>NC_079192.1:380406625-380706625 GCF_029499605.1 Hyla sarda | reverse complement strand
ATGAAGAATGTGGGAACTTATAGAAGTTCTCCAGGTTTTGTATTTTTTTTGTATTTTTGCCTATATCATGCACACTAGCAATCACTAGTTATGAAGCGACATTTTTCTCGGTTGCCTCATTGGGGAACACAGAGACCATGGGTATTATGCTGCTGACACTAGGCAAAAAAAATGTCTGCCATTTATTTTATTCAATCATAGCTGCATAAATTTTTTTACATATTTTTTTTTTTATTTAGAATAAAAACTCTAAATTGGTCAAGGGATCACTTTCCTGACTCTCCAAATAAATCCTCCAATGCCTAAAAGTATGTTCACACGGCAGAATGTCCATGCAGAATTACGCTGGGATATTCAGCACGGGCGTTTTTGCTGCACCAGAGTCTATTGATTTCAATGGGATTCTGCCGCACTGTGCACAAGCTGGAATTTCCACGGTCAGATATTCCGCACATTTTACTGACGTGTGAACATACCCTAATGGTTCTGAAAGGAGGTCAGACTCTTACTTCCTCTGGACTACAGGATGACATAATCACCTACCAGATCCTCTGTTAGCTGCTATCTCTATGGGATCAGCATATAAAGTAGTTATACAGCTCCCCTGAGGCTGTGTTCACACATTATGTTTCTAGCTTTTTTGTTTGCGGCAGTGTAAATTTTGCAGCAAAGGTGCAAAATATGGTAAGAACATGTACACTTTTGTACCACGGTTTTGGAAAATCACTGCAAAAACTGAGTGTGCACACGTTGTGGCTAGTGGCGCTGTGGCTATTTACCACCTGTTTCTCCGCAAATGTCCTAGATCTCAATAAAATGGCGCATGTAACAGCAATTTGCAATTTTGTTTCTCACAATTTCAGTAATTCATGACAGAACTGCCTGTGGTAACTTACTGCAGTACTTCTAATTCTTCTCTTAAAGCCTACAAATATCAAATCTTCATAAAAGTCATCAATTGTGATAATGGGTCAAATCACTTTCTCCTCATGGCAATATTTCTTTAAACAACTAACTTTGAGTAAAAAAAAAACTCATCATAGCTGCAGTGTGAACTGATACCAATCCACTTATGACTCTAATTCGTTCACCTCGGTGATCTCCAGCACTAGCAGCCTGATGAAATGGTCAGGTGCAATAAGGACGCTCCCCATCCAAAGCAAGAGGATTCATGGGAAATGTAGGCTGCATTACACGACCCACATCATTGTGCTTCTGTAAACAAGACTATTTATGAATACACCCTATGGGTAGGGCAACACCAGAGCACATAACCAGCATATTTCACAAGAGCGAGCTCCTTGTATAGCTGGGTAACTCTGTGCGTTCGTTTCGAGCAGGCACTGTCTATAGAGGAAAATCCACCGATACGAGCAGACACACAAAGCTAAAAAACCGCAGCAGGGAGCTTGCTCTTCTGACTGCTGTTGGCATGGAGCGTATCTGCAAAGTATTTCCTGCTGCGGATGCACTCCGTGTGACCCCACACTTAGGGTGTATTCACATGTACAGTATCCCGTGCATATTTGATAAGCAGGTTTTGTAGCTGCAAAATACAATGTAAACTAAATGATTGAACACCGCTTCTAATCCTGCACGTTGAATGTGTTCTGTTTTTATATATTGCAATCTCCCTTGTATGAAGAGCTTATACAAAGTAAAATGTCCTCAGTTGGAGAGGCGATATTAGTGGCGTCTGTACTTATAATGAACCCAAATGCTGTGCTCAGCCCTGTGAGAGTAGCAAACCCGAGCCCTTCACAGCTGCTGGGACACTGCAGTCAGTGGGGGTCTCGATACCCACACCAATAAGTAATTTTCCTTTGTCAGAACAACAAAGACTCCAATCAGGAGCCACTTGTCACCAGTTTGAACATGGCCTTGGGAGCTTAAAGTGTCCCTGTCATTTAGGAAAAAACTTTTTACATATCGTAGAGACTGTTTTGATCAATCAGGGTCTGAGCGTTTGGCTGAGTTTTCATTGTTTTTATTTTGAAAAATGTATTTAAAAAAATACTTGGTTCAAAAGAGGCTGTAGAGAGGTACATGCATAATAGTCTAAATGTAATTCTGTTCTTGCTCACAGGGAAGCCAGTAAGGACAGCAATGTATCCAAGAGCAAGAAACCAAAGGTGCAGGATCCTGACAGCCCTTCTGAATCCTCTGATGATGAGGTTGATGGTAAGGAGTGGAGATACTATGTGAGAATCATTGCTAAAGAAAATAGTCCATTGTCTGTTTATAGACCTTCATGAAGATACTTGCCCAGCCCAGCTAGTAAGGCTCAGTCAACACCACATTTGTGTCGGACACCACAGGTATTCATCAGTATCCAGCCAAGAACAGGATGCCAATGTATACTGTGGCGTACAGCAGCGGGCTCCATAAATTTCAGTGGCTTGAGCTATGTTCAAGCTTTCTGCTGGTGTATGCTTATCTCTCAGAACTTAAAAGCGTTGTGTGCTGCAGTGGGTGGGCAATTTCTGGTGATCATAATTTGGGTGAATTGTTTGTTAATTTTGTTGACCTCCAAATTTTGTTGTATTATTCCTTTCTACCTAGCTGCACCAAAAAAAGGGAGTCTGGTGGCCCAGGGCAAAAAAGGGTCAGTCAAGAAGGCGTCTAGCAAGGTAAACTTCATTTTTTTTTTTTTCTTTTATATTATCCTTATTTTATACTAAAGTTTTTAAAGGGGTACTCCAATGGCCAGCGTTCAGAACATTTAGTTTCGAGCGCTGTGTGCTTGCTGCGGGGGTCGGTCATGCCCCCTCAATGCAAGTCTATTGGTGGGGCGTGACGGTAGTCATGCCCGCTCCAATAGACTTGCATTGATGTGGCTGTGATGTCACGAGGCGTGTGGCCGACCACTGCAACTTGAAAACAGCATTCAGAGACCCTTTTTAAGTACTTGAAAATCATTACATTGTTTTGGAGCATTAGTAGTGAATCTTGAATCCTTCTTGTGTCGGTCCAGTGTGTACGTGATAAAAATTTGGAAACGATTTCATGTATACAGTACGGCAAAAAAAGAATTGTCAGCCACCAATTGTGCAAGTTCTCCCACTTAAAGAGGAGAGGCCTTTCATTTTAATCATAGGTATACCTTCACTATGAGAGACATAATGAGAAAAAAATACATAAAATCACATTGTCTGATTTTTAAAGAATTTATTTGCAAATTATGGTGGAAAATAAGTATTCGGTCAATAATAAGTTCATCTCAATACTTTGTTATATACCTTTTGTTGGCAATGACAGAGGTCAAACGTTTTCTGTAAGTCTTCACAAGGTTTTCACACACTATTGCTGGTATTTTGGCCCATTCCTCCATGCAGATATCCTCTAGAGCAGTGATATTTTGGGGTTGTCGCTGGGCAACACGGTCTTTCAACTCCCTCCAAAGGTTTTCTGAGGTTGAGATCTGGAGACTGGCTAGGCCACTCCAGGACCTTGAGATGCTTCTTACAAAGCCACTCCTTCATTGTCTGGGTGGTGTGTTTGGGATCATTGTCGTGCTGAAAGACTCAGCCACATTTCATCTTAAATGCCCTTGCTGATGGAAGGAGGTTTTCACTCAAAACCTCACGATATATGGCCCCAATCATTCTTTCCTTTACACAGATCAGTCGTCCCCAAAGCATGAGGTTTCCACCCCCATGCTTCACAGTAGGTATAGTGTTCTTTGGATGCAACTCGGCATTCTTTCTCCTACAAGCACGACGAGTTGAGTTTTTACCAAAAAGTTTTACTCTGGTTTCATCTGACCATATGACATTCTCCCAAGCCTCTTCTGGATCATCCAAATGCTCTCTAGCAAACTTCAGACGGGCCCAGACATGTACTGGCTTAACCCCTTAACGAAGAGTGCCTTAAATGTATGGCGCTGCTAAGTGTCACTTCGCGCACAGCGCCGTGTATTTACGGCGCTGCATTCCTTGATCATCGTCTCCGTACGCGGTGATCAGAACGGGATGACTGCTGATATCTATCAGCAGTCATCCTGGCATATCGCAAACACCAGGATTATGAACGCACTATGTACATTTGAGGTCTAAATTGGTGATTTGCACAGGGGTGATTGTTGCAGCGGTTCTGACCTAAACGCAAAAAATGTGACCCCCATTTTGGAAACTTCACCCCTCACGGAATGTAACAAGGGATATAGTGAGCCTTAACACCCCACAGGTGTTTGACAAATTTTCGTTTAAGGTTGGAAGTGAAAATGAAAAATAATTTATTTTTTCACTAAAATGCTGGTGTTGTCCCAAAGTTTTTTTACAAGGGGTAATAGGAAGGAAAAAAAATTTGGAACACCATTTTTCCTTAGTATGGAAATACCCCATATGTGGATGGAAAGTGCTCTGTGGGCACACTACATGGCTCAGAAGAGAAGGAACGCTTTTGGAGAGAGAATTTGGCTTGAATTGTATGCCATGTGTGTTTACAAAGCCCCCATGGTGCCAGAACAGCGGAACCCCCCCACATGCGACCCCATTTTGGAAACTGCACCACTCACAGAATGTAATAAGGGGTACAGTGAGCCTTAACACCCCACTGGTGTCTGACAGATTTTTGGAACAGTGGTGCGTGAAAATTAAAAATTAAACTTTTCATTTGCACAGCCCACTGTTCAAATAATCTGTCATATGCCAGTGGGGTGTAAATGCTAACTGCACCCCTTATAAAATTCTGTGAGGGGTGTCATTTCCAAAATGGGGTCACGGGGGGGGGGGTGTTCTGGTAGCACGGGGGGCTTTGTTAAACACACTTTATTCCAACCAAATTCTCTTTCCAATAGCCCAATGGCGCTCCTTCTCTTCTGAACATTGTAGTTCGCCCGCAGAGCACTTTACATTACCATATGGGGTATTTCCATACTAGAAATTGTGTTACAAATTTTGGGGAGCTTTTTCTCCTATTACCCTTTCTAAAAATGGAACATTTGGGATAACACCAGCATTTTAGTGAAAAAATGTATTTCTCTATCGGCTCCATTGGGGGACACAGACCATGGGTGTATGCTGCTGTCTCTAGGAGGTATGACACTATGGCAAAAAAAAAGTCTGCTCCTACCAGCAGGATATACCCGCCTCCAGGCCCTGAGCCAATCAGTTTTAGCTTAGTGTCTGAAGGAGGTGGACATGGTCTGGAATTCTCCATACCTGGTCTTCTGTTTTATTTTCCTAGTTAGGGATGTTAGTTTTTTTTTTTATTCCTTTTTCTTTCATGTTTTCAGGTGGGGACTCAGGAACTGCAGCTCACTATTTACCCATTGTGAGTAAGGGGACACAGACATTGCGTATACCGTATATGCGCTGTTCACCCCCCCTCGCCAACGGTCAGCGCCAGGGTTGTACCTCATGGGTCCGGGTCCCCCTATTCCCTGCTCGCCTCGCTCGCACATGGTAGCTCGGTGTGATGCAGGGGACAGAAAACTGACTGAAGACCTCACAGAAGACTCCATTAGGTAAGTTCTTCTGACTGAGGTGAGTATATATCCCTTTCTCCCTTTGGTGCTGACTTGCTACCCCTGGAGACCCTCAGTTTTTGGCCCATCTTTCAGGGTTTATGGGGCTTGCCTGTGCTAGGGGCTTTATCTTTATTTCTGGGGCGAGCAGTGGCATATTTGAAGGGAATGGCTCATTTTATTCTTATGCAAGCGTGTGTGTTTCTTACTATGTGGCTGACAGCCGCGACGCTTATACTGTTCGGGCGTATGAAGCGCCGATTTACTTTCGCTTTCGGCGAAATATGTGTCTCGCCCGCTCACTTCCCCACGAGCGCATATGTGATATGACATGTGCGCTCGGGGCAAGGAGCGGGCACCATTACTTTCTTCTTCGGCGGCCGGGGCGCTATAGCTCCACCCACAGGGCTGCCGCAGCTTACTGGAGGCGCGAATCTCTCTCCAATCAGCGTCGTCAGCGCGATTAGGTGACGGGGGCCAATCAGACAGTGCCCCTGCTCCAGGCACGCCCCTCTCTGGCTATTGGCTGTTTTTTGTTTTTTTTTTCTCCCTCTCTATCTACACAGAGCGGAGTTCTCCTCACAGCAGCTGCTCTAGGGACAGATTCGGAGAGTTCTTTTTTCATTATGTCTGTTCCTCCCTCTACAGACAACTGGGAGCGTTAGTTTGCCATTTTTTCTGTAAGAGCTGTAATTCCAAAATGCCTGGTTCTGTTGTACCCACTTGCTCTGCCTGCTCCACTGCTTCCCCAGACCCCCTGGCACCCCAGGATGCTCTAGCAGTCCCGGTGGATTCGGCCTCCCCTCCAGCCTGGGTTCTTCCCTATCCCAGTATATGGATGACTTCACTTAAGTCTCCCATTCGGTGGCTGAGGCCTCCCGTGACGTGGTGTCTGCCTTGCAGAGGTCTGCCATGCGTGGCCCTCTATAGGATCCCGCTCCTCTTCTCCATATGCCTCTCGCTCTCACAAGCGTACTAGGGGTGTTTCTTCTGATTCTTCCATTGATTCTTCAAGTAGACGTGGGTGCCCCCCTCGTGGGTACCGCCCCCTCCCCCGTGTCATCTGGTCACAAACGTCGCTCCTCCAGAGGACATTCCCAGAGTCTCCCCTCTGCCTTGCCAGAGCTGCGTACCAGATCAGGGTCGCCACCCTCCAGGGCTGCCTCCACTCGTTCACATTCTCTGGTGAACTGGCGGATGAGGCTTCCGAATCGGCATCTGACACAGAGGACCGCTCGGATACAGTTGAAACGGTGAACTCATTGGTTGCAGCCATAAGAGACACCTTTCACTTAGAGGACCCAGGATCTTCAGACGTGACTCCTGAAGTATCCTGTGTGTGTAGGTGTGTGTATATATATTATATAAATATAATATAAATATATCATCCCCGGTTTTATAATTAATTACCTGTTGCCGGGACCGCACTGCTTCTGGCTCTGTGGCATCTCCTTCGTCATTGCGAGGCGCAATGACGAGTGACGTCTTCAACGTGACGTCACTCATCGTTGCGCAGCGCATAGCCGCGACGCAGGAGACGCCACACCAGAGCCAGAAGCAGTGCTGACCCGACCCCGGCAACAGGTAATTATAAAACCGGGGATGTGGGGCAGCGGCGCCGATAGCCAGGGGGAGATAAGCGGCTGCAGCAGTGCTCTAGACCCCAGGAAAGGCGGGGGGGGGGGGGAGAGAGAAGCGGGCAGCGATGGCCTCTCTCCCCCTGGTTTTCCTGGGGGCTTCTGCGGGGTCAGAAAAACCGGGGATGGGGGAGGCAATGCGGCAGCGGCGCCGGCAGTCTCTGGACCCCAGAATAGGCAGGGGCAGAGAATCGGGCAGTGACGGCAGGTCTCTGGACCTGCAAAAGCCGCTGCAGTTCATTGATTTAAAGCGCCTGATCTAAATACGCCGATAAATACTGTGTGTGTGTGTGTGTGTGTGTGTGTGTATATATGTATATAATATATTGTCCTGCATAACCCCTTTAAGCAGGGGGAGACGTCTGGCACTGCTGCATGATTTGAGTCCCTGGCGGCGTAGTGTTATTGATGGTACTATTTGTTACTTTGGTCCCAGCATTCTGCAGGTCATTTGCTAGGTTCCCCCCATGTGGTTCTGGGATTTTTGCTCACCGTTCTTGTGATCATTTTGACACCACGGGGTGAGATCTTGTGTGGATCCCCAGATCGAGGGAGATTATCAGTGGTCTTTTTATGTCTTCAATTTTCTAATAATTGCTCCCACAGTTAATTTCTTCACACCAAGCTGCCTGCCTATTGCAGATTCAGTGTTCCCAGCCTGGTGCAGGTCTACAATTTAGTTTTTGGTGTCCTTCGACAGCTCTTTGGTCTTGGCCACAGTGGAGTTTGGAGTGTGACTGTTTGAGGCTGTGGACAGGTTTTTATACTGATAACAAGTTCAAACAGGTGCCATTAATACAGGGAGACTCTTAACCCCTTAAGGAACAGAGCGTTTTTTGCAAATCTGACCACTGTCACTTTAAACATTAATAACTCTGGAATGCTTTTACTTATCATTGTGATTCCGAGGTTGTTTTTTCGTGACATATTCTACTTTATGTTAGGGGTAAAATTTTATGGTAACTCGCATCCTTTCTTAGTGAAAAATCCCCAAATTTGATGAAAAAAATGAAAATTTTGCATTTTTCTAACTTTGAAGCACTCTGCTTGTAAGGAAAATGGATATTCAAAATAAAAAAAAATTTTTGGTTCACATATACAATGTCTACTTTATGTTTGCATCATAAAATTGACTTTTTTTTACTTTTGGAAGACACCAGAGGGCTTCAAAGTTCAGCAGCAATTTTGACATTTTTCACAAAATTTTCAAACTCGCTATTTTTCAGTAACCAGTTCAGTTTTGAAGTTGATTTGAAGGGTCTTCATCTTAGAAATACCCCACAAATGACCCCATTATAAAAACTGCACCTCCCCAAAGTATTCAAAATGACTTTCAGTAAGTGTTTTAACCCTTTAGGTGTTTCACAGGAATAGCAGCAAAGTTAAGGAGAAAATTCTAAATCTTCATTTTTTACACTCGAATGTTCTTGTAGACCCAATTTTTGAATTTTTGCAAGGGGTAAAAAGGAGAATTTTTATTTGTAGTTGAAACCCAATTTCTCTCGAGTAAGGACATACCTCATATGTCTATGTAAAGTGTTCGGCGGGCGCAGTAGAGGGCTCAGAAGGGAAGGAGCGACAAATGGCTTTTGGGGGGCATGTCACCTTTAGGAAGCCCCTATGGTGCCAAGACAGCAAAAAAAAAAAAAAAAACACATGGCATACCATTTTGCAAACTAGACACCTCGGGGAACATAAGGGGTAAAGTGAACCTTAATACCCCACAGGTGATTCACGGCTTTTGCATATGTAAAAAAAAATATATTTTTTTTTTACCTAAAATGCTTGGTTTCCCAAAAATTTTACATTTTTTAAAAAGGGTAATAGCAGAAAATCCCCCCCAAAATTTGTAACACAATTTCTCCCGAGTACGGCGATGCCCCATATGTGACCCTTAACTGTTGCCTTGAAATACAACAGGGCTCCAAAGTAGGGATCGACCGATTATCGGTATGGCTGATATTATCGGCCGATAATCACGATTTTGGGCATTATCTGTATCGGCAATTACCTTGCCGATAAGCCGATAATGCCCCGACCCGCCGCACCGCGAAAGCCCACCCCCCCCGTTCCACTGCACCGCGTCGCACCTCCATCCGGAATGCCGCTGGACACTACAGGAAGGATGGATGGCCCTGACCACCCTGACAGGTAGGGGGAGAGAAGCGGGTGGTGGCGGCAGCGGCCTATGGCACCGCAAAAGCCACTGCAGTGCATTGATTTAAAGCGCCTGCTTTAAATCAATGACCTGCAGTGGTGTCACGGGGGGGGGGGGGGATAAATAGCCGATAACTTATACCGGAATATCGGTATAAGTTATCGGCTATCGGCCCTAAAAAAAAAACTATCGGTCGATCCCTACTCCAAAGTGAGAGCACCATGCGCATTTGAGGCCTAAATTAGGGATTTGCATAGGGGTGGACATTGGGAATCACTGGCGTAGAATACCTCTAACAGGGTGCCTCCAGCTGTTGTAAAACTCCCTGCATGCCTGGACGGTCAGTGGCTATCTGGCAATACTGGGAGTAGTTGCTTTGCAACAGCTGGAGGCTCAGTTTTGGAAACAGTGGCGTACCAGACGTTTGTCATTTTTATTGGGGAGGGGGGCTGTGTGGGGGTATATGTATATGTAGTGTTTTTTACTTTTCATTTTATTTTGTGTTAGTGTAGTGTTTTTAGGGTACAGTCGCACGGGCAGGGGTTCACAGTAGTTTCTCGCTGGCAGTTTGAGCTGCGGCAGAAAATTTGCCGCAGCTCAAACTTTCAGCCGGATACTTACTGTAAACCTCCGCCCATGTGAGTGTACCCTGTACGTTCACATTGGGGGGGGGGGGGGGGGGAGAAACATCCAGCTGTTGCAAAACTACAACTCCCAGCATGTGCGGTCTATCAGTGCATGCTGGTAGTTGTAGTTTTGCAACAGCTGGAGGCACACTGGTTGTGAAACAGTTTGGTAACAAACTGTGTTTTGCACCCAGTGTGCCTTCAGCTGTTGCAAAAGCTACAACCCCCAGCATGTACGGACAACGGAAGTGCATGCTGGGACTTGTAGTTATGCAACAGCTGGAGGCATACTACTTTGGCTGGGGATTGTAGTTATGCAACAGCTGGAGACTGGTTTGCTACTTAACTCAGTGTTTCACAACCAGTGTGCCTTCAGCTGTTGCAAAACTACAACTCTCAGCAGTCACCGACGGCCAACGGGCATGCTGTGAGTTGTAGTTATGCAATCAGCAGATGCACCACTACAACTCCCAGCATGCACTTTAGCTGATTGTGCAAGCTGGGAGTTGTAGTTATACAACAGCTGAAGGTACACTTTTCCATAGAAAAAATGTGCCTCCAGCTGTTGCTTAAGGGCATGCTGGGAGTTGTGGTGGTCTGCCTCCTGCTGTTGCAGAACTACAGCTCCCAGCATGCCCTTTTTGCATGCTGGGAGCTGTTGCTAAGCAACAGCAGGAGGCTGTCAATCACCTCCAACTTCTGCTCCGCTGCAGGTGAGTCCCTCGCCGCCGCTCCTGGGGCCCCGATCCCAACATTGATGCCGGGGATCGGGGTCCCCAGCTCCCGGGGTCGTCTTCCCGCACCTGCTCACATCCTCCGGAAGAGGGGCGGAGCGGGTTGCGGGAGTGACACCCGCAGCAGGTGCCCTGATTGGTCGGCCGGTAAACCGACCGACGAATCGGGGATTGTGAGGTGGCACCAGTGCCACCTCATCCCTGCTGGCTATGGCTGTTCGGGGCCTTCAGAGACGGCCCCGATCAGCCAGTAATACAGGGTCACTGGAGACCCGATGGACCCGGACCTGGAATCTGCCGCAGATCGCTGAATTGTTCAGCGATCTGTGGCCATCGCCGACATGGGGGGGTCATCATGACCCCCCTGTGTGATATGCCGCGATGCCTGCTGAACAATTTCAGCAGGCATCGGGCACCGGCTCCCCCTCCAGCTAGCGGCGGGGGGCCGGGAATGGACAGGACGTACTCCTACGTCCTTGGTCCTTAAGGACTCGAAAACGGGGGCGTAGGAGTACGTCCATTGTCCTTAAGGGGTTAAAGAAGTTACAGGTCTGTTAGAGCCAGAAATCTTGCTTGTTTGTAGTTGACCAAATACTTATTTTCCACCATAATTTGCAAATTCTTTAAAAATCAGGCAATGTTATTTTATGGATTGGTTTTCTCATTATGTCTCATAGTTGAGGTATATCTATGATGAAAATTACAGGCCTCTCATCTTTTTAAGTGGGAGAACTTGCACAACTGGTGGCTGACGATACTTTATTGCCCCACTGTATAGACCATTTGTTGGTCTTAGCAGAATCATGATGTGATATATTATCTTTTCTGCAAGAACCATCCAGTATGATCCAGTTGAGCTCTCTGCAGCCTGTCAGGCCATCCGATGACTTTCCTCCTCACTGCGCTTGCATTATTAAAATGCAGACAGACGGAAGAGAATGTGTCTGGTTTTATTCTGTTGCTCAGGGCTGTTCAGATGAGAAAAGTCAATGTGCCTCTGTCTGCACAGGAAATTATTGTAGTTGCGTCTAAGAGATCAGATACTGGGACTTTGGGCTGTGCTTACTGTCCTGGGAGCTCTGCCGTGCATATGTTGTGTATTGCTTATCTGCAGTGATACTACTCCATTACAGGGTAAGGAAATTATATACTCATCTTTGTGAAGGGGTGGGGGGACACAGGGCACACCCTCTGTTTATTGCTCACTGAGCCCACGAAATCTTGAGCAAGTGGTATGTGCTACCAATTTTGTCCACATGGATAAGCAACTCACGCCCTGCTGTTTAGCCCAAAGGGATCTCTATGAAGGGGGTCATCATCTGAATTTCTTCTTCAACAAGGTCGTGGAGGGTTTGGGAGAATTTCTGTAACTAATAATTTTAATTTTTTTTGCAATATTTTATTTTTCTCCTGGGTAAGTATTCATGGCTCCTTTCGGTCGCTGTTTTCTGTAATAACAACAAGCAAAACAATGATAGATTTTTCCTTAATATTTTTTTCCCCATCTTTTTTGGACCAGATCAAAACAGAAGTTGTCACACCTAAGAAAATGAATTCTGATAAAAAGTCAGCTTCAAAGGTGAAAGAAACAACTTCTGTAAAAGACAAGCCTGTGATTCCTGAGACTCCTGCAGAAAGCAGCGATGACTCGGACAGTGAGAAGGAGACCGTTCCATTAAAATCTAGTCTG
This sequence comes from Hyla sarda, assembly GCF_029499605.1. Taxonomy (NCBI): domain Eukaryota; kingdom Metazoa; phylum Chordata; class Amphibia; order Anura; family Hylidae; genus Hyla; species Hyla sarda. Next base: position 380,694,313 of record NC_079192.1, on the reverse strand, counting down.
AAACAAGGTAAGAGAGGAGTGTTTGATTTTTGCTAAATGTTTAATGTATGTCATTTTAGACGTTGGAATAGTAACATTGTGTTTGTGCTTCTGGTGTCATGTATTGCCTAAGCAACTGAACTATACTCACCTGGCCTGATCTCCCACTGTCACTTTGAGAGTATATATTTTTGTGCAGCGTATTTGTTGCAGAGACTGTATTACGTACATCTAAATTTTAAATGGGGTTAAGTTAAGCATGCAGAATGCCCATAGAGTTGTGCAAGCCCCCTTCAATTGAAAGGAACAGTGACAGAAATTGCAGTACACCTGCAGCTTGTGAATATACTATGACATTCACGGTGGAAGACGGCATCCTTATTAATAGTACGTCTTGTGGCTTCATCTTTTAATGCTATGTTCACAAGTGTTTTGGCTAAACAATACTTTTCAAGGATGTCCATATTCTACCCAATGTCGATCAAGAGGTTAACCAAATTAATAATCGTCGACAAAAAACCTCTGAACAAATGAAGATGTCAGAGAGCATGAAACTTTTATAATGCATTAAAGCTAAAATGTTTGTTAAATGAATTGATAAAATATCTCCAAACTGTATATTAAAAAGTGGCCTCTGGAGTGAAGAGAGATCCACCATATAGGTATGTGCATGACATCTAGTAGAGAGGAAAATGAAAAAAGGGCAATGGATAGAGGGATTAAAGAGCGCACTATATACCTACCAACCCACCCCTCTGACCCTACCCTTTAGAGTGGCCCCAAAATCGGTGGCAATCCCTGACCTGTGAGGAAAAAATATAAACTTCCAGGGATAAATTAAATAAAAAAACAAAAAGAACTAAACCACCTACAACCTGGAACCAACTCTGCACTTACACATTAGGCATGCGGATGTCTGGGTGCACACTGTGTGGTTGGTGTGCGCACTATTCTCTGGATATATCCACTACAAGATTTTTATTTTTATTTCATCAATTCTGTGGGTTTATTTTTTCCATCACTTTATCACAAATCAGGGACCACAAAATTGATTGGGGCAACCCTATTAGAGGTGGGCACTTCAAAATGTAGGGTGAGAGGGGTGGGTTGGTAGGGGTAAAGTGCACTCTAATCCCTCTATCCATATAGTGTCCTCGCTAGGTGTTTTCAGGTACGTACCTGGATGGTGGACATCTCTTTACTCCAGAGGCCACTTTTTAAATCAATCTATAAAGCATAATAAATGCTCCATGTTTGCTCTTTAGTGTCTGTATTTGATCTGAGGTTGTTAGTTTGTGAATATAAAAAAAAAAAAAAAAAAACTTGTTTTACAAGCAAAATGAGCCTCCAAATTTCCAAGAATTTTTTTGCTACTTTTTGAAACTTTTTTCTTTTATTTATCTTTTGCTTTGCAAAGAAAGAAAGAGACCGACATGAAATGGCCCAAAACACTTAAGTGCATGGCTGTAATTGTAGAAGCCATAAAAGCAACTGTATGTGATCTTGTCAAGTTTTTTTTTTCCCATTTAAATAATTAAAGGTCAATGGGGAGGAAATGTATTCATTTTTAAGCCTCAAAATAGCTCCAAAATAACTACGTGACTTATGAGCTAGACAAGTACAACTTCTTTAGACACAATCTAGTGTTTCTTAAAATCATATATAATGATAGTAGTGTTTTGTTAATGACGATGATTTAGTTTTGGATCTTCATTCATATTTCTCATCCTATAGAAACCCCCTTAAAGGCTCCCCAAACACCACAAACAAGGAGCAAAACTTCTGACTCGGCACAGCATGTAAGTCACCAATGTAAATGCACAGTTTGTTGAACAGGTTCTTCACTTTAGACAATCAATTATTTATGAGGGCTTTCTTGACAATAAATTGGTTACAAAGTGCCCCCTTGCTAGGTCCTCCCCTATCGATCAGCTGTATTGACAGTAAGGGTATGTTCACACTATGGAAATTTCCATGGGAGGCTTCTGCTCAATACATAACAAGGAATGTAAGTTACTAAGTTTCCGCAGCGGATCAGAGTTCCACCTAAAGAATGTCCCTGTTAATTCTTTCTGCAGACTCCAGGGACATTGCTTTCCTAGGCTTTATTTAAGTGCCTATTTAGTAGCCTGGATCCACTGAGGAAGGTGACCATACCCTAAGTCAGCGGTTCCCAACCAGGGTGCCTCCAGCTGTTGCAAGACAGCTGCTTTGCTATTGACTTCAATGTATTTTACTCTGCACTGTTCACACTGCATAATTTCTGCTCACGGAATTCCATTCTGCAACAATAAAGAACACGTTCATTCTTCCTGCGGAATACGCTAGCAGAAGTCAATGGTAAAAATTCTCCCGCTTGAAAATGTTTCTGCACAGAATTTGCACAGAAAAAATAAAAAGGGAAATTCCAATTGGTAGTGGTAGTCCTGCAAAAAACATTTCCTCCTATATTCCGTGCGGAATTTGCGAAAATTTCACACGAAAAAGCATAAATTCCAGTGCGGAATTTTTACGCGAGGATTCCTCCCCTTATTCCTCAGTGTGAACGCACACACAGGCTATTTAGAAAACTCAATTAAGTAGTAGTTTTCCTATTGGCTGTCACCGACTGTATTTCGGTTAACCTCTTATGTACAGTGTTTTGAAAAAGCCAGGAATTTGTGAATTAATCAGTCTTTCCATGTACTTCCTATGGCCTCCAATAGCCTGATGAAAACCAAACTTTGATATTTGCCTGACCCCTGCAGTCTAGGAGGAGAAACTGCACTTGATTACAGCCTATGTGCTGTTGTTGGTGTACACTGCAGCTCTGGGATTTTACACCAGGTTCAACCCTATTGACATTTTCGACTTGGGTACAGTTCTTTTAGTTGCTCCTTGGGGACCGCAATGAAAATTTGCAGCCTGTTAGGAAGATGAAAGCTAAAAGTATCTGTGGAAATTAAAGGGGTAATTCAAGAAGAGAGAAATGGCTAACTTCCTAAAATCACCACACACAGCCTGAGGACATGAGATGTGGTTACAATAGGACTGCGGTCAGTTCAGTGGAACAGAGTTGTGATACCACACTCAATCTTATGACCCCTTGAATTCTCCCAGTCCTTGAGCACGGAGATCCCTGATCAATCAAACCTTTTCACATGTCTGCCATTAAAATTGAGACTCATTAGCGTTCAACAACAGAAGAATTATTGTGACGTGTGTGTGTATGTGTGTTTCCCCTATAAACTCCAGGTCTATGAACTATATATAAGTGGCCTGTTAATAGCACTTAGCAGTATAACATGGTTTTCTGATTTGTCTTAGAACAAGAGTGTACCTATTAAAACAACTCCTGCCTCTGCCGTGAAAAAAAACACTTCAGCCTCCAATGGGAAAGCTGCGGTTGAAAGTGACGCCAGTGAAAGTGAGAGCAGTGATGAAACGGACCTTGAGGAACAAGTGAGTGTATATATCTAAAGAGTCAAGGAGATGGAATAGGTGGTCTTCCTAAACTGTTGTCTGCCTTGGACCAGACATCTCTTGCCTGTATATCTAAAAATAAACTTATAGCCTCTATCTGTGCAGGGTTACTTGGCTTCAAGTGTTAGTTTTTCCTTTAGCACCTCTACAGGAAGAGTGACGCATTACATGTTGCTTATTGGCATTATTCACAGTATGAATATAGTGTATGTGATATAGACAGATATAATGGCCAGCTATTGCAAGGATGTGAACCTAGAAACAAGTTATTTGCAAGAAAGGTTCAGCACTCTAGAATAAGAGGCACTGGCTTTTATTTCATATTCAGTAGTGTTGGAATTCCTAGTAATTACCTGGCCATAGAAAAGGAGATTTAAGCAGTTAAAGGGGTAGTCCAGCAGCTAACTTTTCAAAAACTGGTCATGGAGCTCTGGTGTGCATGGCTTCTGAGTTTGGTGATGTCATACGCTGGATTACCCCTTTTAAAGCATTAGAGACCCCCACCAATCCCTAGCTATTGCTGGGAGAAACATGTGGCAGCATGCTTTTACCCCTGTCCCAGTACTCACTCAGACTCACTGCAAGAGACAGGCTCCATAAACTATATTAAAGCCTGTATTCTGTAGTGAGTCGGAGCGAGCACACAGGCCAGGGAGTAAAGTGCACTGCAGCACTCCTCTTTCAGCTATGTATAGGGATTGGGGGGGGGGGGTCTCTCTGCACAGAGACCCCAACTGTTCAAAACATTAGTCAATTTTTACAAATGACAACAGCTCTTTAAAACTGAGAACCTCCAAATGTTGCTAAACTACAACTTCCAAAATACTTAGATTTGTTATGCGTAATTTGGAGGTCCTCCTGTTTGGAGACCACTGTGCTACATTATAGATGAAGTATTAAGTGAAAAAAATTTGTCATTTCTACAAATGCTGCATGATGAGGTAATTACTCTAAAGCCCAAGTGTGATGCAGACAGCATAGCCTATGCATAACAAGGTCTGTACAGTCTAGAAAGCTGCCTCTGGAGATTTTCTGCGTATTCCTGTGGTTTAGTTTTTTGTTTTTGTTTTCCCATGCTTGACATGGGACATTTTTGTTAGGTGTCTATTTAGCAGGGTGTCCACACCATTAAACCAAGAAAGGTACAGCTATAAAAGGTTACCTGTAATATATCCGTATAGCTAAAACATGTAAAGGGAGCTTTATCACATATATAAAGGGGAGCTTTAGCCCATTGCAACTAATAAGATTGCTTGTTTATCCTAGAAAGGCTTCCCATTTCTATTCCTAAAAGTGCTCTAATCAACCTTCAATTGAACATACCCAAATTTATATGCAAAAATGTCCGTCGCATAATACCATTTACTGTGTTAACAATGCCAAAAAATTTTGGAGGTTTGTCGTTCCAAGATTTATACAAATACTATGTGGCAATGCATTTACGTAGACTTCCATCTTTGACTAAATTTCAGTCATACTATAGGTGGTCTGACATTGAGATACAGTGGATTACACCGGTCCCAAATTCTTTGCTATGGGAGTGGCAAACAACCAAACAACCTAGAAATATACTGAAGACCACATCCTTAACTTAAAATTTGGGAAACTACTATGATTACTTATGGATTAAAATTGCCTAAATCGCTACTACTCCCAATAATTTCAAACCCTTTCTTCCCCTCCAAGTTGCAACAGTGAAATAATTAACCCTTGGATAGAAACTAAGCTATTCCAATTAATTGATATAGTAGACCCAATAAGACGCACACTAATAAAAATACCCTTTCCTATTCTTCAGACCAAGTATAACCTTCCTGACTCTTCTTTTCCACTATACAGTTTACCTTCCCTTAAACCCTTTGAGTCTTTGCAAAAACTATACCTCGACAAGAGGTCTTAGTAGGGATGTCCCGATACCATTTTATTAAGACCAAGTACGAGTACCGATACTTTAATTTTAGTTCTCGCCGATACAAAGTACGAGTACTTTTATTTTAACCCTTCAAGGACGTCCCCACACGTCCTGGTGTTTTCTGGTCCCTGCCGCACGCCGGGCAGAGATCAGAAACGGATGCCTGCTGAAATGCTTCAGCAGGCATCCAGGGCAAACGCCGAGGGGGGCCATGTCTGCCCCCCATGACGGCGATGGTTGCAAATCGCGAGGGAAATCGCCCCTGCCATCTGCGGCGTTACTAGGCTGATCGGGTCTCTGGGACCCGACCGCCCGGTAATTTTGCATGATCCTGGTTGCCACAGACAGCCAGGACCATGCTGAAGCATAGGAGCAAGGTGGCAAGCCTGCCACCTCCTCCTATCCCCTGCGATTCGTCGGTTAGAACTAACCACCAATCGCGGGGGGGGGGGTTGGGGGGCGCGGTTACTTCCTCCCGCCCTGCCCGGCCCCTGGAAGTTCGGAGAGAACGGTAGGAAGATCGGAGGACACGGCGGGGGACGGGGGAGTGCTGGGGCCCGGCCCCGGTACTTACCTCGTCCCTGAAGACCCGGCGGCGGTGGCGAGTGGATCTTCGGCGTTGCGGGACCTTTGCAGCAGTCCAGACCGCCGTAAAGCTATCTGGACTGCTCCATCTGCTCCCCTTACACTACAACTCCCAGCATGCCCAGACAGTCCTTGGCGTCTGGGCATGCTAGGAGTTGCAGTTTTGCAACATCTTGAGGTCCACAGTTTGGAGACCACTGTGCCAGAGACCACTTCCAGATATTGCAAAACTACACATCCTCAGCATGCCCTTACTGTCCAGGCAAGCTGGGAGTTGTAGTTCTGTAACATCTGGCCCTTCAGATGTTGCAGAACTACAAATCCCAGCATGTCTGGACAGTTTTGGCATACTGGGAGTTGTAGTTTTGCAACATCTGGAAGGGCACAGATTGGGAACCACTGTATTAGTGGTCTGCAAACTGTAGTCCTCCAGATGTTGCAAAACTACAACTCCAAGCATGCTGGGAGTTGTAGTTCGACAACATCTGGCTCTAAAGATGTTGCCGAACTACTACTTCCAGCATGCCTGAGAATGCTTGGAGTTGTAGTTTTGCAACATCTGGAGGGCTACAGCTTGGACACCACTACACAGTGGTCCCCAAACTGTTCTCCTCCAGCTGTTGCGTAACTACTACTCCCAATATGCCCTTCGGCTGTCTGGGCATGCTGGGAGTTGTGGTTTTGCAACAACTGGAGGCACACTGGTGGGGAAACATTGTCTGTTTCCTAACTGTGTCTCCCAACCAGTGTGCCTCCAGCTGTTGCAAAGCTATATCTACCAGCATGCACTGATAGACCGTGCATGCTGTGAGTTGTTGTTTTGCAACAGCTGGGCAGGTAAATTCACATGGGCAGGGGGCTGACAGTGAGTATCAGGCTGCAAGTTTGCGATGCAGCAAATTTTGCGCGGCAGCTCAAACTTGCAGCGGGAAACTCTCTGTAATCCCCCGCCCGTGTGACTGTACCCTGAAAACACTACACGAACACAAAATAAAAAGTAAAAAACACTACATATACCCCTACCCCCTCCCCAATAAAAATGAAAAACGTCTGGTACGCCACTGTTTCCAAAATTGAGCCTCCAGTTGTTGCAAAAAAATAATCCCAGTATTGCCGGACAGCCGTTGACTGTCCAAGCATGCTGGGAGTTTTGCAACAGCTGGAGGCACTCTGTTAGGGGTATTCTATGCCAGTGATTCCCAATGTAAATCCCTAATTCAGGCCTTAAATGCACATGGCGCTCTCACTTTGGAGCCCTGTTGTATTTCAAGGCAACAGTTTAGGGCCACATATGGGGTATTGCCGTACTCGGGAGAAATTGCCTAACAAATTTTGGGGGGCTTTTTCTCCTTTCAACCCTTATGAAAAGGTGAAGTTGGGGTCTACACCAGCATGTTAGTGTAAAAAAATAAATTTTACACTAACATGCTGGTGTTGCCCTATACTTTTCATTTCGACAAGAGGTAAAAGGGAAAAAGACCCCCAAAATTTGTAACTCAATTTCTCCCGAGTACGGAGATACCCCATATGTGGGCGCAAAGTGCTCTGGGGGTGCACAACAAGGCCCAGAAGGGAGAGTGCACCATGTACATTTGAGGTGATTCGCACAGGGGTGGCTGATTGTTACTGCGGTTTTGACAAACGCAAAAAAAAAAAAAACACATGTGACCCAATTTCGGAAACTACACCCCTCACGGAATGTATTGAGGGGTGCAGTGAGAATTTACACCCAACTGGTGTCTGAAAGATCTTTGGAACAGTGGGCTGTGCAAATTAAAAATTTTGTACAGCCCACTGTTCCAAAGATCTGACAGACACCAGTGGGGGGTAAATGCTCACTGTACTCCTTGTTACGTTCCTCAAGGGGTCTAGAATAGTATGCCATGTGGGGGTTATTTTGCTGTCCTGGCACCATAGGGGCTTCCTAAATGCGACTTGCCCCTGAGCAAAATTTGCTCTCAAAAAGCCAAATAGGACTCCTTCTCTTCTGAGCATTGTAGTTCGCCCGTAGTGCACTTCAGGTCAATTTATATGGGGAACCTCCATACTCAGAAGAGATGGGGTTACACATTTTAGGGGGTCTTTTCTGCTATTAACCCTTGCAAAAATGTGATATTTGGGGGGGAAACACATTTTAGTGGAAAAAAATTTTTTTTTTTTACATATGCAAAAGTCGTGAAACACCTGTGGGGTATTAAGGCTCACTTTATTCCTTGTTACGTTCCTCAAGGGGTCTAGTTTCCAAAATGGTATGGCATGTGTTTTTTTTTTTTTTTTTCTTTGCTGCTGCTTTGGCACCATAGGGGCTTCCTAAATGGAACATGCCCCACATTAAACATATCAGAAAAACGTACTCTCCAAAATCCCCTTGTAGCTTCTGAGCCCTCTACTGCGCACACGAACACTTTACATAGACATATGAGGTATGTCCTTACTCGAGAGAAATTGGGCTACAAATTTAGGTATACATTTTCTCCTTTTACCCCTTGTAAAAATTAAAAAATTGGGTCTACAAGAACAAGCAAATGTAAAAAATGAAGATTGTGAATTTTCTCCTTCACTTTGCTGCTATTCCTGTGAAACACTTAAAGGGTTAAAATGCTGACTGAATGTCATATCATTTTGAATACTTTGGGGGGTGCAGTTTTTATAATGGGGTCATTTATGGGGTATTTCTAATATGAAGACCCTTCAAATCCACTTCAAACCTGAACTGGTCCCTGAAAAATAGTGAGTTTGAAAATTTTGTGGAAAATTGCTGCTGAACTTTGAAGCCCTCTGTAAATGATGGAAATAAAATCTAACACTTGACATATAAGAATGTCTAATCTGTAATTTGATGCCTTTTTGAGAGTTTTCAATCTTTCCTTGGCTTATTTATGCACATTAATACAAATTTTTTTACCTGGGGTGCCAAAACTTTTGATCCCCACTGTACTTCTGCATATGTTGACAGCAGCTAAATGCGTAATAGCATGCTGGTGTAAAAATACTTCACCCCCTCCACTCAGTGCTCTACTAGATAGAATATGGGAGATAAGGAGAATGGAATATCTCTCCGCCACAATTGAAAACACCTTACCCAAATTTCATCAAATTTGGCAGATGGGAAGCATATGACATATGAGTCTTTAATCTAATTACTTATGTTTGTCTTTTCTTAATTTTTTTTATTTTATTTTATTGCTTATTCCTTTAATTTTTTTTTCTCTCCTTTTTGACATACTTAACTTGACCATGTAATATCTTTTACCCTATGAATCTACATTTCTCTATCTGCTCCATTGGGGGACACACAGTGGTGTATCTTGCTGTCTCTAGGAGGTGTGATACTATGGTAATAAAAAAAAAAGTCAGCTCCTCCCAGCAGAATATACCTGCCTTCAGGCTCTGAGCTAGTCAGTTTAAGCTTGGTGTCTGAGGAGGTGGACATGGGCTGGATTCTCCAGTCCAGGTCTTCTGTTTTTTATTTTCCTAGTATAGGGACGTGTTAGTTTTCTATCCCCTTTCTTTTCCGTTTTCAGGTGAGGACTCAGGAACTGCGGTTCACTGTTTCCCCATTGCGAGTGAGGGGGCACAGACATTGCGTATATGCGCTGTTAACCCCCCCCCCCCTCGCCAACAGTCAGCGCCTGGGTGGTACCTCATGGGTCCGGGTCACCCCATGTCTCCGCTCTCCTCGCTCGCGCATAGCAGCTAGGCGTGATGTGGGGGACCATAAGCTGGCTGAAGACTCCATTAGGTAAGTTCTTCTGACTGAGGCAAGTACTTCTCCCCCCCTTTTTTTTATTTTTATTGTCCATACCTTGCAACCTCTGGAGACCTCCTGTTTTTGGTTTTATGGGGCTGCATTTTACAGGGGCTGCATCTTTTTATTGGGTTGGCAGTGGCTAAGCGGGCATATATTACAGGGCACTTTACTTCTGGGGGCACTTTATTTTAGTGTGTGTGTGTGTGTGTTGCAATACTTCAGCACCTTATATGCGGCTGTCTGCCGCTGCGCTGTTTAGGCCGGGCGCTTCCAGCGCTGGCTTACTTTCATTTTCCCTCAGCGCCTTATCCGCAGCTTACAGCCACGGCGCTTATGCGCCGGCTTACTTTCACTTTTGTCAGCCGGCGTTTAGGCCTCCCGCTCTGTTCCCCCGAACGCTATGCGGACTGGACATGGCGCTCGGGACAAGGAGCGGGCGCCATTACAGTCCTTCTTGGCCGGTCATAGCTCCGCCCACTGGGCTGGGAGCTTCCAGGGGTGCGAAGCAGCCCCCAATCAGCGCCGTAGGTGCGATTTTTCACAACGTTGGGGGGGGGGGGGGTGCCTTACTTCGGGCACGCCCCTCCCTTTCTATTGGCTGGTCTTTTTCAGTCTCCTTAGCAGCACGGAGTGATTTCTCACTGCAGCTGACAGGGGACACAGACCAGGGTGAGAAGGCTAGTCCCTCTCTCCATCTCTTTCCACCATTATGTCCGCTCCCAGAGCTGTTCCTCTCTCTAGTCAGAAACCTGGAACATCAGTAATTTATTATGTTGTAGCACTGTAATACAAGATGTCTGGCTCTGCAGAGCCCCCTTGACCTGCCTGCTCCACTGCTCCCCCAGACCCCCTAGTCTCCCGTTCGGTGTCTGAGGCCTTCCGGGTAGTGGTGTCCACCCTGAAGTGGTCTTCCCTGCGTTTCTTCGTTCATGCTTCACGCTCTTACAAGCAGCGTAATAGGGGTGCCTCGTCTGACTCTTCAATTGAGTTTTCAGATAAACGTGGGCGTTCCCCACCAGGATATCTTAGCGGGATCCCCCCACCAGAGGATCTCTCTGCTATGGCTCTCCAATGCTCTAAAGCTTGGGACTTTCTGTGCGCAGCTTCCACGTAGTCAGCCCGTTGTTCTGCCTTGGCTGTGGGTCACCTAGCGGCTCTCCGCGGCTTTATGTGGCTTAAAGCTTGGAATGCCTATGCCGCTTCCAAAGGTCTCTCTGAGCTTCCCTTTATGGGTGACCGTCTTTTGGCCGACCGCCTCGATGAGGTTATCTCCGTGGCAACTAGAGGTAAGAGTACCTTCTTACCTCAAAATAAGGCTCGCCCTTCTTCCCAATGGAAGTCCTTTTTCCTTTCGGTCATTTCGGACCTCTGGTTCCAGCTAATGGTCCGGGCAGGCGCCCTCGCGGGACAAGAAGGCTCCCTCCTGCCGGGAACGCCCGGCTTGCAAGTCGGACTCCAACCGGTCCGACCGTTTTGCGCACAAATCGGGCAACCGCAAGCCCTCTTCTGCTGAAGTGAGGCCCCCACCCGTGTTTTCTTTCGGGTGGGAGGTAGTCTCTTGTTTTCTGAGACATCTGGACTTCCCACATTCAGGACTCTGGGGTCAGGGATGTGGTGTCCAATGGTTACTGGATCGAATTTGCCTCCCTTACGAGTGATCGCGTTTTTCGTACCAATCCAACCGTCACATTCTCATCCACCACTTCAGAATGGAATCTCTCTGTTCGGTTTTGGCGTCCCTGTAACAAGGGGAGTTACCTTCATCGGTGGACATCAAGGATGCCTACCTCCACGTGCCAATATTTCCGGGCCATCATCGGTACCTCCGCTTGCGGTCCCGGAGGGGCACTTTCAATTCGTGGCCCTCCCCTTTGGTTTGGCCACGGCTCCTTGGATCCTTACAAAGATCCTTGCGCCAGTGTTGGGCCTGTTTGGTCGAGGGGATTCTCGGTGATATCCTATCTGACCCTCTCATCAAGGCTCCGACCAGCGCCCAGACTCTGGAGGATCTGGACGTCACTCTCCACTCTCTGACTCGCTTCGGGTGCATGGTCAACTGGGACAAGTCAGTCTTCTGTCCTACCCATTCTCTAACCTTCATGGGACTTCGATTCGACAGCCTCTGCCCGCATTTGTCTTCCGCCGGACAAACATCTGGCGCTCTGGTCGGGGGTCCGCCCCCTTCGGACCCAGGTGTCAGTCTCCATCTGCACAGTATGGACGTCCTGGGTCGGGTGGTGGCAACAATGGAGGCCGTACCATTTGCCCAGCTTCATTACTGCCCCCTTCAACTGGCGATTCTCTCTCGATGGAACAGGTTTCCTCTGTCCCTCGATCGTCAGATTGTTCTCCCTCGCAGGGTCCGTCAGTCTTTGCTCTGGTGGCTCCGATCCCCCCTTCTCCAAGGGCGGTCCTTTCTTCCCCTTCTCTGGTGGGTTCTTACACCGGTTGTCAGCCTGTCGGCCTGGGGCGGCATGTTCAGGGATTGGACAGTCCAGGGACTCTGGTCTCCCCTGGAGACCCCCTTTTTTCTGATAAACATATTGGCATAACGGGCGATTCTTCTTTGTCTTCTTCATTGGGAGTCCCGTCTTCAGTCTCGTCCTGTCCGCATTCAGTCGGACTACGCCACGGCCGTGGCGTACATTATCGACACACATTCCGGGAGTGTTCAACTGGGAAGCGGACTTCCTCAGTCGGTCTTCATCCGATCCTGGCAAGTGGTCTCTTCATCCGGAGGTCTTCGCGGTCTGGACGTGGACGCCCTAGTGATTCCTTGGGCAGGGTTCGCCCTACCTTATCTGTTGCCTCCTCTTCCGCTCCTTCCTAGGGTGCTGAGGAAGCTCAAGGCAGAGGACGTCCTTCGCCTTTCTGGTAGCCCCAGATTGGCTCCGAAGGTCGTGGTACGCTGACGTAGTCAGGCTCCTGGACGGCGCTCCTCATCGCCTTCCGCTCCGCCCGGTCCTACTCTCTCAGGGTCCTCTTGCCACCCCAATTTACAGTCGCTGCATTGGTTGGCGTGGCGGTTGAGACCGCGGTTTTGAGGGCCTGCGGGTTCTCTTCCCAAGTCATTCACACCATGCTCTAGACTTGTAAGCCCTCCTCCGCACGAATTTACCACCGTACTTGGCGGTTTTTATTTTCGTTGGTGAGAAGCTCAGGACTTCTCCCCGGTGACCTTCTCGGTTCCCCGTCTTATCTCCTTTTTTTTTTTTTCAGTCGGGTTTGGAACTGGGGTTGTCTCTCAGTTCCCTTTAAGGTCAGGTTTCGGCCCCTGGTTTCTATTCTCATGTCCGGACCTTCATGCAAGGAGTGGCGCACGCTGCTCCTCCTTATCGGTCACCTTCTCCCCCTTGGGACTTGAACTTGGTTCTGAGTGCCCTCCAGGGTGAACCCTTTGAGCCCCTTAGAGAGGTGTCTCTCGGCCTCATTTCTTGGAAAGTGGCGTTTCTTGTTGCTATCACCTCCATCCAGAGGGTGTCTGAACTGGCAGTTCTTTCCTGCCGTTCTCCATTTCTGGCGATCCAACATAACAGGTGGTTTTCCGGCCAGTTCCTTCCTTTTTGCCTAAGGTGGTCTCGGTCTTTCATCTCAATGAGGACTTTGTCCTCCTGTCCTTTTGTCAGGCTCCTTCTCATCCTAAGGAGCGTTTACTACACAAGCTGGTTGTAGTTTTGGGCTGTTCGGTTTTATCTCTCCATCACTTCTTCTTTTCGTCAGTGTGATTCCCTTGACATCCTTACGGAAGGTCGTCGCAAGGGACAACCTGCTTCCAAGGCCACCATTTCTCGGTGGATTCGGTCCGCCATTGCGGAAGCCTATCGCTGTAAGGGCAAGATTCCTCCTTTCAGGGTTGTGGCTCATTCCACACGTTCTGTTGGGGCATCCTGGGCTCTCCAGAATAGAGCCTCGGCCTCCCAGATTTGCAAGGCAGCTACCTGGTCGTCTTTGCACACTTTCTCGAAGTTTTACCGGGTTCATACTTTCACATCGGCTGATGCTAACCTGGGGCATAAGGTGTTGCAGGCGGCAGTGGATCAGCCGTCTGCCTGATTACTTATCTGCCCACCCAAGGGAAGGCTTTGGTACGTCCCACGGTCTGTGTCCCCAATGGAGCCGATAGAGAAAAGGAAATTTTTTAACACTTACCGTAAAATCTTTCTCGAAGGATCCATTGGGGGACCCAGCTCCCGCCCCCTTTTTGGGTTTTTTCTTGGTTCTCTGTCCGATGGTGTGTTCAGTTATAACTTTTCTTCTGATTCTCGGACAGTTCATGTGTTTTCCTTGACCTATTGGTCTCCTCCTATTGCTCTGGAACTTAAACTGACTAGCTCAGAGCCTGAAGGCTGGTATATCCTGCTGGGAGGAGCTGACTTTTTTTTATTACCACAGTGTCACACCTCCTAGAGACAGCAAGATATACCACTGTCTGTGTCCCCCAATGGATCCTTTGAGAGAGAGATTTTATGGTAAGTGTTAAGGAGATTTTTTATTTGCCATGAACATAATGGTAAATACTAAATGTTAGATACTGGTAAGAATTTTATATTATCAGTGTTCAGATATGTCATCATATTTATGGTCACACATACTTAATTATTAATTTTTTTGTATGCACATATTTTTGATAGGTCTTTTTGTTGTATCTGTTCTATTTTCCTTTTTTATGGAAATTTTTAAAATCTATAAAATAGTTTAAAAAAAAGTTTGTTTAAATTTTTTTTTTTTTAAAAGACCTTTTAAAAATAGAAGCTGGGATCTGGTTGCTATAGGCAACTGCTCCACTATTCCTCTGCACACGCTTTGTTCAATCTCCCCCAAAAATATATACTAGATCACGAATATCAGTTTGTATTTTTATCTTAATATTTTTTTTGTATTTCTCATTGTAGCCAGTGGCATCTAAGGAAAAATCCAAACCTCCTTCTGCTTTGACACAACCCAAGGCAGATAGCTCAGAAAGTAGTGAAACGGAGAGTGAGGAGGAGCCGGCGGTAAAACAGGTAAAAATCAATGCACATACTTTCTGGGTTGTGGACATGTGTAGGGGGAGATTTATCAAACCTGTCCAGAGGAAAAGTTGCTGAGTTGCCCATAGCAACCAATCAGATCGCTTCTTTCATTTCTGAGGCCTTTTCAAAAATTGAAGAAGCAATCTGGTTGCAATGGACAACTCAGCAACTTTTCCTCTGGACAGGTATAGTGAATGGGATACATACTGTACATGCGATGCAGTAAGGCTGGTGATACACAGTCGTTTTATTTGCATGGAGATTAAATGCATGCAAATTGTGTGTCTATTTTAGCACTGTTCCCATTTGATCATTTACAAACTTGTGATCTTGCAATACAGAATTGTGATGTTTGTGTGACCAAACTAGCTGTGTAGCTGTAGCCTGAGTATCATGCACACAGAGGCACTGTAGAGCCCCACAGACTTCTTTGGGTGCACTTTTCTGACTGTACAACAGGAAGTTGTATGATGCTGTAATACGCCTGTTTGCCTATTTTGATCTTCACAGAAGGCACCAACCCCAGCAACTCCTAAGGTAAAAGCCGCCACACCATCGGCCAAGACTACAGCAGCACAAGCGAAAGCTGCAAAAGGGAAGTCCATAACCAAAGCTACAGATGTGGCCCCAGCATCCCAAGGCAGCTCTTCAGTAGGGAAAACGCCAGTCAAGACTGTGGTAGATGAGAGCAGCGATGAATCGGACAGTGACGATGAGGTAATTGTTAGGCTGGGTTCACATCACGTTTTTCCCCATACGAGTGCATACGGCAGGGGGGAGCTAAAATCTTGCGCTCCCGTATCCCTGTTGTATGCGGCCGGTATGTAATTAATTTCAATGAGCCGACCGGAGTGAACCGGTCTACCGGACCTAAAACCGTGGTTGACAACTGCAGGTGGACCATAGACTGTGCGAGAGGAGCTAACACTTTTCTCCCCCTTAGTGCCGCCTCCTAGTGGCAGCAGCGTAAACCCACATTTCTTAGTCGCTCTTCATTGGGGGACACAGAGACCATGGGTATATGCTCTTGCCGGAGGTGCTGACACTAGGGGAAAAAAGTCAGCTCCTCCCTTGCAGGATATTCCCACCCACTGGAAGTGAGGTAATCAGTTTTAGCTAGTGTCAGTAGGAGGCAAGGCACAGGTCTGGGAGCTCCCCAAACCCTTTTTTTTTTTTTTTTTTAATTATTTTCTTGTAAGGGCTGTTTAGTTTGGCTTTTTTTCTCTCCCTTTTTGTTTCTCATTTGCAGGTGGGGGTTCAGGAGCATGGCGCTACCTGTTCCCCCATTTGCGACAAAGGGGCACAGGCAGAGTATGTACTGTTTACCCCTTCTCGCCCTGGTTGTACCCTGGGTCTGGGTCCCCCACTGCCCTGCTCGCCCAGCTATCTTAGCCTGGATTGATGCAGCATGGCCATAAGCTGGTTGAAGCCGTCTGGGTGAGTATATCATCCCCTCCGCCCGGCTGCCTGCCAGTGGACTCACAGCTATGGCAGTCGTTTGTCTCAGGGAAGCTGCCAGCTTTTGCAGCGGCTCCCTGTACTTTCTCCGGCCGCTAATTTTTACTTCAGCTGGTCGGATCTTCTCTGGCTTGGGACCCATAATGGCAACAGGTAGCTCTGCCCCTTCTCCCCGTGCTCGTAGAGGGAGTCTGGAGACTGAAGGAGGACTCTTAACCTCCCCCCCCCTCCCCCCCTCCTGTCAGCGCTGTCTTGGGAGCACCAGACAAGAAAAGCCCATGAACGGAGCTTAGCTCCGCCCCTCCTCCCGCAGCGAGCCCTACAGCCTTAGGGCGCTGCACTAGTTGTTCAGGCTCAGCAGAAGCCTGTCTAGCCGGGCACTGCTGTCACCCTCCCCCCCAAAGATCTGAGTGGCAAGCGCTCCCACAGCACACTGCATCACCGCTCCTGTTTAGTTGTCGGCTCCCTGCGCACAGTCACCGCTGGCTGTACCCAGCTGCTGGCTTAGTGCAGCTGTGCTGCGACTTTACTGCTTAGGCACCGGTCGTGCTTGTCACAGCCTGCGGAACCTTTCCTGGAGGGTGGGCCCCTTTCCCAGGGAGTTTCACAGGACACCCACAGTTCCTCTCTTCTCCTGTCCTGACTGGCAAGGATTGGCGCAATTTTGCGCCTCTCTGATGAAGTTTAGCTCCACCCCTCTCCTTCCCTTGTCCAGGCTTGGGCTCAAGGGTTAATGCCTTGTGGGGCGCCCTGCGTCCTGCGCGAGGTTCATTTAAAAATAAATTTAAAAATTGTCTTCTCTGCTCTCTTTGACTGAAAAATGCCCTCTAGCGGCTGTTAATGGTATTGTGTTTTGTGGCTCCCTCTGTGGCAGCTCATAGCTATTACAGTTTTTAGCCCGTATTATCGTTTTTTATCAGATTAATATCTGCTGGGTCCTTTTCTGGAACTTTTCTGGGTCAGATAGCCTTTTCCGGTTCTTGAGTGTTTCTCCGGGATTCCTTTCTTGGGTCCTTAGGACTTTTCTCTTGGTTGGCTTCTCCTACTGCTTTGTGACAAAACTGATTACCTCACTTCCAGTGGGTGGGTATATCCTGCCAGGGAGGAGCTGACTTTTTCCTAGTGTCAGTGCCTCCTAGTGGCAAGTGCATATACCCATGTTCTCTGTGTCCCCTGATGAAGGCTACGAGTGAGCTTTTACGGTGAGTAGTAAAAAAAAATCTCCTTTCGTCAGTGTCCCTCAATGAACTTCACAAGAAAAAAGATTTTTTCCATGTGGGAAACACAAAAATCCGGTTGTAGGTTTTGAAAATTCCAAGTTTCTACAACTCCCTGGCCCTTTAGGAATTTCTGTAGCTCTCATTCCTTAAAGAGCTCTGATGCATGGGAAAGATGTTGGACTCTTTTTGGGAGAAGAAAGGGTCCCACCAACTGGGCTTCCAAATTGTTCTATCATCTATTGCTTGTCTTTTTAATTTTGCCAGATTGTATATTAATTCTTAATTTATTTGCAGTTGGTGCCATCAACTCTCAAACCTGTAACTCCAAGTAGTGTTCAGGCATCAAAGCAAAAAGTGAAAACCGTACCTAGTGTTCTGCAGCCGAAGGCAGACGACAGCTCAAGTAGCGAGACAGAAAGTGAGGAGGAACCCGTAAAACAGGTATGATATTGATGGTAATAACAATTAGTAAGCACAAAAAGTGTAAGGTATAACACAAGGGGTTTTATATGTCAAAAGAAAAACAAGACTGCTCAGAAATTGTACAACAGTTGGCCAAAAGGCATGGATAGTGGGACAGGACCACATCATATGCAAATAGTCAGACCCTGGAGCCCTACATGTATGGCATTCCGCAAATGGTCACCTTCTCATCTTAACCAAACGGACCGGATTGGTGAAACATGTAGAGCTGTATAAGTCTATTGTTAATAGCTGGGGAACATAGACAAAAAATAGGGCAAAGCCCTTTCTTCTCATTTGTCAGACCCGGAATAAGCTCATGCCACCTAGATTCTACTGGTAGAGGGTCTCCCTTCATCTTTGCGTTGAGTAGGTTTGTGTAAAGGTCTGAGATAAGGCCCCTGGGGCCTTGACATCTATAAACTATCAAAAGGGAAGCAGGAGAACAGTGCAGAAGAGGCAGAGAACTGAACAGAGAATGCATGTCTGAGTTGGATGCTATGTTAGTAAAGGACACTATTGTTAATTCAGGTAGAAGAAACAGACATGGTCGCACATCTACAATCTTGTATAATCTAATTGCTTCTCAGCATAATATCAAAAACTAACAGGTTTAGTATACATTTTTGATCAAAAAGTACAAGCCCACTCGCCACGTCAAGGCCACCTATTTAGAGTGGGTCCCTAACGTCCCTAGTATAAAATGGCGTAGCACTGGGCGGCGACCATCACCGCCGCGGCACCAGTGCCCACGGGGGGGGGAACGACCCACTGGCAGAGCGGCCCGAATGCCACTCAAACCAGCCTATGCCAGTCAGACACTATTGTTGTGTCTCTCTTGGTTCATCCTTGGTTTTATTAGCCAGACAAAAATGTTTTTTGTATACTGTACTATACCCCCCAAAGTCCAGCTTGCCACACCCGCAAAGTACATAAATCCCTTCCTGATACGTGGAGGCATTAGCTCGCCAGTCTAGAAATGTATAGCAAAAGGTCTAACACCAATGGACAAGACCTGAATGATTTATGCATTGAAGCTACCCAAACTACTGACCTATTCATCTTTAAGCTGTGCTACTCATTTTTCTTGGTCGTCTCCATTCGTGAACGCAGAGACCGTGGATATATCTTGCTGACACTAAGCATACAAAAAAAGTTTGCCCCTCCTGGCAGGATATACCCCGCTTACTGACTGAGCTAATCCGTTTTAGCTTAGTGTCAGTAGGATGCAGACACATGTCTGGAGTTCTCCTATGTTCCCTGCTCGTCCTGCTGTCTCAGCCTGATCTGCTCATCTGCTGTACTCCACCCTCTCCTCCTCCAATGGGGTCTGTCCTGGTGTGGAGGTCACTTCCTGGGTCTGTGCAGCTCACACCTCCCCTTCCATCCTCTGCCATCTGACTTCAGCTGCTGCCTCCCTCTTTAGCTCCAGTCTCAGCTCTGTCTGCGGTACACAGGACCCAAGTGAGATTGCTCCATTTTATTTGCTTTCTCCCTGTTCACTAGCTCCATGTCCGACCCAAGAAATGAACCTCCTCCCATGTGTGGGCTGCAAGACCAAAATGCCTGGAGATCCCGTCTGATCCCGTCGTCCTCATTCCCCTTCTTTGGCATCTACCTTTCAGGTCGCTTTGAGTACCCTCCTTGCTCAGGGGGTGATTGTGCCAGTTCCTCCAGGGGAGTTTTTCGGGGTTCTACTCAAATCTGTTTGGAATCTACAAGAAAGGGGGCTCTGCTTGCCCCATTCTGGACTTCAAGTTGCTCAACTGCCACTTGCGGCTACGCCACTTTCGCATGGAGTTCCTCCGCTCGTTGGTAGAGTCCATGGATCAAGGGGAGTTTCTTACCTCTGCCTCACCAATGGGGAGATTCTCCTACATGGTTGTCCTGTTAGAATCCAGTCAGACAATGCCAGGGCGGTGGCATATATCAATTGCCAGGGTGGCACGCACAGCGGCTCAGCAATGGAGGAGGTCTTCAAGATTCTGCTCTTGGCAGAGACTCTGGTTCCCGCTCTCTCCGCGATCCACATTCCATTCAGCCGCTTCTTTCCGCGATCCACATTCCATTCAGCCGCTTCTCTGCAGCCCCCGTGAGTGATCTCTACATCCGGGGGCATTTGCACAGATCTGCGATCTTTGGGGACCCCGGACGTTGACATCTTCGCGTCTCACCACAACAGACAGGTTCCTTGCTTTGCCGCCAAGTCACGAGATGCTCTGGCAGTGTTCGCACTTGTCATCCCTCAGTCTTCCTTACCTCTTTCCGCCTCTTCTGCCCATGGTTCTGAGGAAAATAAAGACTGATTGTTACCGCCATTCTGGTGGCCCCAGGCGCGCGTGGTACGCCGACTTATTTTGGCTGATCGCCGACATACCTCTGCGTCTTCCAGTTTGCCCCGACCTGCTCTCCCAGCGTCCTCTCTGCCGCCCCAATTTACTGTCTCTGCATTTGACAGCGTGTCGGTTGAAATTGCGGTTTTGAGAGCTCGGGGGGTTTACTTACAGGGTGATTCGCACCATGCTTCGGGCTCGGAAGCCTTCCTACGCTAGGATTTACGCCCACACTTGGCGGGCTTATTTCCGGTAGTGTGAGGCTCAGTCTTTCCGGTGCTCACGTCATACACGGCAGGTTCCGATTGCTATCTGCAGCCGGTGACCCGCCGTTAATGGCCGACATCCGAGATCGCGCGGATGTCCACCATTAACCCCTCAATGCCGTGATCAGTACAGATCACGGCATCTGCAGCAATGCGCATGCAGCGCTGCCGCAGCGATCAGATAATCTGTGATGGCGGGCGGAGGTTCCCTCACCTGCCTCCGTTCTTCTCCTCGGGTCTTCTCCTCGGGTCTTCTCCTCGGGTCTTCTCCTCGGGTCTTCTCCTCGGGTCTAAGATCGAGCAGAGCAGAAGATGACCAATAATACTGATTAATGCTATACTCTGTGCATAGCACTGAATATCTATAGCAATCATTTGATTGCCACTACTGGTCCCCTATGGAGACATAAAAAGTGTGTGTGGTAAAAAAAAAAAAAAAAAAAAAAAAAGGAAAAATCCCCTCCCCAATAAAATGAAAATTGTCAGTTTTTCCCATTTTATCCCAAAAAAGCTTAATTTTTTTTTAAAACATATTTGCGTAATTGTCCGAAATATCAAAATATAATGTTAATGATCCCGTACGGTGAAAGGCGTAAACGTAAAAAAGTCAAAAAATGCAGCTTTTTTTGTCATTTTTATTCCAAAAAAATTTGTAAAAAATTATCTAAAAGTTTTATATATGCAAATGTGGTATCGATAAAAAGTACAGCTGATGGCGCAAAAAATGAGCCCTCATACCGTCCTATATATGGAAAAATGAAAGTTATAGGTGGTCAAAATAGGGCAATTTTAGATTACTAATTTAGTACTGTTTTTTTTTTTTTTTTTTTTTTTTTTTTTTTTTTTACGGTACAAAAATATAAAAGTATCCAGCCATGGGTATCATTTTAATGGTATTGACCCACAAAATAAAGAACACATGTCATTTTTACCTTAAATTGTACAGTGTGAAAATGAAACCCCCCAAAATTAGCAAAATGTTTTTTGTGTTTTTCATAAAAAATTTCTTCCCTAAAATTTTTTTTTGGGGTTCGCAGTACATTTTATCGTAAAATGAGGTCTCATTACAAAGTACAATTTGTCACGCAAAAAACAAGCCCTTGTATGGGTCTGTAGATGGAAATATAAAAGTTATGGATTTTAGAAGGCGAGGAGGAAAAGACGAAAACGCAAAAATAAAATTGGCCTGGTCCTTAAGGTTAAAATGGTCTTGGTCCTTAATAGTTTAAGGGTCAAGTGCCGGCTCTTTCTATTCTCTTTCAGCGGCAGTTAGCTTCCAACCCTCATATCCACACCTTCCTGCAGGGTATGGCCCATGCGGCTCTGCCATACCGGTCTCCCACCCTGCTTGGGATCTCAACCTGGTGCTTGGCGCCTTTTAGGGAGGCTCCGTCTGAACCTCTCCGGGATGCTTCACTTAGCGTTCTTTCTTTGGAAGGTCGCTTTCCTCATTGCCATTACCTCCATTGGGAGGGTCTCCGAGCTGGCTGCTCTATTGTCGCTCACCCTTCTTGGTCCTTCATTAGGACAAGGATGTCTTTCGGCCACCTTCCTATTTCTTTCCCAAGGTGGTTTCCTCCTTTCCATGAATGAGATCGTTCTCCCTTCATTTTATCCGGCTCCATCAAACTGAGTCTGGATCTGGATGTGGTTCGAGCGTTCCGGATCTCTTTCCGTCACCTCCTTTTTCCGTCAGGGTGACGCCGCCTTTGTGATTCCGGAGGGTCCTTGCAAGGGTCTTCCGGCTTCCAAGGCGACCATCTCGTGGTGGATCCGTTCCGCCATCTCTGAATCGTATCTGCGTAAAGGGAAGGTCCCACCTTTTCGGTTCACTGCACATTCCACGCGTTGCGTTGGGGCTTCTTGGGCGCTACGCCATAGGGCTTCGGCCTTAAGTCTGCAAGGCGGCCACCGGGTTGTCCTCGCATATATTCACCAAGTTCTATCAAGTACACGGATGCCGTTTTGGGTCGCAAGGTGTTGCAGGTGGCAGCGGCTCAGTCTTCTGCCTGATTCTCTTTTGGGTATTTTTCCCAACCCGGGGACTGCTTTGGTACTTCCCACGGTCTCTGTGTCCCCCAATGGATCCTCCGAGAGACATTTTACGATAAGCATATAAAATATTTTTGCCAGAACTTGAATGTGCTTTTGCTAGTCCTAAGCAAATCCCCCAAAAACTTGAATGCTATTGATTTCAAATGACCAGTGCAGCTGCAGACTGGAGGAGGAATTGGTAGGACTACATGGGATTTTATTGCATTATCATTAATTCTGGAACAAATGTCAAAAGTCAGTAAAAGACTATGCAGCATGTAAGTCCTCTTACCATGAGAAGATTTATCAAAACTGATGCAAAGTAAAAGTGGAGCAGTCATGCATAGTATTAAATCTTATTCCATCTTATTTTTGAGAGGCTGAAATAAATCATGCAGTCTTCTTGCTGTTGGCAGCTCCTCCACTTTGCATCAATGATGTCTCCTCCTTTACGTATTTTGCTTACGCTTACTAATTATTTTCACATTGTCTTATTGGAGAAGAAAATGCCAGTGCCGGAGGTTGCAGTTTCAAAAGACCAAGTAGACCCACCATTGACTGAGGTCGTGACTGTGTCACTGGCCAAACCAGCAATGAGTGATGGTAACGGTGCAAATGCAGATACAGCCGTTACCACTATGTCTGAGAACAATCCTTCGGTAGCCAAAACCCAGAGTCCTGCCAAGGCACAAGTGTCTGAAACCAGTGACTCCTCAGATAGTGAGAAGGAGCCAGAGGTAACAGTGCCGTGTGTGTTGCTGTGATACAATATGACTAACAGGTTTTAGATGTCTCTCACAAAGCATTTGTGTACTAGTTACTTTGGGTATCTTGCCTGTCTCTACACATTGAGTGCAGGTTAATGCTGTCAGCAGAATTATTAATCTTATTCATTTTTATTTATTTTTTTGCTGCAGAATCAGAAGAAACCTGCATCACCAAAGAAAGGTGTAAAGGCTGTGGCTTCTAAGCCAAACGCAGTTGTGCCACCCACAGCGGAAGACTCTGAGAGCACGGACTCCTCTGATAGCGAGCCAGAGGCTAAGACACCAGAGGTAAAATTGGGTTTACTTAAGTGCTCATTCACATTTCTGTACTTAGACATTTCTTTTTTTCAGAGGTATATGCCTACGGATTTGTATTGGTACCTTAGCCGGTATAAGTCTATGGGCTTAAATTCAGAACTTTTAATTTAGAATTTTTTACTTACTTTTGTTGCTCCCCCAGTGTGCCGATATCTCTCCTATCCTTGGGCCTCAGTCTTTTTCTGCATTCTGGGGCCCGACACGTCAGACTGCACTGCACTGAGCTTATCGCCAGCCGCAGCGATCTCCCGTCTGATAAGCTGAGCTGGGTGTAATGTAACGGTCTTAGCCTTCTTCCTGGTGCCTCAGCACAGTCTGACTTGTTTGGTTCCTAAAATGCAGACAAAGACCACGGCTGAAGGACGGTAGACAGATATCAGCGTGGCGGGAGGTAAGTTAAAGTTTGTTTTTCTTGCGGCAGCCGGAGCAGCATAAATAAAAAGCTTGATAACCCCATAAAAAGCAACTATGGTACATAACCTCTTATCCCCTATCCACATGATGGGGAAATAAGTGTCTGATCGTGGACCCCGTGATCTTCTTCCAAACGTCCTGGTGTTTTGAACATTTGTGTTCAGAACACCGGCTCTTCTCTTGCAAGGAGCGACTGTATAGTCATGCCCCCTCCATGTGCCGTATCGCCAGCTCTCCTGTAGTGATGCATGGATGAGGCATGTTGGCTGCAGCTTTGTGCGGTGGCCGACAATCTCCTTGCATTGTACGGAGCAGAGATCGCAGTAGTGGTAGAAGTTTTTCTCTATCGCTCCATTGGGGGACACAGACAGTGGGTATATCTTGCTGTTTTTAGGAGGTGTGACACTATGGTGATAAAAAAAGTCAGCTCCTCCCAGCAGGATACACCCGCCTTCAGGCTCTGAGCTAGTCAGTTTAAGCTTAGTGTCAGGAGGTGGACGTGGTCTGGGTGGCTCCAGACCAGGTCTTCTAATTTTTTTTTGTTCTCCTAGTTAGGGACGTGCTAGTTTTTTATTCCTTTTCTTTTCTGTTTTCAGCTGGGGACTCAGGGATTGTGGTTCCCCGTTTCCCCATTGCGAGTGAGGGGGCACAGACATTGCGTATATGCGCTGTTACCCCCCCCCCCCCCTCGCCAATGGTCAGCGCTTGGGTGGTACCTCACGGGTCCGGGTCCCCCTATTTCCCTGCTCACCTCGCTCGCGCATAGCAGCCAGGCGGGATGCAGGTAACTAATGCTGACTGAAGACTTCACTGAAGACTCCAGTAGGTGAGTTCTTCTGACTGAGGTAAGTACTTCTCCCTTTTTTTTCTCCACAGGTACAGACTCGCAGCAGCTGGAGACCCCCCTGTTTTGGCCCACCTTCAGTTTTTGGGGCTAGCTTACAGGGGCTGCACTTTATTTTTAGGGGAGCAGTGGCACCTGAAGGGACATCATATAGGGGCACTTCACGTGTGTGTGTGTGTGTGCGCGCGTGTGCGCGTGCGCGCCCACAGCGCCTTATTCCTCCACTTCACTTTGTGTGTGTGATTGATATTACTTCTAAACAGCGCCTTATACACGGCTGTCAGCCGCGGCGCTGTCCCGGGCCAGACGCTCTCAGCGCCGGCTTACTTTCACTTTGTCGGCAACGCCTTATAAGCGGCTGACAGCCGCGGCACTGCTATGAGCCGGGCGCGTCAGCGCCGGCTTACTACTTTTCACCGGCAGTCTCTGCCGGCGCTGGCCGCCCGCCCTATTCCCCTGAGCGCACTAACGGGCCGACAGGTGCACTCAGGACAAGGAGCGGGTGCCATGACAGTTCTCTTTGGCCGGTCTGTAGCTCCGCCCACAGGGCTGGGAGCGCTCAGAGGCGCTAAGCAGCCTCCAATCAGCGCCGTGGGCGCAATTTTCAGTAGGAAGGGGTCATTTACTTAGTGCCTTGCCTCAGACACGCCCCTCTCTTCCTATTGGCTGGCCTGTTTCTCTCTCTCTCTCTCTCTCTCTCTCTCTCTCTCTCTCTCTTTCTCTCTCTTTCTCTCTCTTTCTTTCTCTCTCTTTCTTTCTCTCTCTTTCTCTCTCTTTCTTTCTCTCTCTCTTTCTTTCTCTCTCTTTCTCTCTCTTTCTTTCTCTCTCTTTCTCTCTCTCTCTTTCTCTCTCTTTCTTTCTCTCTCCCCACAGAGCGAGTCTCCTCACTGCAGCTGACAGGGGACACAAACTAGGGTGAGAAAGTTCCTATCTCCCTTTTCCCACATTATGTCCGTACACAGAGCTGTTCCTCTCTCTAAACAGAGACCTGGAACTTGTGACTTACTATGTCTGTAAGCACTGTAATACCAAAATGTCTGGCTCTGCTGAGCCCACTTGTCCTGCCTGCTCCACAGCTCCCCCTGGTACCCCCTGATGCCCCTTTGGTCCCGGTGGATCCAGCCGCTCCCCCAGCCTGGGTTTCTTCCCTGACCCAGTATATGTCTGACTTGAACAAAGTCTCCCGCTCGGTAGCTGAGGCCTCCCGGGAAGTGGTGTCTGCCTTGAAGGGGTCTTCCCGGCGCAGGACCTCTGGAAGGGCTCGCTCCTCGTCTCCACATACTTCACGCTCTCACAAGCGTCCTAGGGGCGCCTCGTCTGACTCTTCCAATGAGTGTTCCCCTCGTGGGTCCCTCCTCCAGAGGACGTTCTCGGAGTCACGGCTCTGCCACGCCAGAGCCGCGTTCTGTCAGTCGCCCCCCTCCAGGACTGCCTCTAATCATTCTCATTCCCCTGGTGGACGAGGCTTCCGCGCCGGCATCTGACTCAGAGGACTGCCCGGACTCCGTTGCAACGGTTAACTATTTGGTTACAGCCTTAAGAGACACCTTTCAGTTAGAGGACCCAGGATCTTCGTATGTCAATCCAGGAGTATCATTTCATCATGCTAAGCCAGCACCTCAGAAGTTCAGCTCTCACGCTGACTTTGACGACATTCTGGAAACCGCATGGAAGCATCCAGACAAGAGGTTCCCGGGAATCAAGACAATTCAAGATCGTTATCCATTTGAAAAGGTCTTTGTCACTAAGGTGGTTTCTCCTCCCTCAGTGGACCCACCAGTTTCCCGGATCAATAAGGCGACTACACTGCCTCTGGCAGATGCCGCTGCCTTCAAGGATCCCACGGACAAGAAGGTGGAAACCTTAGCGAAGTTTGCCACTGAAGCTGCTGGCTCTTCTCTTCTTCCCATCTTCGCCTCCACATGGGTGTCCAAGGGCCGGTCGGAGTGGTGCCAAAAGCTCCGTCAGGATATCTTAGATCCTCCGGGGGGGATCCCGCTATCTGCTTTGGCTCTCCAATGCTCTAAAACCAGGGATTTTCTGTGCGCAGCTTCCATGCAGGCAGCCTGTTGTTCTGCCTATGCAGTGGGTCATCTAGCGGCTCTCCGCCGCTCTATGTGGCTTAAGGCTTGGAATGCGGATGCCGCTTCCAAAAGATCTCTCACCGAGCTTCCCTTTACGGGTGGCCGTCTTTTTGACAAACGCCTTGATGAAATTATCTCCGAGGCAACGGGAGGTAAGAGTTCCTTGTTACCTCAAAATAAGGCTCGCCCTACTTCCCAAAGGAAGGCCTTTTCCTTTCAGACCTCCAGCTCCAACAAGGAATCCGGGCAGGCGCCCTCGCGGGACAAGAAGGCTTCCTTGTTCCGGGCTCGCCCGTCTTGGAAGTCGGACTCCAACCGGTCCGGGCGTTTTGCGCCCAAATCAGGCAACCGCAAGCCCACTTCTGCATGAAGTGAGGCTCCCACCCGCAGTTTCTTCTCGGGTGGGAGGTCGTCTCTTACTTTTTCGAGACATTTGCACCTCTCACATTCAAGACTATTGGGTCTGGGACGTGGTGTCCAACGGTTACCGGATCGAATTTGCATTCCTTCCGAGGGATCGCTTTTTTCAATCCCGGGCCCCCCAGTCTCCTCCTCTGGCGAAGCAGTTTCGAGCGGCTCTCCAGTCTCTGCTTCTCCAGGGGGTTATCGTTCCTGTTCTTCCAGGGGAACGTTTTCGGGGTTTCTATTCAAATCTTTTTGTGGTCCCCAAGAAGGACGGTTCTGTGCATCCAATTTTGGACCTCTTCATGTTCCGGCACAATCGGAAGATCGAATTTGGTCCTGAGTGCCCTCCAGGTTGCACCCTTTGAGCCCCTTAGAGAGGTGTCTCTCCGCCTCCTTTCTTGGAAAGTGGCGTTTCTGGTGGCTATCACCTCCATCCGGAGGGTGTCTGAATTGGCTGCTCTTTCCTGCCGTTCTCCGTTTCTGGTGATCCACCAGGACAAGGTTGTTTTCCAGTCAGACCTTTTTTACCTAAGGTGGTCTCGGCCTTTCATTTCAATGAGGATATTGTCCTCCCGTCATTTTGCCCGGCTCCTTCTCATCCTAGGGAGCGCTTACTGCACAAGCTGGACGTGGTTCGGGCTGTTCGGTCTTATCTCTCCATCACTTCTTCGTTTCGTCAGTGTGATTCCTTTTTCATCCTTACGGAAGGTCGTTGCAAGGGACAACCTGCTTCCAAGGCCACCATTTGTAAGTTGATTCGGTCTGCCATTTCGGAAGCCTATCGCTGTAAGGGGAAGATTCCTCCTTTCAGGGTTGTGGCTCATTCCACACGTTCTGTTGGGACATCCTGGGCTCTCCAGAATAGAGCCTCGGCCTCGCAGATTTGCAAGACTGCTACCTGGTCGTCTTTGCACACTTTCTCAAGGTTTTATCGGGTTCATACTTTCGCATCAGCTTATGCTACCCTGGGGCGTAAGGTTTTGCAGGCGACAGTGGATCAGCCGTCTGCCTGATTACTTATCTGCCCACCCAAGGGACGGCTTTGGTACGTCCCACTGTCTGTGTCCCCCAATGGAGCCGATAGAGAAAAGGAGTTTTTTTAACACTTACCGTAAAATCTCTTTCTCGAAGGATTCATTGGGGGACACAGCTCCCGCCCTTTTTGGGGTTTTTCCTTGGTTCTCTGTCCGAGGGTGTGTTCAGTTATGTTTTTTCTTCTGGTTCTCGGACAGTTTGGGGTTTTTCCTTGACCTATTGGTCTCCTCCTATTGCTCTGGAACTTAAACTGACTAGCTCAGAGCCTGAAGGCGGGTGTATCCTGCTGGAAGGAGCCGACTTTTTTTTTTTATCACTATAGTGTCACACCTCCTAGAGACAGCAAGATACACCCACGGTCTGTGTTCCCCAATGGATCCTTTGAGAGAGAGATTTTACGGTAAGTGTTAAAAAATCTCCTTTTTCAACTCCACTGTGCAGTACCATTTGTTGGTGTCTTCACAGTGGTAAATTAAAGCTGCTCCAGACCATGCACATAAGACGTGATTACCAGCTGAGTAGGATGGATGAAAGACTGGGCAGCACGCTTCATTACAGTGCGCTCCTGCCCCGGAGATGCGCTCTTGTTGTAAAGAAGTGACAGCCCGTTCAGGCAATTACCGGCTGAGACCTGGGTGCTGTTTCAGCCGGTAATGGGTTCAGTCGGCCATCACTTCTCTTCAGCACTGCTATCTCTCTAAGGGTGAGGGCAGGAGCGCACTGTGGAAAAGCGATGGAGCCTGCATAAGGAGTGTTTGACATTTCACACCGACATGTCAATATTTCAAAGTGACGTTATCGTGTTAGAAAATAGTATTTCCATTTATATAATGAGGCAGATACTAAGGTCTTAGCAATACACAATCCTATCCCAGCTCGTTCTTATCTAGGTATATGTGATTTATTTCAGCAAAAAGCTGCCAAGCCTCTCCCGGCATCAAATGTGAAAACTCCAACTTCAAGCGCTAAGGAGAAAGCGGCTGCAACTCCACAGAATATACCAGTAGATGACTCTTCAGAAACAGATGACTCTGATAGTGATGAAGAGCTGGGTGCCAAGGCATTAACGGTAGGCAAATAAGTGTGTGGCCCTGTCTGAATGGGAAATGCTTAGTATCACTAAAGGTAACCATTTATCCATAAACATTTGCGTTTTACTAGAAGACTGGCAGTCAGCCACAAGCATCTGATAAGAAAACAGCCTCCGCAATTGGAAAGACTTCAACTCCATTGCAAACAGCACCTGCAGATGACACCTCTGAAACAGATGACTCAGACAGTGATGAGGAGCCGGAGGCCACGGTATGTGCTATACACTTTCATGGCTGCTTAATGTGTGCAGCTCTGTATGAAATAGAAATGTATCAAGCTCTCTAAAACATATGTTTTGTGTTTTCCAGAAACCCAGCAGTCAGCTTCCAGCATACAGTGCGAAACCTCCATCCACTCCTGTGAAACAATCCGTGCCGAGCTCAGCAGCTGCTAAAAAGGCAGCAACCTTGCAAAAAGCGCCAACAACCGCCGATGACTCTTCAGAAACAGAGGACTCTGATAGTGATGAGGATCAGGGGGAAAAGGTTTTGACAATGCCCATTTTTATCATTTTAAAGGAGTTTAGGAAAGTTTATCCCCTATCCAAAGGATAGGGGATAAGTATCAGTTCACGGGGTCCGACTGCTGCGCACCCCAGCTCTCCCTGTGCCCAGAGCTGTGTTGACCACCGCACAAAGAGGTGCTCGACACATCCCATCTATGCATCTCAATGGGAGAGCCGGAGATACAAGAGTACAGCTCTTTGGCTGTTCCACCCCCCACCCCCGCACGGTGCAGGAGATTAGGAAAATGAATCCCCTTTCAAAAGGATTGGAGATAAGTGTCCAATCTCCTTTAGTACCCCTTTAAGGGAATTGTTCCATTAGGACAGTCCGTCATATATACAACTGGAATATATAAATATCACCCTACACATCACTTGACATGTTAGTCGAAGGTCTCGGGAACCTTTAAGACAGCCCTTCTCATGTTTAGCACAGTGTTTTCCAAAACCTTGTGCCTCCAGCTGTTGCAAAACTACAACTCCCAGCATGCACGTACAGCCAAAGCGTTGGATGTTCGGGAGTTGTAGTTTTGCAACAGCTGGGAACACTGGTCTATCAGATCCTTTTTAGGTATGTGATACATTTCACCTTGGACAGCTATTTCTTTACTTATTTTTACCAGAAAATTGCAAGTTCTCTTCCAAAGTCGGGTGTGAATACTCCGTCCACGAGACCCAAACAACCTGTGAACGCAAATGCAGCTGGTGAAAAAGCCAGAACCCCACTGCCCACACGTGACAGCTCAGAAACGGAGGATTCAGATAGTGACGAGTCACACGCTAAGGTATTAATACCTCACAGCACAGGATTTGCCATATTGCAACTATCTAGTTTTGATCAACACAGTGGCTGCTCAATGTTATATGAATCTGGTATTAACTGTGTGTGTATTCCGAAGTCTGAAAGACAGCTGTCCTGTATCTACGGTTATCAGAAGGAAAACCCACAGCTGAATGATCATTTGCTGCAAGGGAGAACAAAGTTAAGAGATGCTGCAGTAAGCTAAATATAGCCCTGAGTTACTATAGTAAACCCGACCCGTTTTGTTGCGTTGTGCGCCAGATATTCTGTCTGCGCCAGAATTTGTGCCAAAGGAAAATGTAGGGAACACTTAGTAAATACTGTGGAAAAATATGTTTGAAGGAAAAAAACACAAAGAAAACTACACTCCATTCTTAGTAAATCAGGGCGATATATCTGAACAAAAAGTTGTCGAATAATAAGACAAAGCTTTTGAGCAATAGTTTGCAGCCGGGCTTTTTAATCTTCTTGTAATGGGGCCTTTACCAGTAGCTGAATACTTGAGCCCTTCTCACATTACTTTTAGTGTGTACACAAAGAATTGAGATGCCTAACGGTGGCATAGTCACCCATAAGCTCCAGGTCATGCGTTGTTCGGTACCAGATGGCATAAAAGCCTATGGATGGTAAATGCCATGCATGTTTCATACCATTTTATGTATCAAAATACACCCCAAAAACTGTGTGCTTAAAGACCTGATTTGCATAAAACACCCAAAAAAAATCGGGGTTCATATTGCTTATAAAATGAACATATTTTCAATACTCCAGATACTGTGTGAACATAGCCTTTGGCAACTGTTTGAAGGATCCATCCAGCATAGGATATTATGGCATTTAACATATATGCCATGAAAAGCTATTTAAAATGTGTATGTGTATATACTTAGTCTGAATAGAGCCCAAGCTAAATGTTAAATATACCTCCAAGGTATGTTCTGTTTGCCTCACTAGACCCCATACTGCTATCTCTAAAGAAAGATCTGTGCATGATACTTTCTATGAAAACGACCTCCCCATCCTCTGGGGCTATGTTTAATTTCCTGATCTGGGATTTCAGTATTAAGGCCATATTATACTGGGCAATGCACTGTCAACCAGGGGCTTGTAGATCAACTTTTGTATTACAAAGCTTCAACGTTCATGCAGTGAGAGGGCCACACGAGTGATTGCTGGATCATTTGTTGGCCACACATGCCCTTTTAACATGAGCAGGTGTGCAACTGATGATCATCTGTTCTGACTTGCCAGCAGGTGACAACCCCAATACATCCAGCAAAGTCCATAACTAAATCTACACATGCGACCCCGGTGTCCCAGGCCAGTCCAGCAGCAGCAACAACTCCTGCCAAGAAGGTGGTTGAAGAGAGCAGCGAGGACTCCGATAGTGATGATGAGGTAACTCTTAGTTGGGAACATACTGAACTGTTTTCTCTATCTGCTCCATTGGGGGACACAGACCGTGGGTGTATCTTGCTGTCTCTAGGAGGTGTGACACTATGGCAACAAAAAGTCAGCTCCTCCCAGCAGGATATACCCGCCTTCAGGCTCTGAGCTAGTAAGTTTAAGCTTCGTGTCTGAAGGAGTTGGACTGGTCTGGGTTGCCCAGACCAGGTCTTCTGTTTTTTCTATTTTCCTAGTATAGGGACATGTTAGTTTTTTAAATTCCCTTTTCTTTCTGTTTTCAGGTCGGGACTCAGGAACTGCGGTTCACTGTTTCCCCATTGCGAGTAAGGGGGCACAGACATGGCGTATATGCGCTGTTAACCCCCTCTCGCCAACAGTCAGCGCCTGGGTGGTATCTCTTGGGTCCGGGTCCCCCTATGTCTCTGCTCGCCTCGCTCGCGCATAGCAGCCAGGCGTGATGCAGGGACCATAAGCTGACTGAAGACTTCACTGAAGACTTCATTAGGTAAGTTCTTCTGACTGAGGAAACTTCTTTTTACACTGGTACAGCCTCGCAACCTCTGGAGACCCCCTGTTTTGGCCCACCCATTTTTTGGGGCTTGTTTTACAGGGGCTGCACTATACTGGGGGAGCAATTACACTAAGGGGGCATGTTTTTATAAGACATGTGTTATAAAATCCTTTATTTTGTGTGTGTGTTTTGGCCACTACTCAGCGCCTTATATGCGGCTGTCATTCGCGGCGCTTCTTCGGCTCGAGCGCTCTCAGCCTCTGCCGGCGCTCTGGCTGCTCTGGCCATTCCCCCGAGCGCATATACAGCTAGGCTTTGTGCTAGCTGGGGGAGCTCTCGTGGGCACGAAGCAGCGCCCAATCAGCGCTGTGGGCACGATTTTCTGTGTGTAGGGGTCAGTTACTACGTGCCTTGTTTCAGGCACGCCCCTCCCTATTGGCTGGCCTTTTCAGTCTAGCTGGCTGCACGGAGCAAGTTCTCCTCACTGCAGCTGACAGGGGACACAGATCTGAGTGAGAAAGTGCCTGTCTTCTCTTTTTTGTACCCCATTATGTCCGTACCCAGGGCGGTTCATCCCTATAAACAGAAACTTGGGAATTCAGTGACTTACTATACCTGTAAGCACTGCAATACCAAGATGCCTGGCTCCACTGAGCCCGCTTGCTCTGCCTGCTCCTCTGCCTGCTCCTCTGCTCCCCCAGACCCTCTGGTGCCCCCTGATGCCCCTTCGGTCCCAGTGGGTTCAGCCGCTCCTCCAGCCTGGGTTTCTTCCCTGACCCAGTATATGGCTGACTTGACCCAAGTCTCCTGTTTGGTGGCTGAGGCCTCCCGCAAAATGGTGTCCGCTTTGAAGGGTTCATCCCTGCGCAGGACCTCTGAGAGGGCCCGCTCTTCGTCACCTTATACTTCACGCTCTCACAAGCGTGCTAGGGGTGCCTCGTCTGACTCTTCCATCGAGTCTATGGATAGACCCTTGCGGGTCCCCCCCCTATCTGGGCACAAAGGTCACTCCCCCAGAGGACGTTCTCGGAGTCGCCACTCTGCCACGCCAGAGCCGCGTACCCGGTCTGGATCGCACCCCCCCACCCCACCAGGACTGCCTCTACTCATTCACATTCCCCTGGTGAACTAGTGGATGAGGCTTCCGAACCGGCATCTGACCCAGAGGACCGCTCGGACTCAATTGCTATGGTGAACTCATTGGTGACAACCATAAGAGACGCCTTTCACTTGGAGGACCCAGGATCTTCGGATGTCATTCCGGGAGTATCCTTTCATCGTACTAAGCCAGCACCTCAAAGGTTCAGCTCTCACGCTGACTTAGACGACATTCTGGAATCCGCATGGAAGCATCCGGACAAGTGATTCCCGGGAGTCAAGAAAATTAGAGAACGTTATCCATTTGACAAGGACTTTGTCGCTAAGGTGGCTTCCCCTCCCTCTGTGGACCCACCAATCTCCCGGATCCCAAAGGCGACTACACTGCCTCTGGCAGATGCCGCTGCCTTCAAGGCTCCCACGGACAAAAAGGTAGAATCTTTAGCGAAGTTCGCTACTGAAGCAGCTGGCTCTTCTCCTCTTCCCATCTTCGCCTCGACAAGGGTGTCCAAGGCCCTGTCAGAGTGGTGTCGACAGCTCCATCAGGATATTTTAGCGGGATCCCCTCCAGAGGATTTATCTGCTCTGGCTTTCCATTGCGCTAAGGCTGGGGACTTTCTGTGCGCAGCTTCCATGCAGGCAGCCCGCTGTTCTGCTTTTGCTGTGGGTCACCTAGCAGCCCTCCGCCGCTCTGTGGCTTAAAGCTTGGAATGCGGATGCCGCTTCTAAAAGGTCTCTCACTGAGCTTCCCTTTACGGGTTGCCGTCTTTTTGGCAAACGCCTTGTTGAGATATCTCTGAGGCAACAGGAGGTAAGAGTTCATTGTTACCTCAAAATAAGGCTCGCTGTACTTCCCAAAGGAAGTCTTTTTCCTTTCGGTCCTTTCGGGCCTCTGGCTCCTACAAAGGGTCCGGGCAGGCGCCCTTGAGGGGCTAGAAGGCTCCCTCGTTCCGGGCTCGTAGTCATGGAAGTCGGACTCATGAAGTAAGGCCTGAACCCGCGGTTTCTTTGCAGGTGGGAGGTCGTCTTTTGTGTTTCCGAGACATCTGGACCTCACACATTCAGGACTCTTGGGTCAGAGACGTGGTGTCGAACGGTTACCGAATCAAATTTGCCTCCCTCCCGAGAGATCGCTTTTTTCGATCCCGGGCCCCCCGGTCCCTCCCCTGGCCAAGCTATTTCGTGCGGCTCTCCAGTCCCTGCTTCTTCAGGGGGTGATTGTTCCCGTCCCCCTAGAGGAACGTTTTCGGGGGTTTCTATTCAAATCTTTGTGGTCCCCAAGAAGGACTGTTCTGTACGACCAATCCTAGACCTCCAGCGTCTCAACCGTCGTCTTCTCATCCGCCGCTTCCGGATAGAATCTCTTCGCTTGGTGGTGGCGTCCCTGGAACAGGGGGAGTTCCTATCCTCAGTGGACATCAAGGATGCCTACCTCCATGTGCCAATATTTTCGGGCCATCATCGATACCTCCGCTTTGTGGTTCCAGAGGGGCACTTTCAATTTGTAGCTCTCCCCTTCGGTCTAGCCACGGCTCCTCGGGTCTTTACGAAGGTCCTTGCGCCAGTGATGGGCCTTTTACGGTCGAGAGGCATCTCGGTGATACCCTATCTGGACAACCTTCTCATCAAGGCTCCAAACAAAACCCAGACTCGGGAGAATCTTGACGTCACTCTCCACACTCTGACTCGTTTCGGCTGGCTGGTCAATCGGGACAAGTCAGTCCTCTGGCCTACCCAGTCTCTAACCTTTCTGGGGTTTCGATTCGACACGGCCTCTGCCCGAATTTATGTTCCGCCGGACAAATGTCTGGCGCTCCGGGAGGGGGTCCGCTCCCTGCGGACTCAGGTATCAGTCTCCATCCGCACTTTTATGGAAGTCCTGGGTCGGATGGTGGCAGCTATGGAGGCCATGCCCTTTGCTCAGTTCCATTACCGCCCTCTCCAACTGGCGATTCTCTCTCGATGGAACAGGTCACCCCTGTCCCTCCATCGCCAGATTATTCTACCTCCCAGGGTCCGTCAGTCTCTGCTCTGGTGGCTCCGCTCGCCCCTTCTTATCCAGGGGCGGTCCTTCCTTCCCCTTCATTGGCAAGTGGTTACTACGGATGCCAGCCTGTTAGGCTGTGGCGGCGTGTCAGGGATTGGACGGTCCAGGGTGTCTGGTCTCCCCAGGAGACCCTTCTTCCGATAAACTTATTGGAATCCCGTCTTCAGTCCCTTTCCTGTCCGCGTTCAGTCAGACAACGCCACGGCCGTGGCGTACATAAATCAACAGGGTGGCCCCCGCAGCTCGGCAGCCATGGCCGAGGTGACCAAAATTCTTTCCTGGGCGGAGAGCCAGGTTCCGGCCATCTCGGTGATCCACATTCCAGGAGTGCTCAATTGGGAAGAAGACTTCCTCAGTCGGTCCTCTCCCGACCCCGGCGAGTGGTCTCTTCATCCGGAGGTCTTCACGCAGCTCTGTTACCTCTGGGGCGTTCCAGACGTGGACCTCTTCGCGTCCCGGCACAATCGGAAAATTCTTCAGTTTGTGTCAGTCCCGGGACCCTCAGGCCTTGGCCGTGAATGCCCTAGTGATTCCTTCGCCCTGCCTTATCTGTTCCCTCCTCTTCCGCTCCTTCCCAGGGTGCTGAGGAAGCTCAAGGCAGAGGTCGTTCCCGCCATTCTGGTAGCTCCAGGTTGGCCCCGAAGGTCGTGGTACGCCGACTTAGTCAGGCTCCTGGACGACGTTCCTCTGCGCCTTCTGCTCCGCCCGGATCTACTCTCTCGGGGTCCTCTTTGCCACCCTAATTTACAGTCTCTGCATTTGATGGCATGGCGGTTGAGATGGCGGTTTTGAGGGCCCGCGGATTCTCCTCACAAGTCATTCACACCATGCTCAAGGCTCGTAAGCCCTCCACCGCAAGAATTTACCACCGTACTTGGCAGCCTTATTTTAGTTGGTGTGAAGCTCAGGACTTCTCCCCGGTGACCTTCTCAGTTCCCCGTCTTATCTCCTTTTTTACAGCCGGGGCTGGAACTGGGAATGTCTCTCGGTTCCATTAACCCCTTAAGGACCGGAGGTTTTTCCGTTTTTGCATTTTCGTTTTTTGCTCCTTGCCTTTAAAAAATCATAACTCTTTCAAATTTACACCTAAAAATCCATATGATGGCTTATTTTTTGCGCCACCAATTCTACTTTGTAATGACGTCAGTCATTTTGCCCAAAAATCTATGGTGAAGCGGGAAAAAAAATCATTGTGCGACAAAATTTTAAAAAAAAACGCTGTTTTGTAACTTTTGGGGGCTTCCGTTTCTACGTAGTACATTTTTCGGTAAAAATGACACCTGATATGTATTCTGTAGGTCCATACGATTAAAATGATACCCTACTTATATAGGTTTGATTTTGTCGGACTTCTGGAAAAAATCATAACTACATGCAGGAAAATTAATACGTTTAAAATTGTCATCTTCTGACCCCTATAACTTTTTTATTTTTCCGTGTATGGGGCGGTATGAGGGCTCATTTTTTGCGCCGTGATCTGAAGTTTTTAACGGTACCATTTTTGCATTGATAGGACTTATTGATCGCTTTTTATTCATTTTTTCATGATATAAAAAGTGACCAAAAATGCACTATTTTGGACTTTGGAATTTTTTTGCGCGCACGCCATTGACCGTGCGGTTTAATTAACGATAT
Source organism: Hyla sarda (assembly GCF_029499605.1). Lineage (NCBI taxonomy): Eukaryota > Metazoa > Chordata > Amphibia > Anura > Hylidae > Hyla > Hyla sarda. Next base: position 380,656,875 of record NC_079192.1, on the reverse strand, counting down.
ATTTTTATAATTCGGACATTTCCGCACGCGGCGATACCATTTATGTTTATTTTTATTTTTATTTACACTGTTTTTTCTTTTATGGGAAAAGGGGGGTGATTCAAACTTTTAATAGGGAAGGGGTTAAATGATGTTTATTCACTTTTTTTTTGCACTTTTTTTTTGCAGTGTTATAGGTCCCATAGGGACCTATAACACTGCACACACTGATCTTTTACATTGATCACTGGTTTCTCATAAGAAACCAGTGATCGATGATTCTGCCGCATGACTGCTCATGCCTGGATCTCAGGCACTGAGCAGTCATTCGGCGATCGGACAGCGAGGAGGCAGGTAGGGGCCCTCCCGCTGTCCTGTCAGCTGTTCGGGATGCCGCGATTTCACCGCGGCTATCCCGAACAGCCCACTGAGCTAGCCGGCATGCTTTCGGTTTCACTTTAGACGCGGCGTTCAACTTTGAACGCCGCGTCTAAAGGGTTAATAGCGCGCGGCACAGCGATCAATGCCGCGCGCTATTAGCCACGGGTCCCGGCCGTGGCCCCGCGTTATAGATCGGGAGTGGACACATGACGTTCCAGTACGTCATGTGTCCTTAAGGGGTTAAAGGTCAGGTTTTGGCCCTTACTGTTCTTTTCCAGCGGCCCCTGGCTCTAATTCTCATGTCCGGACTTTCCTGCAAGGAGTGGCGCACGCTGTTCCTCCTTATTGGTCTCCTTCTCCCCCTTGGGACTTAAATTTGGTTCTGAGTGCCCTCCAGGGTGCACCCTTTGAACCCCTTAGAGAGGTTTCTCACTGCCTCCTTTCTTGGAAAGTGGCGTTTCTTGTGGCTATCACCTCCATCCAGAGGGTGTCTGAACTGGCAGTTCTTTCCTGCTGTTCTCCGTTTCTGGTGATCCATCAGGACAAGGTCGTTTTCCGGCCAGATCGTTCCTTTTTGCCCAAGGTGGTCTCTGCCTTTCATCTCAATGAGGACATTGTCCTCCCGTCCTTTTTGTCCTACTCCCTCTCATCCTAGGGAGCGCTTGCTACACAAGCTGGATGTAGTCCGGCTGTTAGGGCTTCTCTCCATCACTTCTTCGTTTCGTCAGTGTTATTCCTTTTTTGTCCTTATGGAAGGTCGTCGCAAGAGACAACCTGCTTCCAAGGCCACTAATTCTAGGTGGATTAGGTCCGCCATTTCGGAAGCCTATCGCTGCAAGGGGAAGATTCCTCCTTTCAGGGTTGTGGCTCATTCAACTCGTTCTGTCGGGGCATCCTGGGCTCTCCAGAATAGAGCCTCGGCCTCGCAGATTTGCAAGGCGGCTACCTGGTCGTCTTTGCACACTTTCTCGAGGTTCTACAGAGTTCATACTTTTGCATCGGCTGATGCTAGTCTGGGACGTAAAGTGTTGCAGACGGCAGTGGATCGGCCGTCTGCCTGATTACTTATCTGCCCACCCAAGGGACGGCTTTGGTACGTCCCGCGTTCTGGAGCCCCCAATGGAGCCGATAGAGAAAAGGAGATTTTTTAACACCTACCGTAAAATCTTTCTCAAAGGATCCATTGGGGGACACAGCTCCCGCCCTTTGTTTGGGTTTGTTTCCCGTTGGTTCTCTGTCCGAGGGTGTGTTCAGTTATGTTTTTCCTTCGGGTTCTCGGACAGTTTTTGGGTTTTCCTTGACCTATTGGTCTCCTCCTATTGCTCTAGAACTTAAACTGATTAGCTCAGAGCCGGAAGGCGGGTATATCCTGCTGGGAGGAGCTGACTTTTTTTTTTTTTTTATTACCATAGTGTCACACCTCCTAGAGACAGCAAGATACACCCACGGTCTGTGTCCCCCAATGGATCCTTCGAGAGATTTTACAGTAGGTTAAAAAATCTTTTTCCTAGCATGGGTATCTTTTCAGTGACCTAAAATATCATAGATATGTAGCAAACGGGCAACAGTGGAGGTCCACAATTACCTCTGACAAAAGCAAAAGTGGAGCTTGGAGGACATGGCTCTTTTCTCTTGCCTCTTTGTAATAGTAAACTGAGCTCAAAGCAGTTGGTCCTCTATCACTGGGTATTGTGTTTTAGTACATATATATTTTTTATTATCTTTATAGCCTAGTCCTGCTGTAAATGCTTCAGCTCCATTGGGCACCCCGGCAGTAAAACCACCTGCAGCAGCCACTGTACTGGTTCCAGATTCAGATGCCGACTCTGAAAGCAGCGACTCTTCGGATTCAGATGAAAAAGTGGTATGTGAAGTCTCACACACACAATTTTTTTTTTCAATTACATTATAGCTTTGTGCCCACCACTCCTTTAGAAAATCTGTTTACATTGTGTAACATACTTCAGACAGGCCAGATCAGACTACAGCATGTGGTCTTTATTCTGTTACCATGAAAACAGTTAGGCCTATGTAGGAGCTGTAGGCACAAAATTATGAAGTTTGTCGTTAACTTTTGACAGTGCTGCATTTTATTTTTTTATTTTTTTCCGCTCCAGGGCGCACAAACATTTTTATCAAGGTGGCTGAAACTTACATTTGAAGTATTGTTTTTTGGTTTTTATTTCAACTTTTTAAAATCTATAAACACGTTTTTATTGGTATTGAAAGCCAATGCAAACCAGATAAATTTCTCCAAAGCTGGCATGAAACATCAAATAACAATACATAACTTCAAATTTGTATTGTCCCCGCCTCAAATAGCTGACTGTAGTAGGGATCGACCGATTACAGGTATGGCCGATGTTATCGGCCGATAATCACGATTTTGGGCATTATCGGTATCGGCAATTACCTTGCCGATAATGCCCAGCTCGCAACGCGACAGACAGCCAAGCCCCCGCCGCACCGCGATCGCCGTAGTGCTTGGCGGTATACCGGTATGAACCGGATACCGTTTTTTTTTTATTTTTTTCTCACGGTATGGATTTTTGCCCATACCGCTATACCGGTCGGGCCCCTCCCCCACCCTCCGAGTCAATAGAAAATTAAACTTACCCGTAATGGGGGTGGTCCGGGCCATCCATCCTTCCTGTAGTGTCCGGCGGCATTCCGGGTGGATGGTGAACCGGTCCGGGCTGTCCTTCTCCGGGGGTGCTCTTCTCCACTCCGGGCAGGCTCCGGCCTAGTACGCTGCATAGACGCCGCTACGCCGTGACGTCAGGTGCGTCGCTGCGCACGGGCGTCACTGCGCAGCGGCGTCTATGCTGCGTTACTAGGCCGGAGCCTGCCCGGAGTGGAGAAGAGGACCCCCGGAGAAGGACAGTTCCCCCCCCCCCCACATTAGGGTTGGCAGGACAGTTTCTCCCCCCCCCCCACACACATTAGGGTTGGCAGGACAGTTCCCCCCCCCCCCCCCACATTAGGGTTGGCAGCACAGTTCCCCCCCCCCCCCCACATTAGGGTTGGCAGCACAGTTCCCCCCCCCCCCCCACATTAGGGTTGGCAGCACAGTTTCCCCCCCCCCCACATTAGGGTTGGCAGCACAGTCGTCCCCCTCCCCCCCCCCCACATTAGGGTTGGCAGCACAGTCCCCCCCCCCCCCACATTAGGTGCAGTATAATGTCGTCCCCCCCCCCCCCCCTAATTAGGTGCAGTATAATGTCCCCCCCCCCCTAATTAGGTGCAGTATAATGTCCGCCCCCAATTAGGTGCAGTATAATGTTCCCCCCACAGACATACAGCCTCCAGCCATACAGTGTATGGCTGGAGGCTGTATGCCTGTGTTCTGCCCCACTTCAGTGCTCCAACCACTGCTCCTCCGGTCCGGAGATAGCAGTAAGTCCCGGTACCGAAGGAGCGGTGGTCAGAGCACCGAAGCTGATGTGCCGCTGGAAACTTACCTAGCTGGCCAGTGCATGTCCTCATCGCTGCCCCGCTCCTCCGCACTCCGTTGCTATGGGTGATGTCCCTGCGTGCGCCACCTGCCCGGCGGCCCCTGCGTTTTTAAAGTAAAGCGCATCCCTGTGTCCTGAAAACCTCTTTCGGGACACGGATGTCCCAGGCAGCGGCGGGCCGGATAAATGTCCTCGGCGGGCCGCATGTGGTCGTAGTTTGAGGACCCCTGGTTTAGAGTCTATTCTACGGACTGTCCCTTCCTTTGCATCATAGTCCATCTTCATGAACGGTGAGAACTGCCGAACGCTCAGTTCCAGGCCTCTGTTGCCTCTTAGCCCAGCCTCTTAGCCTCATCCGTGTGTCTTACGGCCGGATGGGGTTCGGTCTCTGGACTGACTCCCCTCCTCTGGTGGTGTTCTTCCCACCCCAGGGACTGCTTTGGTACGTCCCATGGTCTCTGTGTCCCCCAATGAAGTGCGACCGAGAAAAGGATTTTTTTTTTTTTTCTTTTTTAATTTTTTTTTTTTTTTTTTTTTTTGCACTTCCCATAAAATCTTTTTCATAGCCTTCATTGGGTGACACAGCACCAACCCATTTCTTCATTCTTGTCCGGATAGCCTTTTCCAGTTCTTGGGTGTTTCAGACTTGTCTCTTGGTTGGCTTCTCCTACTGCTTTGTGACAAAACTGATTACCTCACTTTCAGTGGGCGGGTATATCCTGCCAGGGAGGAGCCGACTTTTATATTTTTTCCTAGTGTCAGAGCCTCTTAGTGGCAAGAGTATATTCCCATGGTCTGTTTGTCCCCTAATGAAGGCTGCAAAATATTTTATGGGGAGTACAAAAAAATCTCCTATTTGTAAGGTTTGGGCAGCTGTTGGATACGACTGATTTATTAAGAGTCTACAGCCTGTTGAATCGGACTTTGCTGCGCCTGTACCCCATCTCATGCCCCAAGCTGGTGAAGATTTTGGCTACAATATATGCTAGCTTAGATTTTAATAAATTAGACTGACAGACAATTCCCCCCCCCCCCCCCCCCCCTATGACTGACATAAGTGTGAAATGTTGCACACTTTTGTACCAACTGAGATCTTGTTTTATGATTGGTGACTGATCCCCATCAATCTGGTTATAGTGGCCTATCCTGAGCATAGACAGTCAATGCTGAAATGCCAGAAAAAGGTGATTTATTTATTTTTCAAAAACTTAACTGTTCCTCCCCCCCCCACCTTTCCCTTTTTTTTCTAGACTGTACAAGCACAGAAAACAAAAGTAGCAGCAATTGCATCAGTTAAGACTGCAGCAACTCAATCAGCGGCACTACTGAGCCCCACCAAAAAGAAGTCGATTACTCCAGCGTCAGGCAAGATTAAAGCTGCCCCAAAGCCTTCAATTGACATTTCAGAGTCCAGCAACTCTTCAGATGAGGATCTCTCACCAGCCCAGGTGCAGTATTTGTGTTCTTGGGTTAGAAAATATCTCATGTTGTTAGCTAACCATTCAGTTACTAGTTTATTTTTCTTAGGACAGTCTTTGCAGAACACATCACAATGAACGGTAACTTTAATATTCTGTGCCACAGTCTTCAATTATTGCTTCTCTTGAAGATACACTTGGTTGGTTGACTAGAAGTTAGAAACAAAGGAGGATGTATAATGGCAGGGGTCAGACTACGCAGGATTTGTTTGCAGTCTTTTACCATGGAGATATGGGAGCTGTAGACACAAAAGCAAAATATTATTTAATTTTTTTTAATACATGGTGCTAAAGGTGCTAAATATTCCCTTTCGGTAATGTTCAAACTTGTTCTAATGGTAGGCATCAAAGGGTTCTGTGAAGTCTAGTGAAAATGCAGCAAAACTGTCCCAGCAATCAGGAAGTGCAGCAAAAACCAAGGCAGAAAGTCCTGTCAAGGCTGTCGCAGTCACACAGCCGGCTGCAGCGGTGGAGAGCTCGGACAGCAGCGACTCATCGGATAGTGAAGAGGAGCCTGTAAAAACTCTGGTATCTTGCTTTGCTTTAATGTCACATTAGTAGCTGATATATGCTGTAAATTTTAATGTTTGTCAAGGATGATTTCCCAAACATGGTTATATTTTTAGAAGAAAAAAGATGTGATTGCTTTGGCGAAACACAAAGTGTCTACGCCTACTCCCATTTTGACGTCCACACCGTTGTTCGACAGTCCAGCCAAGGGTAAAGCAGTGTTGCCTACAAAGAGTCCAAAGGTTGTAAAGAATGTGCAAGCGCGTGTCTCAGAGAGCAAATCTGTACATGATGGGGAGGAAACTAAACAGGTATGAGGGTATGAATGGTGGAATCTGGAATCATTGGTTTTGTGATTACAGGCTTAACATATGGTATAACAATTGTAGGTGGGAACTTCAGCTCCAACTCCTGCTTATGCCATAGAAAGGAAAAGGCACCTTAGCCAATACGATAGCATCATTTAGGGTGGGAAAAATCAAATCTGCATGTAAAGGTAAAACTCCTATTGCTCTCAAAGAATAAAGTGGGTCCTGCTAAAGTAACTCCACATGTGCAAAAGTATCTATGGTACGACCAAGGAATGGCAACTCATGGTCTCCTAGGTGTCTTTTGATTTGCATCTAAAGCAACAGTAAACCTAGCAATGAACAAATAAATGATGTGTATTCACATGAAGCAGATTTGTTGCCAATGTCTGTGCAGCTAGAAATTCCAGCCTATGAAACTGGATGACGTTCTCTTTGGCATTTTCGAATCCTAATGAATGAATAAGGGTACTTTCACACTGCCATTGAACTCTGCTATTTGGAGCTCCGTCGGCAACTCTGTCAGAATGACTGGATTTTAGCGGAGAAAAAGTAGTGCATGCATTCAAGTGAATGGGGTCTGTCAGGACCCAGTAGTTTCCGTTGTGAATGACTAATGTGAATGGCAGTGTGAAGGTACCTTTAGGCAGTTGCCTCTGTCTCATGCTGCCTATATAAAATAAGCTTTAACTTGCCTTCCACCGTTCCTCCAGTGTTCCAAATATAGCGGTCCTTTTCTCCTGCCCTGGTCCTCTTCTGGCTTTTGGTGCCTTACATGTCACACTGCGCTGAGCTTTTCGCCAATACCATCGATCTCACACCTCAGCCTGTGATGGGCTAAGTGGCAGTGTCATGTAACAGGCTCGGCCTTCTTCCTGGTGCCCAGGCAGTTACATTACTGCGGACGGTGATAAGCTCAACGCAGTGTGATGTGTTGGGCACCAAAATCTAGGAAGACCCCCACACCAGAGGATGGGACAGTGATATTGTAGGCGATGGGAAAGTTTAAATTAAAACTTATTATTTCTCGGTCGCTCGTTATTGGTGGACACCTATACTGATGGGTATATGCTCTTGTCACTAGGAGGTGCTGACACTAGGGGAAAAAAGTTGGCTCCTCCCTGGCAGGATATACCCACCCACTGGTAGTGAGGTAATCAGTTTTAGCTAGTGTCAGTAGGAGGCAAGACACAGGTCTGGTGCTCTCCAGACCTGGTCTTTTTTAAATTTTCTAGTAAGGGCTGTTAAGTTTTTTTTTTTTTTCTCCCTTTTTCAGGTGAGGGTTCAGGAGCATGACGCTACCTATTCTCCCATATGCGACAAAGAAGCACGGAACTTAACCGTATGGGCCGTCAACCCCTTTTTTGCCAATGGCCAGCGCCTGGAGGTTGTACCCTGTGTCCGGGTCCCCCACTGCTCCTGCTCGCCCCCGCTATCTTAACCTGGTATGATGCAGCGTGGCCATAAGCTGGTTGAAGATGCCTGTGTGAGTGCGAGAAGATGGAGTCTGTTGGTGAGTATGTCTAGCATCCCCTTCTGTACTCTGCTAGGGTTTCTACATCCTGGGGTCCCTTTTCCCCAGCGCCATCTCCTCAGCCGCCATTACACGTGGCTGTGCCTGGCCAACCTCATGGCCTCCGGGTCACGTTACTGGCAACACCATGCCTGCAGCAATCCTCATCCCCTCCCGCTTTTACACCCTGACACAGGTTAATCCTAAGGATTGTTGGGGGGTTGTTGTCGGGGGGATATTCCTGACAGTTTTTATTGGGGCGCTCGGGTGTGGGGGCTCAGTGGGCGGTGCGGCAGCTCATTCTCTCACTGAACAGTGGTGCTGTACATATATAGACAGCCGGCACTGCTCCTCTGCCAGCCACCTTTTTCACTGCCTGCACTTTCACTTTCCTTTCATCTGCACCATTATGCGCCTCACATGCTCCACCCCTCTCCCTCACCTTGTTCCCAGGGCGACGGGAGGCCGAGCACCTGGACCACGGGGCCTGCCATATGGCTCCGGCATCTCCTCGCTACACGCTCCCTGCTCGGCAGTGATTGGGCCCACTGCATGGGTCGGGAGCGCTCAGTCTGCAGTTCTCGGCCCTTCTCTCCCGGGGTCCGGCAAGTTCCGGCATCAGGGTCCCTGCACGGCGCAATGCTTCCTGCACTCTTTTAATTTACAAAAAATAAAAATATTTTGTTTCTCAGTCCATGTTCTTACCCCCCTCTTGTGGCCATTCAATAGATTGCAGCCCCTACTTTCTGGTCCTTTGTTTGGCTTCCCCTTGTGGAGGCAGACAGCTATTGCAGCCTTTTGTTGTAATGTCTGCTTTTTACCGGTTTAATCTTGCTAGGTTTCCAGTCTGGGGACCATATATTAAATGTTTTTTTTCTTCTTCGTCCACCATGACAGCCACCAGAGAGAGAGATGGTCCGGACCACACTGACAGGTAGGGGGAGAGAAGCGGGTGGTGGCGGCGGCGGCCTATGGCACCGCAAAAGCCACTGCAGTGCATTGATTTAAAGCGCCCGCTTTAAATCAATGATCTACAGCGGCGTCGCGGGGGGATAAATAGCCGATAACTTATACCGGAATATCGGTATAAGTTATCGGCTATCGGCCCTATCCTCCACCGATTATCGGTATCGGCCCTAAAAAAACGATATTGGTCGATCCCTAGTATCTTCATGGATTCTTATGCAGGGTGGCTCAGGCACCTGCTCGGTTGCCTTACACACGACCAGCCTGGCCACCCCTTGTTTTCCCCTCCACTAGGGGGACTATTTCGCTGGTCGCTTTCTACTACCAAGATGGAGCCATCTCTCTTCCCACTTTTATAGGTGGGATAGCTGGCTGGGCCCTTGTTTTTCGCTGAGAGCATTCAGAAGAGCTTTTCGCTGCCTCTGCCTGTGTGCTTACTGCCCACTATTGCAGCCTGGCTCTCTTCCTGTTTCTTGGTTATCTACTGCTGCTAAGGCAGCCTTGGCGCTCCCCTCTGTTGGAGGGGTTTCTGCTATCATGTGTGGCTCGGTGACAGCTGGTCTAACCACAGTCTTTCGTTTGGGTCCTGCCATTGCTCTCCTCCCCCCTAGGCACAATCTCCCTGGTAGGGTGTGTTCCACCTTCCCTTTGACAGTGTCAGTTGTGCTACACTGACACCACAGTTTTCTAGAGTAACCTTTCTGTGCCCAGAGCCTGGGAGTCCCAGCCGGGTTCCCTTTTTGTTCCCCCTTTGTTATTGTCCTGACGGGTTGTTGCTTCGGAGTGCTCTGGACCAATGGGGCCCAGGACCGTTTGGTCTCCTTGTCTTGGACACTATCCTGGGATGCTGTGGCATGCCTTCTTTTCTAGGCCGGCCCTCCTGGTTCTTTGGGCCTTAGTGATGATTGAGGTCTTGGGCATTTGTAGCAGTCTTGCCCAGATTTCTCCACAATCTAATATATGGGGCGGTCTTTCGGTACGGATGTTTGTCACCTGGAGCGTTTTGCGGTGTAAGTCTTCAAGGAGACTTGGGCACCTCCAATTCCCATGTCAGCCGCTCAGGTGTTCCGGGATACTACTTTTCAGGGTCTTCCACTCCTTTCTTGCCTGTTAATTCTTCTGTGCCAGTCTTCCAGGTGACTCAGGAACCTCCAGCTCCCATGTCTGTCGCTCCGGTGTTGGGATGCCCCTTTTCTGGACATTCTGCTCCTTCTTGGCCATTATTCCCTTCCATCTTCTCCTTCAGGGTCCATGTTCTCTGAGATGATGGGCGTTTCGGTTGTCTGGATTACACCAGTTGAGCTATGTCACCTCCCAGGTGCTCGTGGTGGGCTCCTGGATAGGGGTTTTGGTTCTGCAGATGTTCAGATCTTCGCTCTTCCGCACCAGGCCTCTCTAGAGCCAGTTTGTCCTTTTTTTTTTTTTTTTTTTTTTTTCCCCCTCTGGTGATGTTTGGGCATCCACCTTCTGTGCTCTCCTTCTGCTCAGGCATACACTGCTCTCTTGGGCTTCTTCTGCTATGGTCTCTTGAATCGGTTGACTCTGGATGGGGTTCTTCTTGTTGTGCCATTTTCCATTTTTGTTTCCCAGCCTGGCTAGCCCTCTGTCTGGTTCTGTGTTCCTTAGAGTTGATTTCCTACCTCCTTCTGGGATGGTTCCGGCTGTAGGTTTAGAGTCTCTGCAAAGGACAGTTCCTTCCTTTGGTGTCCCAGTCCATCTCCATGGATGGGGGATCTTCCGGGGAGCTTTGTTTCTAGGCCTCGCTTTTCTTTGGCCTGGAGTCTCGTCTGCAGGCATTACAGACGAGTGGGTTCGGTCTCGGGACTGATTCTCTTTCACTATTCCTAGGTCCTAGGGGACTGCTTTGGTACGTCCCATCAGGTGTACCCCCCAATGAAGAGCGACTGAGAAAAGGAGATTTTTTTTGTACTCGCCGTAAAATTTTTCCTGTAGCCTTCATTGGGGGGGGGACACCGCACTCACCCATTTCTTCATTTTTTGGGCCAGCTATTGGGTTTTTGTATCCGGTATTCTTTTCTAGGGTCCTTTTGAGCATATTTCTTTGTTGGCTTCTCCTACTGTTTTGTGACAAAACGAATTGCCTCACTTCCAGATGGGCGGGTATATCCTGCCAGGGAGGAGCCGATTTTTTATTTTATTTTATTTTTATTCTTCTTCCCTAGTGCTAGCGCCTCCTAGTGGCAAGAGCATATACCCATCAGTATAGGTGTCCACCATTGAAGGCTACGAGAGAGAGATTTTACTGAGTACAAAAAAATTTCCTTTTTTAACTCCGGCAGCCTGGGCATAATGAATAATAAAAAATTAAATAAAATAAAGTTCTCAAGCTTTTTGGAACATAAAAAAAAAAATTCCTATTCCATTTATTTAGTCATTATTTATTTTCTTTGGACTATTAAAGGAAGAAGCACCAGCTAACCCTAAAACACCACGGGGAAAGCTGTCTGACAAGGGGATAAAGACTCTGAGCTCATCTCAGCCCACGACAAAGGTGACAAGCCCGACTAAAACCCCTGCTGGATTGAAGGAGATGCATTGGGAAAGTTCCAGTGAGTCTTCAGATAGTGAGGATGACCTTCCACCTAAGGTAGATTTTCATTCTGGAGAACATTTACAATGTGGAACATATTAGACATACCTAATGCTGCATTTTGCATTGTTGTATTTCAACCTGGTTCTTAGGGGAATAAAATGTGTTTAGCTGTAGTGCCCCAAAAGCTGAAGCAGTGGCAGAAGCCCCTCAATCACAGTACTACAGTAGTGGTTACATGTTAGAATTGCTTAATTCCTAAACAACCTCTAGGGGGAGCTCCTTATTTGTCTATTTATACAGCTATTAAGTAAAGTGCTTAGTGTGTATGAAGAGAGCCCCACACGGTGTGGCTGTGGGCAAGGTGATAAATTAAGGCTACCCCTTGGCATTACTGATTTTGTTAATGCATTTGTCACACAAACATGTCAAGTTTTAACTGGTCAGGGTCTCTGCGCTGAGACCTCTATTGATCTCTAGATATGGCTGTAAGAAACAATCAACTGCTCTTCAGTCCCCAGTTCACCACTTGATCTGAGTGCAGGAGGTAGGCTCCATTGTAACTGTATTGGTTACTCTATTGTATACTGTAAATACGCTTACAGCAGCCTCTCTCATTTTGACGGAGTTTTTTGCCTAGTTCACATGTCCCTAGCGAAACTTCCAAGGAGGATTTTAATTCTGCTTGGAGATTGAACTTGTTTAATCTTCTGATCTACCAGGACTACACTGCTAAATTGGACAGTGCTTAAAGGGGTACTCCGATGGAAAAAAAAAATTCAAATCAACTGGTTGCAGAAAGTTAGATTTGTAATTACTTCTATAAAAAATGTAATCTTAACCCCTTAAGGACCACGGACGTATGAGTACGTCCCTGGGTCTTAAGGACCAGGGACGTACTCATACGTCCCAGCGAATTTCGCATCCTGCCGGGCAGGTTGCGAAACCGGACGCCTGCTGAAATCATTCAGCAGGCGTCCCAGGCAAACGCCGTGGGGGGTCCCGGGACCCCCACATGTCGGCGATCTCCGTAGATTTTCCGTGAAATCGCGCGGGCGATATGCGGTGATTCCGGTCATTCGGGTCAGTGATGACCTGGAAATAAATGGTGATCGGCGGTGTACAATACACCGCCAATCACCTACTGTTGCTGGGGAGCGGTGACAGTACTGTCACCGCCCCAGCAACGCTGCTATTGGCTGGCGATCGTCCAGCCAATAGCAGAGCGGCAGAGGAGGGGTTAACGGCTCCTTCCCACTGTTGTACCCACTCTCTGCGTTCAGTCAGCGGGTGCCGCAGTGAGGAGAAGCCCCCTCAGGAGTGTTACAATAGGGAGAGCAGTGTATAGGGACAGGTAGGAGTAATAAAGTTACAAGTGGGAAAAAAAAGTACCCCCCCCCCAATAGGTCCCCAAGGGTCCTATTAGGGGTTCAGGGAGCTGCGTGCGCCACCTCCCTTTTTTTTTTTTTTTTTTTTTTTTATATAACCCCCCCCCCCCCCCCCCCGACCCTCTAATAGGTCCCCCAGGGTCCTCTTAGGTTCTGATCCTTTATCCCAGGTCCTATTAGGGGTTCAGGGAGCTGCGTGCACCACCTTTTTTTTTTTTTTCTTTGGCCACAGCGGTTCCCCCCCCCCCCCCAATTATAACGCACTGTTATATAAAGTAGTACACCAAGCACCACATACACATGAGTGACCCAGTGGCCGACACTAGTACAAGTGGCAATGCCGCTCATAATAGGAGTCCGGCCCCCCCAGACAAGTGCACCGGAGCACCCTTCCAATGACCCTGTCTGGAGCCCCCCAGAGGATTATCAGCCACGGATTCTTGAGTTTGTTGGCGACTCAGGAATCCGGATTGACCATGCTGGCTTCACTGATCTGGACTTTTTAAAGTTTTTTTTGTGACGGCCTGGTCAATCTAATGGTGGAGCAAACGAACTTGTATGCCCAGCAGTTCATTGCCCACCACCCCGATTCCTTTTTGGCCAGGCCCAATGAATGGTACGCCATTGATGCAGCGGAAATGAGGACATTTTGGGGCCTCTCGCTGCATATGGGCCTGGTCAAAAACAAAGTGCTCATCATTACTGGAGCGGGGACGTCCTCTATCAGACCCCGCTTTACAGTACGGCAATGGCACGGAGGCGGTTTGAGGCTATTCGGAAATGCCTGCATTATGCAGATAATGCGGCATGTCCGCCCCAAGGTGATCCCGCCCATGACCGGCTTTACAAAGTGAGGCCGGTCATCGATCACTTTGGGGCCAAATTTTTGGAGGCCTACGTACCGCTCAGGGACCTCTCGGTAGAGAAGTGTCTCATCAGTTTTAATGGGAGACTCATCTTCCGCCAGTATATTCTCTCGAAGCGGGCGCGGTGTGGAGCTCTATAAACTCTGCGAGAGTACCTCCGGGTACACTTGCAAGTTTAGAGTATATGAGGGACGAGATTCCCGTATTGAACCCCCAGAATGTCCCCCCACTCTGGGTGTTAGCGGGAAACTCGTTTGGGACCTTGTGCACCCACGTATACGTGGATAACTTTTATACCAGCATCCCTCTGTTCAAATCCCTTTCTGCCAGATCCACGTCCGCTTGTGGGACCGTGCGGAAAAACCAGAGGCGCCTCCCTCTAAATTTGGTCAAGACACCTATTCCCAAGGGTGAGTCCCGTGCCCTGACCCATGATAACCTGTTGTTGAAGTATAAGGATAAGAGGGATGTCCTTATACTCGCCACTATTCATGGGAATGGCAGCACCCCTGTCCCTGTGTGAGTTACCGTGGGACCGGTCCTCAAACCCGATTGTATTCTGGACTACAATCGGTATATGGGGGGAGTTGATCTCTCAGATCAAGTCCTCAAGCCATAAAACGCCATGCGGAAAACACGGGCATGGTACAAAAAAGTTGAGGTCTACATGGTACAGGTTGCCATGTACAACGCTTTTGTACTATCCCAGTACGCTGGCAACACAGGGACCTTCCTCCAGTACCAAGAAGTCGTCCTAAGGTTCCTGATCTTTAGCGACCGGGAAAGATCAGGCCGGACTTCCCAAGGGTCTGGAGTTATAGGTGCCAGGATCGTCCCCGGCCAGCATTTTCCAGGTGTGATTTCCCTCACCCCCCCCCACTGGAAAGAAGGGACGAACCCAGAAAAAATGCAGTGTGTTTTTCAGGAAGGGGATGCGCAAGGACACCACATATCAATGCGACACTTGCCCAGATAATCCGGGCCTCTGCATAGGCTGCTTCAGGGAGTATCACACTTCCATGGAGCACTAAATTTTCCCTTTTCATTTGAATTTTCCATAATTTGACCAATGTACCAAGTCCAGAGTACATTCCAAAATTTAACCCCCATAAAATCACTAAATTGCCCCCAAAAAACTGAGAAAAAAACAAAACCTGATTAGACCTCTGTGGGTGTTTTTTGAAAAATGGGTCATAGGTCACTGAGTCACTATCATCGGGGACTTATGTTGCCTCAAATGCGCAGCGCTCTCTCTCCACCTGAGCGGGTGCGCATTTGAGGCAACAGGTTAGGGACTGCCACACACATCACATTCCCAGAATGAGGACTCTGAGCATAGGGTTTGGGGCGGGCATATGTTTTTTAGTTTTGGCTATGCTCTGGGTGATCATTCTGGAAACATATCCTGTTATATTATGTTATAATTTTCTGGACCATTGTACCCCATATTACGGGCCTCTGTACCCCACCTGTCTACCCCAGTTATGGCCCGTTGTCCCCCATAGTGTTCCCCTATTTTAGGGCTCAGTGCTCCCCCCCTATTAGAGCTCCTTGAGGGGGGGTCCCACATCCTGGCTCCATATCAAGCTCAAGGTCCCTGACTGTGCTCCCACTCAAGCAAGACCTGCTGTGCAACCGCCAAGCCTAAATCAAAAAATAAGGTATGTCCTTACTCCAAAGAAATGTATTTACAAATTTTGGGGTGTCTTTTCTGCTATTAACCCTTGTAAAAATGTAAAATTTGGGGGGAAACACACACTTTAGTGAGAGAATTTTTTTTTTTTTTACATATGCAAAAGTGGTGAAACCCCTGTGGGGTATTAAGGCTTACTTTACCCCTTGTTACATTCCTCAAGGGGTCTAGTTTCCAAAATGGTATGGCATGCTGTCCTGGCACCATAGGGGCTTCCTAAATGCGACATGCCCCCCCCCCCCCCCCCCCAGCAAAGTTTGAAAATGTGATTCCTTCTCTTCTGAGCATTGTGGCGCTCCTGCAGTGCACTTGACGTCCACTTATGGGGTGCCTCCATACTCAGAAGAGATGGGGTTACAAATTTTGGGGGGTCTTTTCTACTATTAACCCTTGTAAAATGTGAAATTTTTGGGGAAACCCACATTTTAGTGGAAAAAAAATATTTTTTACATATGCAAAAGTCATGAAATCCCTGTGGGATATTAAGGTTATTTTTACTCCTTCTTACATTCCCCAAGGGGTCTAGTTTCCAAAATATAATGCCATGTGGTTTTTTTTTTTTTGCTGTCCTGGCACCATAGGGGGCTTCCTAAATGCGGCATGCCCCCAGAGCAAAATTTGCTTCCAAAAAGTCAAATGTGACTACTCCTCTTCTGAGACCTGCAGTGCGCCAGCAGAGCACTTTTCACCCCCCATATAGGTGGTGTTTTCTGAATCGGGAGAAATTGGGCTTCAAATTTTGGGGGGGTATTTTCTGCTTTAACCCTTTGTAAAAAATGTAAAATTTTTGGCAAAACAAGCATTTTATTTAAAAAAAAAAAAAAAACATTTTACATTTGCAGAAGTCATGAAAGACATGTGGGGTATTAAGGCTCACTTAATTCCTTGTTACGTTCCCCGAGGGGTCTAGTTTCCAAAATGGTATGCCATGTGTTTTTTTTTTTTTTTGCTGTTTTGGCACCCTAGGGGTTTCCTAAAGGGGACATGCCCCCCAAAAACCATTTCCGAAAAATGTTCTCTCCAAAATCCCCTTGTCGCTCCTTCGCTTCTGAGCCCTCTACTGCACCCGCCGAACACTTTACGTGCATACTCAAGATAAATTGGGCTACAAATACCAGTAAACATTTTCTCCTTTTACCCCTTACAAAAATTGGGTCTACAAGAACATGCGAGTGTAAAAAATGAAGATTTTGAATTTTCTCCTTCACTTTGCTGCTATTCCTGTGAAACACCTAAAGGGTTAAAACACTTACTGAATGTCATTTTGAATACTTTGGGGGGTGTAGTTTTTAGAATGGGGTCATTTATGGGGTATTTCTAATATGAAGACCCTTCAAATCCACTTCAAAACTGAACTGGTCACTGAAAAATAGTGAGTTTGAAAAATTTGAAAATTGCTGCTGAACTTTGAAGCCCTCTGGTGTCTTCCAAAAGTAAAAACTCATCAATTTTATGATGCAAACATAAAGTAGACATATTGTATATGTGATCCAAAATTTTTTTTATTTTGAATATCCATTTTCCTTACAAGCTTCAAAGTTAGAAAAATGCAAAATTTGCAAGTTGCCACAAAATTTTACCACTGTTAAAGTAGAATATGTCACGATAAAACAATCTCGGAATCAGAATGATAACTAAAAGCATTCCAGAGTTATTAATGTTTAAAGTGACAGTGGTCAGATGTGCAAAAAACGCTCTGGTCCTAAGGTGTAAAATGGCCTGGTCCTTAAGGGGTTAAAGGAGTTGTCTGGTGAAATATAACTTATCCCCTATGCAAAGGATAGGGGAAAGGTTATAGATCGCAGGGGGTCTGAACGCTGAGACCCCCCACGGGTTCCCAGCAGTTGGCTGGAAGAGGGGAGTGCTGTACCCCAAACGGAGTGCCAACTGACACGCCCCTCCATGTACCCCATAGAGATACATGGAGAGGGTGTGCCAGCCGCGGGGTACGGAGGTCAGCTTCCGGCAAACCACTCCCACCAGCTCCTGATGATTTTTTTTTACTAATCCCCCGCGCACAGTGTTTGCTCCACTCCTGCCCGCTCCAGCAACATTTGTGTCCAATCCCGCCCACTCCCACTAAAATGTTTGTCTAATCCCTCCTGCTAACATAGGGATGTACAGACCCTAGGGTGCAATGCTTTGCAAGTGCAAGTCTTCACATACCCCCACCTGTATAGGAATGTACACACACTGCTATGCACTTGGTGGCTATGTCCAGACTGCAGAGCATTGCACCCCAGTGTCTGTAGAAGGCACTGGGGTGCAATGCTCTGCAGTGCATTTACCCCATGTGAATAGCTGTGAGACAGAGGCCCTGGCTGGGAGGATCAACAACAGATGCAGTCACTTGCATACCTGGCCGGGGCCACAGCGCAGCGCATTGTGTGTGTGTGTGTGTGTGTGTGTGTGTGTGTGTGTGTGAATTGTGAGTAACATTGGTGGCAGTGTGTGCGCGTGCCAGTCACATGAGCCCCCTCTGACCTACCAGGCCCGACGGCAGAAGATGATGGATATAGTCTTCAAGATGAACAGACTATCCTCCAGGGCAGGCGGAGCGTGGGCTTCACAAAATGGCTGCATGGTGGGGGGGGAGGAGACAGAACTGGTAGGAGCAGCAGCCTCTAACTGGGAGTCACTGAGTCGGACTTATGTTGAGGCTGCCGCGATGGTGCGGGATTTGCAAGACCAGTATTATTGTGGAGACTGTGGGGGACATTTCCTAATCTAGTCTATTCTGGGTATGCTTATAGACCAGAGTATGTGGTAGTCTCCTGTCTATTGTGCTCCTAATTTATCAAAGGTCTCACAGCCCTTGATAAATTCTGTGCTCAGACTTCAGGGTCTACAGCTTAAACTGCATTTAGACCTGCTCCAACATGGTCTGACATTTCAGTGTATTTTGGGCAGATGCGACTTGTCGCACAAAAGTTGCACTTGATAAATTCAGCACCAATGCATTTTCCAATGCATTTCCGTCTAAAATAGACTTGCATGCATCATGTTCTAAAAATCCTCTACAGCAAAAGTCGCAGAAAAGTCGCACATATTTAGACTGCGGCTTTCTGTGAGACAAATTTAGACAGGAAAAACCAGTCTAAATCCTTTGATAAATCTCCCCCTGTGTGTTTTCATTTCTACTGGTGCCAACGCATAAAACATTGATATTTGGTGATGTAAAGTCACAGTAATTATTGATGGCTGCATTGCACCAGACACACCAACATGTAAAGTGATTAGAATCTCAGTAGTGCTGCCTCATACTTCGGTCTTGTAAAACAGTTAATCGTATCATATATATATATATATATATATATATATATATATATATATATATATATATATATATATATATATATATATATATATATATATATATATATATATATATATATATAATATATATATATTTTTTTTTTTCCTTTGTTTGCTTTACGTTCAGTTTTTTTTTTTTTTTTTTTTTTTTTTTTTTTTATTAAATTTGCCTTTTATCACAAAGTTACTTAGTACTCTGTATATTTTTACTATCAGAAGGCAAAAGCTGCTGACAAAGAGCAAGGGAAACCTTTACCTGCTGCAACGTTAAAGTCTGCGTCCCCGGCCAAGACCCCGGTTTTTCCTAAGCCACTTTCAGATGAGAGCTCGGATGTCTCTTCAGACAGCGAAGAAGAAACTGTTAAGGTACGTTGTAATGCATAGAAGAATATTTCAGAGTATTGTACTAGGTATGTACTTGTACCAGAAGCCTTTAAAATTTTCTTCTATGTTTTACTTATTCTGCAGGGGAAAGTGGCAAACAATACTGATGGGAAATTTAATAGCAACGTCTCTAGAGCTGGTAAGTAATAGTTACTAATAATCCACAGAACTTTTCCTAGTTTTAAATATTGTGAAGAATGTTAAAAAAAGGGGCAGTGTGTTCTAGGCAGGGAGTTTATTTAATAAAAAAAAAAAAAAATACCCTAGGGTGCAGTGAAAATAAATACAGCATCTCCTGTTGCTATTCTAATGGTGCTGGTCCTTGCTGCTTTCTGCTTCTTAATGTTTCCTGTACTAACAGAACATCACAGAAAACGGGAAGAGGAAAAAAGCAGTTACATGCAGTCACCACTAGAGGCAGCTTATACAGTGTTTCCTAACCAGTGTGCCTCCAGCTGTTTTAAAACTACAACTCCCAGCATGCCTGGACAGCCAAAGGCCCCCCTGGCTGGATGATAACAAAGGCCGCAGTGGTCTTCAACCTGCGGACCTCCAGATGTTTCAAAACTACAACTCCCAGCATGCCCGGACAGCCATCGGCTGTCCAGGCATGCTGGGAGTTGTAGTTTTGAAACATCTGGAGGTCCGCAGGTTGAAGACCACTGTTCAGACATTGACAGGCGATGGGGAATGATGACAGGCGGTGGTGATGAAGGGGGTGTGGGATGATAGGCAGTGGTGATGAAGGGGGTGTGGGATGATGACAGGCGGTGATGATGATGGGGGGGGGTGGGGGGATGATGACAGGCGGTGATGATGATGGGGGGGGGGGTGATGACCGTTGGTGATGATGAAGGGGGTGTAGGATGATGACGGGGATGATGACAGGCGGTGATGACAGGATAATGATGAAGGGGGGGGGGGTGATAGGGTGATGAGGGTGTTTAATGATGGAGGTCTGGATGATGACGGAGGGGATGATGTATTTCCTGCCCTAGGCTTATAGTCGAATCAATAACTTTTCCTGGGTTTTTGGGGTGAAATTAGGGGCCTCGGCTTATATTCGGGTCGGCTTATACTCGAGTATATACAGTAGTTTTGCAACAAATGAAGGTACATTGTTTGGCAAACATTGGTCTATACTATTAAACCCAATAAAACTCTGTTGTGTAGCATCTGGTGTCCATTATTTCTGAATGCTGGACGGGGGAACGCAGCAAGATGTGTTCCCCCTGTTCGATGCCACTCCAGCAAGTCGAACCATCTGGCATCCAAACTGAGATGCCAAATGCATGTGAACTGTCCCATTCAAATAAATGGGATCAATTCTAGCATCAGTTTCCCACCATCACATTTTCTACAGCGCCAGAGGGAAAAGATACCAGACATATGTAATGTTAACCTCACTTACCAGTGTCTATTCTGCCTGCAAACTGCCTCCCATAGATTTACAATTGAAAATGGCTTGGTGGGTTTTTTTCGACGCAAACATGGAATTTTATGGAAAAAAAAAAATCATGACCCATTATGAAAATGAGCTATGTGAACATGGCCGGAGAGTGACCGCAGATAGAATATTTCCATACTTTTAAATATCTTTTTAGGGGCTTTTTGAGCTGAGTTCTAAAGAAATCAGCAATATTTTTGACCTAACTACCCAAATAAAAGGTGTTACATTTTTGTCTTCTAGTACCAAGTAAATCAGCTGCTCCTGAAAAAGACTCTTCAGATGATACAAGTGCAAGTGAGACAGAAGTATCTCAGGTATGTGAAGATATACATTGCTTCCATTTATCTCTATAGTGTGCAGTGCACCTAGTAATTTTCTACCTTTCTCCACCAATTATTGTAGAGTCTTCTCAAAGCCCAAACACCTGTAAAATCTTCAACAAAACGAAAGCGAATGGAAGACAAGCTTACACCAGCTAGCGAGAGCATTGCAAAGCCAAGTAAAAAGAAATCCAAAGTTCAAGCACAACCTAAAACAAAGACAACTCCATCCACTCCCGCCACACCAGGAGGTTGGTAAAATAGGATAAAAGGAATCTACTAACGTCTTATTGCATAAAAGAAATGGGCAGGAGTTTACTGCAGAGTGTATTAAAGGGGTATTCCTCCAAAGGATAGGGGATAAGATGCCTGATCATGGGAGTCCCGCCGCTGGGGACCCCCGTGATTTTACACCCGGCCCCCATGTGTAATCAGTCCCCGGAGCGACCACAGGGCCGACGGTGTGTGACGTCACGCTCCGCCCCTCAATGCAAGCCTATGGGAGGGGGCGTGACAGCAATCACACCCCCTCCCATAGGCTTGCATTGAGGGGTGGAGCGTGACGTCACACTCCTTCGGCCCTGTGGTCGTCGGTAATCAGACCCGGAACGAACACGCTCCGGCGACTGATTATAAACTGGATTCCGCGTGCAAGATCACGGGGGTACCCAGCGGCGGGACTCCCGCGATCAGGCATCTTATCCCCTATCCTTTGGATAGGGGATAAGATGTCTAAGCACCGGAGTACCCCTTTAAATTCAATGTATAAATAGTATGCATTAAGCTTTCTTTTGCTATCTAAAAGCAGCCAAAATTTGAGACTGCAGAACTTCACTGTAAAATTGTGCCAGAAATTCCGCTGAAATTATCTGCCCATTGACTTTCATAGTAATTGGCTGTCACATTCACACAGCTGATTATCCGCAGCAGAATCCCGCTGAAGTCAATGGGGCTTTTGAATTTGAGTAGAATTCTTTGCTTTGAGAACATAGAATTCCGCCACAGTCCTGGGAGTGCGGATATTTCGCTGTCTGAACATAGTCTTAGAATCTTACTGATAACCATCGTCCACAGATCAATGCTGCAAAATGGCTTCAGGTTGGGATGTTCTACAAGGTGAAGTTGGCCAAAGGGAAAATTGGTGTTTAGATTGGCAGTTCTCTTGGCTAAGCATGCTTGTAAATAATTAGTGGATTATTCTGTTGCAAGAGGCAGGTTATAGTGAAATGGGTTTTGGTTTGGTGTCAAGATCTTTGGCATTGTGGTGATGAATAGAATCTGTTGTATTTTGACTTTTTTCATTGTTTCATGGACTGTACTAAAAGTTTTAAGTTATACTCGAACATATTTTTATCTTTAGATCTATCTAGACCTTAAAAAGGTATTCCAGTTAAAAACTATTTTTTTTTCATATTAACTGACTCCTGAAAGTGAAATAGATTTGTAAATGACTTCTATTTAAAAATCTTAATCCTTCCAGTACTTATCAGCTGCTGAAGTTTAGTTGTTCTTTTTTCAGACAACAATGCTCTCTGCTTACACCTGTGTCTCAGGAACTGTCCAGAGTAGGAGCAAATTCCCATAGCAAACCTCACATGCTCTAGACCAGTGTTTCCCAAACCAGGGTGCCTCCAGATGTTGCAAAACTACAAATCCTAACATGCCTGGACAGCCTTTGGCTGTCTAGGCATGCTGGGAGTGGTAGTTTTGCAACACCTGGAGGCAACCTGGTTGGGAGCTGGAGGAATATGATTGGTAAAACTCAGATTTACAGCAGTGTTGCTGCAGGCTGTGTTCTTCCTACTGTTGCAAAACTACAATTCCCAGCATTCTTACACATCATTTGGCAGTGCAGGCATGCCGGAAGTTGTAGTTTTGCAACAGCTGGAGGCACACACACACGGACTTCATTTATTCATACACATGCACATTACCTAGACAACACAGATTTACACACACATATATATCCACACACACATATATACTTAGAGACACTTTCTATTTACAGTCACCAGCTTCTTTTATCATCTGCTCACAGGCAGCAGTGTACTCCTGCCCCTCCCCCCTTCTCCTCACACAGGAGACTGAAGTAAACGCAGACAGTGAGGGAGCCGATCGCAGCAGCTTTAGATCTGCAGACCTGTCAATCATGAAGTGGGTCCATGACGTAGGTGATAACAAGTGGACACAGCCAGGCTGGCATGTATCCCAGGAGGCAGGGAGGCAGTCTTTTGACTGGCTTTTTCAGTATGAAATACTGAAATTTTTCTAATGAAAGCAACTGCAAAACCTAAAATCCCAATAAGCGGGAACGCTGAGATAGGCTGACCTCCCACCAGGAATTTAGCATTTAGAGCGTGACGTAATTGTAAATATCTAAAGAAGCTGTGTCTGGGTAAAGCATGACTAGATTGCAGTTGGTCAAATGAGCACATTATGTTATCCCGGTATACCTGTTCTAAGAAACACACCCCTACACTCTGTCAGAATATCTGGTCCAGGTCCTGACCCAGGTGTGTTAAATTCGGGTTGTCACGGCGGAGTATCTGAGGGTATATCCGTATACCCATGGACCAGTTTAGCCGCCCGCCAAACACGGATAGCCAGTTTGTGGAGAGGCAAGAGGGTGTGACCCCCCCTAGGGTAGGGCTCTCCAGTAGAAGACTCAGAGTCAGGTGCGGAACAAATCTGCCTAAATTTTGCTCAGCATCTGGCATTGTGTCATCCATAATCCATGAACGGATATCTCAGTTGGCCGGCCAAATAATACAAGAAAAAATCTGGTAACGATAGACAGCCTCTAGTTTAGGGCGCAGCGCGGTAGTAAGACGAATTTTGGGCCTATTTGGACCCCAGATAAATGGGGAGAGGAGGGAGTGGAGTGTGTCAAAGAAATATTTAGGAATCGGAACAGTATGATGATAAGTTTAATGAGATTGATACGGCCACTGAGTGAGAGCGGCAATGTCGCCCAGATTCGAAATTTGGGTTTTGATGTATGGGATAAGGGCAAGGATATTAGTATTCAGATCTAGTAGTAGGTCCCTATTGATATACACCCCTAGATACTTGAACTTTGCAACAACTGGGAGACCACACAGGACAGGTGGAAAATTACTTCTCAAAAGCGGCATCACCACCGACTTGGACCAATTAATAGAGACCAGAAAAGTAGCCAAATCTATCCATGAGATCTTTAACATAGGGCAGCATGTTGATGGGATTGGAGAGAGCATCATGTCGTCCGAATATAATCCTATGCGTTCCTCCCTACTGCCCATAGACATACCACGGAAGTCAGGGTCCTGCCGGACATGCCAAGCAAGAGGCTCTACTGCCACCGCAAACAAGAGCGGGGACCGGGGGCACCCCTGTCTCGTGCCTTGACTCAGGGCAAACAGTAGAGAACAGATCCTGTTCACAAGAACCTGAGCCCGGGGGTGCCTATAGAGGATAGAGACCCACTTCCGGAAGTTAGGGCCAAATCTATGGAGGACCACTAAAAGATAACCCCATTCCCCCGAATCAAATGCCTTGGCTGCATGTAAGGATGCTAAGGCCCAATCCCCCTCTAGAGCTTCTCCCACCTTGACGGCAGTTTGAACACGGCGGATGTTATCTGAGGTGGATTTACCAGGAATAAAGCCAGTCTCATCATTGTGACTAATCTTAAGAATACAACGGTTCAGCCGGTTGGACAGAATTTTGGTATGTATTTTTGTAGTCTAAATTTAGTAGAGATATCTACCTAGAGGAGCCACACTCCAAGGGATCTTTATCCGGTTTCAAGAGGACAACTATGGTCTCCTCATACAGAGAGTCCGGCAGGGTGCCATCAGCAAACGCTGTCAGATACATAGCCAATAAGGGAGGGAGAAGCACATCTGAAAACCTCAGGTAAATCTTCAACAGAAGGCCATCAGGGCCAGGAGACTTACCCTTGGTCATATCAGCTATGGCATCTATGATCTCCTGCAACGTGATGGGAGCATCTAGAGAGCCTCTGAAGAAAGTGATGGAAATGTAATGCCGTCCAGGTAGAAGTTCAGCTGGGACTCATCGTACTGCACCTGTGAGGAGTAAAGGCAAGTTTAAAAAGAGGAGAAAATAAGAGCCATGTCCTCATTGCCAATCGGTAAAGACCCATCCGAGGCTTTAAGTTTAAGTATTGGGGCAGGAGAAGAGTTCTGCCGGACAATATGGGCTAACAATTTACTAGATTGGTTCCCATGTTCAAAGTAGAACGGTTTGGTAACGAATAATTTCCTGTTGGCCTTCTCATGAAGGTGCAACATATATTGACGCCGCTCTCTAAGCCATGCCACCCTGTTAGCCTCAGATGGGTCCGCTACATAGCAAGCCTCCAGTTCTGTACTGCTCAGAGCAAATGTTTCCTCCCTCAGAGATGTAGAATTCTTAATATAAGCTATATTACATCTCAAGCAGCCACTCCGATAGGCCTTCAGCGTTTCCCACACCAGCGCAGGGGACCCCCGGGTAAATTAGCCTGGAGGAAAATCTGAAGCTGATCTGGGATCCGGTAATTAGGTCCAATCTGGTCAAGCCAGAATGGATGTATCTTCCACCTATGCAGAGTGCCAGAATTGGCCATGGAGATAGCAAGCACCAGTGGGGAATGATCAGATACAGCTCAGGTCTCGGAAGTCTAGTATGAGCTCCGAGGCAAAAGGAGCAAGTTACCACAAGCAAGGTCAGTTCTGGACAACGCGTTCCTTCCCAGTGTATGGCAAGAGTATGGCTTAAGCACAGGGTACCTAGATCTAAAGATATCCGTCCATCCCACCTCTGTTAAAAATTGACAGAGGGGTGGGCCCCAACACAGCCGGCAGGGACTGGGGAATGCCTCTAGTACTATGACTGTCCATAGACCGGTTTGGAACTAAGTTAACCCCTTAAGGACCAAGCACGTATAAGTACTTCCCTGCACCCTTGGTCTTAAAGACCAGGCACGTACTCGTACGTCCATGGGAATTGATATCAATCAGCAGTCACCCCGCGCAAATGCCCAGGGGGGTCATCAGACCCCCCCCCCATGTCGGCGATCGGCGCAAATCGCAAGTGAATTCACACTTGCGATTTTTGCGATTACGGGTCTATGGTGACCCGGAATATAAGGGGGATCGCGGGTGTTTAAGACACCCACAGTCCCCCTGAAGAGATAGGAGTGAGGTGGCAGGGTTGCCATCCCTGCCATTGGTGGTCTAGACGCGACCACCAATAGCAGATCGGGGGCGGGGGGGGGTTAACTTTCGTTTTCCCCTCCTGCCCACCCACAATAGGCGGGGCAGGACAGGGATATGACAGAGGACCGGCGCCGGAGTCCACTTACCGATCTGCTGAGGCTGCGGGCGACGATTGGTGTCGGAGATCGGTGGGCGGCGATGTCGTGCAGCAGGCTCCCTGGATCTGACGGAAGTCGGTAAGTTGCCTAGCAACATCTGGAGGGCTGCAGTCCGAGACCACTATATAGTGGCCTCTATACTGTAGCACTCCAGATGTTGCAAAACTACAACTCCCAGCATGCCAGACAGCTGTTTGGGCATGCTGGGAGTTGTAGTTTTGCAACAGCTGGAGGAGTACAGCTTGAGACCACTATATGGTAGTCTCTGAACTATAGCCCTTCAGATCTTGCAAAACTAAAACTCCTAGCATGCTGGGATTTGTAGTTTTGCAGCATCTGGAGGGCCACAGTTTGCTGTGGTCTATATACTGTAGCTCTCCAGATGTTGCAGAACTGTAAATCCCAGCATGCTGGGCGTTGTAGTTGTGATCCCTCCAGCTGTTGCATAACTACATCTCCCAGCATGCCCTTCGGTGATCAGTACATGCTGGGAGTTGTAGTTTTGAAACAGCTGGAGGTTTGCCCCCCCCCCCAGGGTACATTCACACGGGCAGGCTTACAGTAAGTTTTCTGCTTCAAGTATGAGCTGTGGCAAATTATTCGCCGCAGCGCAATCTCCTAGCAGGGAACTCGCTGTAAACTTCTGCCAGTGCGAATTTACCCTGAAACACTACACTACAAACACATAATAAAGGGTAAAATTCTACATATACACCCCCTTACACTGTCTCCCCCCCACACACAATAAAAATAAAAAAACGTATTGTACGGCAGGGTTTCCAAAACGGAGCCTCCAGCTGTTGCAAAACAACTCCTCCCAGCACTTCTGGACAGCCACTGACTGTCCAGGCATGCTGGGAGTTTAGCAACAGCTGGAGGCACCCTGTTAGGGGTATTCTACGCCAGTGATTCCCAATGTCCACCCCTATGCAATCCCTAATTTAGTCCTCAAATGCGCATGGCGCTCTCTTCGGAGCCCTGTCGTATTTCAAGGAAACGGTTTAGGGCCACATGTGGGGTATTTCCGTACTTAGGAGAAATTACACTACAAATTTTGGGGGGCTTTTTCTCCTTTTACCCCTTATGAAAAGGAAAAGTTGGGGTCTACACCAGCCTGTAAGTGTAAAAAAAAAATAAAAAATTTTCACACTAACATGCTGGTGTTGCCCTTTTACTTTTTATTTTCACAAGAGGTAAAAGGATAAAAAGACCCCCAAAATTTGTAACGCAATTTCTCCTGAGTACGGAAATACCCCAGATGTGGGCGCACAATGATCTGCGGGCGAATAACAAGGCTCAAGAGTGAGAGCGCACTATGTACATTTGAAGCCTAAATTGGTGATTTGTACAGGGGTGGCTAATTTTACAGCGGTTCTGACATAAACGCAAAAAAATAAATACCGACATGTGACCCCATTTTGGAAACTACACCCCTCACGGAATGTAACAAGGGGTATAATGAGCCTTAACACCCCACAGGTGTTTGACAAATTTTCGTTAAAGTTGGATGGGGAAAATGAGAAAAAATAAATGTATTTTCACTAAAATGCTGGTGTTACCCTAAATTTTTCATTTTCACAAGGGAAAATAGGAAAAAAGCCCCCCAAAATTTGTAACCCCATTTCTTCTGAGTAAGAAAATACCCCAAATGTGGATGTAAAGTGCTCGGCGGGCGAACTACAATGCTCAGAAGAGAGGGAGCGCCATTGGGATTTTGAAGAGAAAATGTGTCCGGAATTGAAGGCCACGTGTGTTTACAAAGCCCCCCATGGTTCCAGAACAATGGACCCCCCAACATGTGACCCAATTTTGGAAACTACACCCCTCACGTAATGTAATAAGGGGTACAGTGAGCATTTACACCTCACAGGTGTCTGACAGATTTTATTTTTCATTTGCTCAGCCCACTGTTCCAAAGATCTGTCAAATGCCAGTGGGGTGTAAATACTCACTGCACCCCTTATTAAATTCTGTGAGGGGTTTAGTTTCCAAAATGGGGTCACATGTGGGGGGGTCCACTGTTCTGGCACCACGGGGGGCTTTGTAAACGCACATGGCCCTTGACTACCATTCCAAACAAATTCCCTCTTCAAAAGCTCAATGGCGCTCCTCCTCTTCTGAGCATTGTAGTTCGACCGCAGGGCACTTGACGTCCACACATGGGGTATTTCCATACTCAGAAGAAATGGGGTTACAAATTTTGGGGGGTATTTTCTGCTATTAACCCTTGCAAAAATGTAAAAAATTTTGGGGTAAACACACATTTTAGTAAACATTTTTTTTTTTTTTTTTTTTTTTTTTTTTTTTACATATGCAAAAGTCGTGAACCCCTGTGGGGTATAAAGGCTCACTTTATGCCTTGTTACGTTCCTCAAGGGGTCTAGTTTCCAAAATGGTATGCCATGTGGGGGGGGGGGGGGGTTGCTGTTCTGGCACCAAAGTTTGCTCTCAAAAAGCCAAATATGACTCCTTCTCTTCTGAGCATTGTAGTTCACCCGTAGTGCACTTCAGGTCAACTTATGGGGTACCTCCATACTCAGAAGAGATGGGGTTACAAATTTTGGGGGCATTTTCTGCTATTAACCCTTGCAAAAATTTGAAATTTGGGGGGAAACACATTTTAGTGAGAATTTTTTTTTTTTTTTTTTTTTTTTTTTACATATGCAAAAGTTGTGAAACACCTGTGGGGGTATTAAGGCTCACTTAATTCCTTGTTACGTTCCTCAAGGGGTCTAGTTTCCAAAATAGTATGCCATGTGGGTTTTTGTTTTTTTTGCTGTTCTGTCACCACAGGGGCTTCCTAAATGCAACATGCCCCCCAAAAACCATTTCAGAAAAACGTACTCTCCAAAATCCCCTTATCGCTCTTTCCCTTCTGAGCCCTCTACTGCGCCCGCCGAACACTTTACATAGACATATGAGGTATGTGCTTACTCTAGAGAAATTGGGCTACAAAGGAAAGTATAAACTTTCTCATTTTACCCCTTGTAAAAATTAAAAAAATTGGGTCTACAAGAACATGCGAGTGTAAAAAATGAAGATTGTGAATTTTCTCCTTCACTGTGCTGCTCTTCCTGTGAAACACCTAAAGGGTTAAAACACTTACCGAATTTCATTTTGAATACTTTGGGGGGTGCAATTTTTATAATGGGGTCTTTTATGGGGTATTTCTAATGTGAAGACCCTTCAAATCCACTTCAAACCTGAACTGGTCCCTGGAAAAATAGTGAGTTTGAAAATTTTGTGGAAAATTGCTGCTGAACTTTGAAGCCCTCTGGTGTCTTCCAAAAGTAAATCATAAAGTAGACATATTGTAAATGTGAATCAAAAAAAATTTTTGGGGAATATCCATTTTCCTTACAAGCAGAGAGCTTCAAAGTTAGAAAAATGCAAAATATTAAATTTTTTCATCAAATTTTGGGATTTTTCACCAAGGGAGAGTGCAAGTTACCACAAAAATTTACCACCATGTTAAAGTAGAATATGTCACGAAAAAACAGTCTCAGAATCAGAATGATAACTAACAGCATTCCAGAGTTATTAATGTTTAAAGTGACAGTGGTCAGATGTTCAAAAAACGCTCTGGTCCTAAGGTGTAAAGTGGCCTGGTCCTTAAGGGGTTAAAATCTCCCATACATAAAATATGGGCAGATGGGTAACCAGCAGCAAAAGTTGACCACTTTATGTAAAATATCCAGTGATGCCAGGGGTGGGTTATAAATGAGCAAAAATACAACCAAGACATTATTGACATATGCATGGATAAAGATAGAACGGCATTGCGGACCACAATTTGCTCCCTTCTAACCAACTGACTGATACGAACAGTAACCCTTATAGAGAATCATGTATGGAAGGAGTGCTGGGACCTTTGAACCCATGGCTTAAATAAATGGTGTGCCCTATCGGGCGTAAGATGTGTTTCCTGTAATGCAACAATATGCGGGCGGTACCTTCTGATGTGGGCAAATATCATAGCACGTTTATGTGGGGTATGGGCTCCTCTGATGTTCCAGGACATCACTCTAAGATCTGCCATAGTGGGAGTCGAAATATAAAAACGTCAGTGCCCATCCGAACAACACACAGTGACAAACGAGAACAGATACATAGAGTAGACAGGTGGCTATGAGACCGGGAAATGAGACAGTACAAAACCCCCTAACAACTGGGGGGACAAAACAAATGGATAGAGAAAGAACAGTAAGTCTGCTGAAGAAGCATCCGAAGAGCTTCAGCTCCATCTAGTGGGGAGAACCTGCAGTTACATGGAAAATTGGAGAGCCCCAATAGTCGTACAAATGAGACATGGGCCTATAAGCATAAAGAAAGGACCAACACAATGAGTATCAACAGAGGTAGCAGAAAGTCAGGGGGAGAATGAAAGAGACAAGTAATGGCATGGGTGAAACAGGAGGCCGGGAGAAGGAGAAAGGAGACGGGATGAGAAAAGGGAGGGGAAGTGGGAGTGGAGGGAGAGGGGAGGCATGATGAAAAGAATAAGGAGCCGCTAAAGTGAGAGGAGGAGGGAGGGAGGGGGTGGTACCGCAGACAGAAAGAAGGGGGACGGCAGAGGTTTTTTTTTTTTTTTTTTGCAGTATCAGTCCAGAGTGGGGAACACACCACAAGGGGAGAATGTTGGAAGAGGGTGGAGGGAAAGGGAGGAATAAACCAGGGCTGTGGAGTTGGTAGAAAAAGGTTCCGACTCCACAGTTTTTTGTACTTCCGACTCCTCTGTATTAATAAACGAATGTATTTATAAACACTTACAGTTGAATCCAAGAAGCTGTCCCACCAAGTTCTTCTAAGCTCTTCTAGCAGAGAGAGGTAGTTGGGCAGAAGCTGCTGCCTTCTCCTTTTTGTGTGCTGATCTGCTGCTGAAGATAGGGCAGTGGGAGGATCCAGGAAGGGGCATTTATTGTAAAACATGATTTCCCTAGTAGAATCCCATAGTCATGTTTAACGTTTAAGCTAACAATCGGAGTTTACAAGTTTTTATAGCCTTAGCTGAATGGCAGCAGTTTTCCAATGGTTTACAGCTTTAGCCTTGAACTATTGACCCTCCATTCCCTTCACTTATACAAGTGTCTCTAGTCCTGCAAAAAACATATTTACTTAATCCCTTATCAGTGAGAGGCTAGGTTACCCATGGGTTCCCTGTAACAGCAGAACACAACTCTATGGAAAGTATAAGTATTGCCGCTCCCAATTGTGCATTGCGTGCCATATAGTGAAGCACATGAAAAGCATGCTTCTTCACGGTCACTTAACATGTTCCTTTTGCGGTTACGTGAGGCACTGCATGCATTGGTCTTTTTTCTTACAGTAGAGAAGTCATTAATTATAACTTTTTGTGAATTGGGACATTTAAACTTGCTTTATTTTTTGTTCCATTCTAAATTTAGTCTGAGTCGGTGCATTGTTTGCCGACTCCAGGTACCCAAAATTTTGTCCGACTCCACAGCCCTGGAATAAACGCAGGGAGCAACTAGCAGGGTAGACATGGAGATCAGCAGCATTTTGGGGTATAGACAGGAGCAAAGCTCCCCAAGGCACTCCCACAACCCCACCTTAATCCCCTTTATAAAGTGTATGTGGACAACAATGTCCTCCAGGGGTCCCCCAAGACATGCAATGGCCAGCAACCAACGGGGAGATGTCAGGGGGGAAAAGGGGAGAAGAGTGGGGAAGCATGGCGCAGGGGGGTACAATAGGCATGGAGATACAGGATGGGGGGGGGGGGGGACATCCAGGTCGGCTGCAGGGCAGTGTGTGGTGGGATGGATTCTGTAAAGCATCAAAGTGGGTCAGTGAGTACAGCGGAAGGGATTCACGGAGAGGGGGGTGGGGGGGCAGCGTCCTCCATGTTAGGAAAAACGGTTCCTGAGGGGTGCACTACAGGGCAACGGTGGGGGCTTCCAGAAGAGGGTCACAGTACCTGGCCCCTCAGGGGGCATAACAGTCCCACATCCGAAGCAGGATCGCTAAGAGCACGGGCAAAATAGGGGTGCACTGACCCAAGGGGTCAGCAGTCCAGGACAGCAGTGAAGATCTTCCTGGGGTGTACAGAAAAAGATCTGATGAAAAATCTGGGAAAATGGAGACCTTGTTACTGTTGACCATAATCTCAGGTAATCTCCTAGCTGAATGTAGGATCAAGTCCCTATTGTTGCAGTTAAGGAGGCGCACCAGCAACGGGTGCGGGGATGCCCCAGGTACCGGTGGTTTAGAGGGTACTCTGTGAGCGCGCTCCACCGCAAATGCCTTAGAAAATGATACCTCCGGAAAGAGGTCTTTAATCCAGCCCTGTCCTGGGTTTCTGGCCCTCAGCGTGTTCGGGTAGGCCTATCACCCGGATATTGTTCCGACAAAGTCGGTTCTCGAGATCGTCATATTTCTGCCTGGCGAGTTCCAGCTGGTCCTGCACTGTGCGGAGAGAGGCAGGAAGGTGGGCCACAAAGTCTTCAAGTGTGGAGATGCAGTGTTCTGTCTCTGCCCCTCTGTCGCGGAGGTTCTGCATGTCCTGCTGCAGGAGGCATACTTCCACCTTGATCTCCTCCATCTTCCCAGTGAGTGAGGTCTTGCATTTCTGTATGTCAAGGAGGAGGGTATCGCTCACCCCTGGTAGCATTAACTCTGGCGCGTCCGTGCGCCATTCCAGTGAGGAGGCGCCATGTATTTCTGTACCTGAGGTAGAAGCGCGCGCTCCAGCCTGCCCGGCACCATATTGCTTTTCAGTGTGGGTGATATCTTGCAGCTTATCTACCGCCCTGTGGTCTTTATTCTTGTTGGGGTCCACTTTAGGGGCCATAGCTCGGGTCCTAAGGTGAGTTAGTGGGGTCCGGGACTCCAGGATTCTGTTCAGGATGGGTAAATTGCAGGTTCTGAGCGGGAGCACCTACAGTGTGCGACCGCTCATCTCAACCGCCAGGCCACGCCCCAACAAGTTAAGCGCCACTTTCTGCATTATTTATTGTTACATTTATTGTTCACCTTGGGTGTAGGTGTATCACTGGCTGACTTGGTCTATGTGTTAATCGTTTTGGGAATGAGCCTTCCTTTTTATTAGTGTTTTTAATAGAATTTGCTGTTGGTGCCAAATCTTGCCTACTACATGGTGCAAAGTGTGCTCCCACTAGTGCACCTTTTAGTCAATTTCAAGAAAATCTGTGCAAGAATAATTAGTTCATTGTTTTGGGTCCCTCCCCTTACCAGTAGGAGCTGTGACCTTCCATTCATGACTCCTGCTGCAGGGAAAAGGTATTAGGTGGTGGTGGTGGCCTAATAAAAATATTTTTATAAAACACCACGATGTATGCAGTATGTTAAAGTTTTGAAGGTAAAAATAAGGACAAAACTAGATAAGGGAAGTGAGGACCCTGCTCGCAAGAGCTTATAGTCTAGGAGGAATGGGATTGAGACAAAATATAGTAAGTGCTTGAATATACAATGGCCCAGCCATGTTTTATAACTAAGGCTGCTTTCACACTCTGAAGTTCACCAGTTATTAAAAGTCTGTTTTCTGTGTAAAAATTGGACGTTTAATAACGGATGAAATAACGGGTGCTAACGGCTGAATAAATATTAATCCGTTAAGACCAGTTATTCCTCATGTATGGCCGAACATCAGATAACTCGGTCTGTCCCCCAGTGCTTCTATATACATATATCCCTGCTGCGCTATTATTAAAATATTTCTATTATCCGGCAGCCGGCTCCTGACACTATGCGGCGCTGCTAATAGAAATACTTTTCATTCATAGTGCTGCAGGGGTATATGTATATAGAAGCGCTGGGGGGGGGGGGTGCAGACATATAGCGTTATCTGCCCCCACAGTGTTTCTATATACATATACCCCTGCAGCACTATTAATGAAAAGTATTTCTATCAGCAGCGACCATAGTGTCAGGAGACGGCTGCCGGCACTATGCGCTGCTAATAGAAATACTTTTTATTAATAGCGCAGCAGGGATATATGTATATAGAAGCACTGGGGGACAGATATATAGCATTATCTGCCCCCCCCCCCCACAGCGCTTCTATATACATATGCCGGCACTGCGCTATGTATGAAAAGTATTTCTATCAGCAGCATCGGGCGGCGGCTGCTGCTGCTAGAATGCTATTCACATATAGCGCTGCAGTGGCATATGTATATAGAAGCGCTGCGAGGCTACATTATAAATGCGCTGGTGGGGGTATAAATTGAATGCGCCGGCGGGGGGTATAAATTTTATGCGCTGGGGGGAGGGTATATATTGAATGCGCCGGCAGGGGGTATATATTTATTAATGCGCCGGCAGGGGTCATATCTAATGCGTTGCTGGGGAGGGGGGGGGGGAGGGGGAGCTAGATACATAGGCTATATGTCTTCCCCCCCAAAACGGGCATTAACGGGTGTATTTACTAAAGTCCATTGGCCATAGACTTCAATGTTAAAAATAACGTCCGTTAATTTACCATTTTTTTGTGACGGGCGAAAAATTAGTGCATGTCATGTTATTTCTCCCGGCTAACGTCCGTTAGTCATGACTGGCTGTAACGGGTGATAACAGGTAAATGAAAAAAAAAAACATTGACTTTAATTGGGTTGTTTAACAAGAGTTAATAAGCGTATGTTTGAAAAATAATTATTAACGGGTGAACTTCATAGTGTGAAAGCAGCCTAAGATACGTTACATAAAGGTGATTGAACCAGTCACAAGCAAACAAAGAGTATAAAGGGATATTCCAGGCCAATATTTTTTTTTTTTATATATCGACTGGCTCCGGAAAGTTAAACAGATATGTAAACTACTTCTATTAAAAAATCTTAATCCTTCCAATAGTTATAAGCTTCTGAAGTTGAGTTGTTGTTTTCTGTCTAACTGCTCTCTGATGACTCATGTCCCGGGAGCTGTGCAGTTCCTATGGGGATATTCTCCCATCATGCACAGCTCCCGGGACGTGACATCATCATTGAGCAGTTAGACAGAAAACTTCAGAAGCGAATAACTATTGGAAAGATTAAGATTTTTTAATAGAAGTAATTTACAAATCTGTTTAACTTTCTGGAGCCAGTTGATAGATATAAAACAAGGTTTTGCCTGGAATACCTCTTTTAAGGTGCATAGAGAATAGAGACACACTGTCGAATGATAGTAGCGGAGACCAGTTGGGGAATGTTATAGGCCTGCAAGAGTTGTCTTTAGGCACAGTTAAAAACTGAATGTTGGGTATAAATCTGGGGATCCAGGGAACTGTATTTTAGAGAAATGTGCATCAGGAGCAAAGTCTTAGAGACAGCAGTGAGGTTCAGATTATAGAAGATGTTACTGTAGTTTTAGATCCTTAGCAGAGCGGAGAGAACGTGTTGGATGGTAGACAGAGATGAGGGAGGAGAGGTAGGGAGGTGCAGCACTGTGGAGAGCTTTGTTGGTGAGGATGAGGATTTTGTACTGTATTCTGGACTGAATTTGTAACCAGTGTAGTGACTGATACAGGGGGAGGCATCAGTGTAAAGGCTGGAGAGGAAGATGTATTTTACTGTGGCATTAAGAATGGTCTGGAGAGGGGAGGGTTAAGAGAAGGGAAGGCATATTAGTAAAGAGTTACAATAGTCAAGATGAGAATGAATCCGAGCAACAAGCGTTTTAGCGGTTACAACTGTGAGAAAAGGGTGGATTCTGGAGATGTTTTTAAGTGCATGTGGCAAAGATGTGAGAGGGACTGAATATAGGAAGTGAAAGTCTGAGTCTAGCATAACGCAAAGAAAGCGAGTTACTTCCCAGAAGTTCTGCCCCCAATCTTGCTTTTTGCAGACCTATATGCCTGCTCACTCTCGGATGTCTTTGAGCGAGGAAGGGGGTGTGGCCCAGCAGGAGCAACGTCATCTGAAGCCTGCCGTGGCTCACTTCTGCCTGCCCTTCATCTCTTCTCATCGATGCCGCCTCTCTATCCCGTGCACTACACGGAGTCGCGCACGCACGCTGTGGTTTCAGTGTGTTGGAAGGCAGGGATATGTAAATTGGGCACGCCACGTGCGCCCGTGCACGGAGCTCACTCTCTGTTTCATATACAGGCAGAGAGCGAGCTATAGGGAGTCCAGACTGCATTTTTGGACTTCTGCTGTCTGGACAAGTAGGGAGACCCCTAGTGACCTGGCTTTTCAAACTGGAATTGCACATAGAAAAGAGAATTTTTTAAACTAATATATCAACATTTTTATTTACACAAAAGTTAATGACATTGCCCATTTAAGACTGATGGAGCGGTGACTACAGATGGGAAGGTCCTGGTCTACAGTGTCATACTGAGAGTATGAGGACAATCAGTAGAGAAAAATTGCCTTTAGATTTGGCAATCAGGAGAATGTTTAGTCTTTGGTTATGGTTATTTCTGTGGAGATTAGGGTGCGGAAACCAGACTATGATGAGGTCAAGAACTTTTTGTTTTTGGACGGGGGAGTATTGGAGTTATGCCAGAAGGTTTGACTGAAAGATGCACAGCAGCCGAAGTGTACATGTACAGAACAGCCTTGTGCCCTTCTTGGTATCTAAGCATCAGAACTTGGACTGGTTTTCATATTGTGTCCTAAAGCTCTTCTTTTTTTTTTTATCTTTCCAAGGCCTGCTGGAGTCCGAAGAAGAGAATATTTTAGCTCTCTTAGAAGGAAGGAGTCCCAAAAAAACAAAAAAAAACTCTAAAAAGACTGCTTCAGCGGAGACGGTACAAAAGAGTCCCCCACCTCCTGCTCCCTCCACTTTAGTCCCTGATAGTCCATTCACAGGAGACGAGAACCTTAATACAATATCCCCAGCTATCTCAGACCTCAGCAAGTTGTCTGCAAAAAAGAGCAGCAAAAAGCGCAAGAGTCCTTCTGAGGATGAAGACTCCAAAAAGAAGGATAAAAAGGCTAAGAAGGAAAAGAAAGAGAGAGAAGCAAATGCAGCTGCATTAGGAGAGGCAGCTAATCCTAAATCCTCCAAAAAGGAGAAAAAGAAACATGACAAGGAAAAGAAAAGTAAGTGCATGTATTAATGGAGTTGTGAAAGCTTAGAAAAAGCAGTTTTTTTTTTTTTTTTTTTTTTTCTTTTTCTATGCACGACCTAAGGAAAGATGGGGCAAGGTTTCTGCAACTAAGACGACTTTGCTTCCCATTGGACTCTCCCCCACTCTGCCTACCTCAGAGGAGTTTGTCCATGATAAATATGGTCATTAGGATAAAGGGATGTATATTCTAAAAGCAACAGTTATTTAAAGAACTTTTGTCAGAAGTTTACATTTGTACCAGGTCTCAGACTTAAAGGGGTTCTCCGGCCCGAAGACATCTTATCCCCTATCCAAAGGATAGGGGAGAAGATGTCTGATAGTGGGGGTCCCACTGCTGGGAACCCCCTCATTCTCTTATGCAGCACCCACCTGTTTCTGCCGCACAGAGCGATGATCACTCCATGTCTGAAGGGTCACGACTACGGGGCCGGAGTATCGTGACGTTACACGGGACCCTCGAGATCAGACTTTTTATCCACTATCCTTTGGATAGGGGATAAAATGTCTTTGAGCTGGAGTACCCCTTTAAGACCCGCTGCTATTGCGAGTTGCTGCATAGTAAATTGCATTGCCAGCCACACACTTCATAGGTTTTTAACTCACCAACGCAATAGATCTTAGAAGTGAGACCTAAACTTCTGACATGTGGAGTGAAAGTAATTAATTAGGACCATGATTATGTATAATGCTGCTTCACCATGTTATGCTATTTACACTTGATAACATTTCTCATACTGTTTGTGTTTAGCTAGGCATCTCTTTATAATGTCAACTCTAGCTGTATGATGGATTGTTTGATTTAATTTACCACACCATGGACTTCGTTTTTGTGGAATTTTTTTTGTGCCTTTTTTTTTTTTTCACCTCACCTTTTTAAAGCGTACCTGTCACGGAAAAAAGACTTTTATATATGCTTAGTAGGTGATTTCCCTTTTTTATGTAACTTCTGTA
Organism: Hyla sarda; assembly: GCF_029499605.1. Lineage (NCBI taxonomy): Eukaryota > Metazoa > Chordata > Amphibia > Anura > Hylidae > Hyla > Hyla sarda. The sequence goes on along the minus strand of NC_079192.1, from coordinate 380,618,973 downwards.
TTGATTTGACTCTCAAATCCCTCGGTTATGCTGCTCACTCATTCTGACATACACTGCTCTGGAAGGGGTATGTCCGAGGCAAGCACTGAGCCCGCCTCACTCACCATGCATTCACATCTGCCCTGAGTCTGCTGTGTAGGGTCTCTTCATCCAATCACTGCAGGCTGCTCTATAACCCCTCCTCTGTCTCATAGGACAGGAGTGAGCACAGAGGAGTGCTAGTCCCTCACTTAAATCCCAGATTGTGTGCTTCAGCTAGGACAAAGATGATGCTAGAGCCAGACAGCGTTATGTTCTGGATGGTTTGGGGACCCCCTAGTGTTTTTATTTATTTATTTTTTTGTTTTTTTTGTTCTGTATAAGCCATGATTTTTATGAAAATGAAATAACATAATCTTGTGAAGTATATTAGAAAGGATAAGGTTTGGCCAAGATGTACAACATATAAAAAGTTTTAGAATCTGACTCTGCCCATTTAAGAGCTATATATTTTATTTTTCAATCCACAGATCCATATTGGGGCTTGTTTTTTTTTTTTTTTTTTTTTTTTTTTTTTTTGCATGGCCAATTGTACTTTGTAATGGCACCTTTCATTTTACCATAAATGTATGGTGCAACAAAGATTATTTATGGGGGGGAATTGAAAACTAAAACGTTGCAACTTTTGGGGTCTTTAGTTTCTACGCAGTGCACTTTACAGTAAAACTGTCTTATGTGGGTAAATAAGATTAAAGACAGTACAATTATCGAAAGGCATTGAACATGGAAAAATTACTGTCTTGTCCCTGCAGCTTATGCGTGTGTCTTTGTGCAGAGGAAGTGAGGGCGGGGCTCTGTGCGCTTAGGACAGGCGGGGAACATGAGCAGAGGGGGGCCAGGGAAATGAGGGGCCGGGGCAGCGGAGCTGGCTGGCTCCCAGAAATACTAAACTACACTGTAGTATAGTTCATATTTTCCGGGCGATGCCAAGATACCAACAGGCCAATCACGCCACCGCCTGGGAAATATGAAATTACAGTGTAGTATAGTATTTCTGGGAGCCGGCCGGCTCAGCAACCCAGACACCCGCCCGCAACTACCCTGATGGGAGTTGTGGTTTAGCAACAGCTGGAGGCTCCCTGTTTGGAAACGCTGGTTTATGGGCATTTTTCATAAGGGAGGGTACCATAAATGTACTAATTAATTTTCCGTTTTTTTTTTTTCCTCTTCTCATTTCAGATCAGTGTATGCAGAGGACTTCTTCAGAATTGGTGGACTATGTCGATGACTGACTTTTTATTATTTTTTTCTTTTTCTTGTTTCAAAATGAATTAAATGGTCAACGAGGGCTTGTGGGGGAGTGTTTTTTGGAAGTAAAGTTTTTAAAAAGTGTTGTTGTGTTTTTATTTACTTTACAGGCTTAGTAGTGGAAGCTGTCTGATAGACAGTCCTTTTACTAAGCTGGGCTTAGTGTTAGCCACAAAAACAGCTAGAGCTAACCACCAATTATTACCACGGTACCCACCGCTACCGGGCTGCTGGGAAGAACTGGTACCAACAGGCTGGGAGCATCAAAAATGGAACTCCTGGGCCTAGTCGGTAACAGGCTGGTGTTATTTAGGCTGGGGAGGGCTAGAACCAATGGTTCTCACCCACCCTGGCAATGATAGGCTGTTGCTGCTTGGTTGGCATTTGGCTGAGAATTAAAAATAGGGGGAACGCTATGCAGGGTTTTTTAATATGCAAAATAGGTGTGGGGGTTCAGCATAATTTCGTTCTCGGCCAAATACCAACCAAGCAGCAACACCCTGACGTTACCAGGGTGAGCGAGGACCATTGTTACTGGTTCTCCCCAGCCTAATTAATGTCAATCTGTTACCGCTTAGGCCCAGGAGCGCCATTTTTGATGCTTCAGGCCTGTTTGTACCAGCTCTTCCCGACACCCCTGTGGCGGTGGGTACCGGGGTAGTAATTGCCAGTTAGCGCTAGCTGTTTTGGGTCTAACCCTATTCAGTCTTTAAGACCGCTTCCACTACTAAGCCTGTAACGTGAATTAGAAAAAAAACACAACAATAAAAACTTATTCCAAAAACACTCCCCCATAAGCCCTCGTTAAACATTTTATTAATATAAAAAAAATTAAAAATGGTCATCGACAAAGTCTACCGAATCCAAAGAAGTCCTCTCCATACACGGATCTGAAATTATAAGATGAAAATACACAAAAAATTGGTTAGTACATTTATGGTATCCTCCCTTTTGGAAACACTGGTTTATGGGCGGTTTAACTAACACTGAGCCTCCAGCTGTTGCTAAACTACACTGCTCAAAAAAGATTAATAAAGGGAATACTTAAACAACACAATGTAACTCAAAGTCAGTTTCACTTCTGTGAAATCACACTTTCCACTAAGGAAGCAACACTGACAATCAATTTCACATGCTGTTGTGCAAATGGAACACACAAAAATTGGAAATTATAGGCAATTTGCAAGACACCCCCCCCCCCAATAAAGGAGTGGTTCTGCAGGTGGTGACCACAGACCAATTCTCAGTTCCTATGCTTCCTGGCTGATGTTGTGGTCACTTTTTAATGCTGGCGGTGCTTTCACTCTAGTGTTAGCATGAGACAGTCTACAACCCATACAAGTGGCACAGGTAGTGCTGCTCATCCAGGATGGCACATCAATGCGAGCTGTGGCAAGAAATTTTGCTGTGTCTGTCAGAGTAGTGTCCAAAGCATAGTGGCGCTACCAGGAGACGCGGAGGAGGCCGTAGGAGGGCAACCACCCAGCAGCAGGACCGCTACCTCTGCCTTTGTGCAAGGAGGAGCACTGCCAGAGCAAAGCAAAATGACCTCCAGCAGGCCACAAATGTGCACTCAAATTGTCAGAAACCAACTCCATGAGGGTGTTATGAGGGCCCGATGTCCACAGGTGGGAGTTGGGCTTACAGCCCAACACCATGCAGGATGTTTGGCATTTGCCAGAGGACACCAAGATTGGCAAATTTGATACTGGCGCCCTGTGCTCTTCACAGATGAAAGCAGGTTCCCATTGAGCACATGTGACAGTCTGGACACTACAACACAAGAAAGATGATGTTCTATTAAGTGCACACCCATTATTCATATACAACGAAAAGAATTTTATTGAGATTTCCACATAAACAGTACAACAAGCAAAAGAATCTAAAAAGGCCAGTACACAACGGGGGCAACCCCCCTAAAATAGGAGGGAACTACTCCCAGGACACCCCCCTCCCCTTAATCAATACATAAATATTGCAGTAGTCCAAATAGCCTAATATATGTAACCAAACAATTACGAAGACAATATAAATTACATAGAACCACTTTCCCCATTTAAATAAAATATATATAATATACCTGTAGGCAAAAACACCATAATAATACAACCTGTATACAGCTAATATCCATAACACTGAGTAAGCAGGCTATGGACAACAGATGAAGAATAGCCTCACGGGGTGCCCCTCTAGACCCCACGCATTCCGTTGCCTGTCGGCAACTTCCTCAGGGGTGTTGTGCCATGTTTCACAGTTCCTGTCTTATATACACACAATTTAAAATAAGCATGAGGAGGAGGTACCTGGTGGTCTGTGGAGACATAGAACACACACTCACGCAGTGTCCAGCTCACCACTCCCCGTCTCAGTGCACGGAAACGTGTGGACTCCACGTACAAATGCAAACTTGGCAAGAAAGGAAAGTCCAGCACTGCAGGTCCAAAGCAAGGAAGCCGTTTTATTGTATAAGAACACACGGACACCAAACGTGGATCACAAGTGACGCGTTTCGGCGAGCTCTATCGCCTTAGTCTGTGGAGACATACACACATGCTTGCTAGGATGCCAACAGGCGCCCACTTGTCCTTCCGGGTGTACACAGATTCACTGCCTTTCTGTCTCTGCATCCGCACACATGCGCTTTTCTCATTCGACACATACTGCTCCTCCGAACCCATCACCATTCATCAGCGCATGCGCTCTCATATCTCATGCGCTATGTTACACTTTCTTATACCAGTGCCTGCACATTAGTCTCCCAGTGCGCCTGCGTCCTCAGTTATGTCCTTCAATACCAAATTCACAACCCATATGTGCACAAACCTCGTACCCTATACAGCAAAACAATTTATCTTAACTTCTACTTATACTATAAAAGAAACCATACCTCGCGCATATACGAAACCTTATTTACCCCGCATATAATTGGCATATATCCTGTATATTACAAGAAAAATATAGAAAAATTCTATGTACCCTATATAACAGCCATATATTCCACATAAACAATATCAAATATATCGACCATATAGTATTCACATTACCATAATACCTAGTATCATATCATTTGTACGTTGTGCTCAATATCATATTTTGTTACCATACCAGACATCCTATCTAATATCATATATTTACTAAATAAAAGTGAAGGAAAATGTCACCCTTTATTGATCTAGAGAATTAGTTAGCCTATAGTCTCACATATATAAAATCCTTTCATCATTAGTTCACCTTCATAATCCTAATACCATAAACTAAATCACCCTTTGTTTATTAATAAATCTTCTTCATGCATTAATAACTTCATCACCCTTAGTTGCTCTATAAAATAACACACATAATCCCTAAATGATCTGTCAGATCACCATATAGTGTGGATCGCCACAAGACATCCACATCAACTTAATATACTTAATACTATTTGATTTATTGGAACACCCTACATCCCAGGTTTCACTGGTCCATATTCATTCAAACTGTTCACTCAAACATTGCATTGGACCACAGGCACCTCCTCCTTTAGCAAAGACACTTATGTAAAGCCTAGATTCACATTTTATTTAACTTTCACCAAACGTAACCAATTATATCCACATTTACATCATATCAATTAGTGCTCAAGAAGGATGTGAATCCAAAAGAGTATCCACCAGAAGAGTATGGGAATAGAATTACACACCAGTCATTACATTTCAGCAAAATCCTATACATATATTCTCAAAAGTGATGATTATTTCTATATGAACAGTCCCGAAATAGCAGCTTTTAAGCCAGAGTTCCAATTTCCACATGCATTAGTCTCCAATATCTCTTAAGTGAAGATCTTTAATAATTTCCGAGAGAATCAGGAGTTCCTCACTTATCCATAGTGCATAATCCAATTATGCCCAAACTAGATACCCTCAGTGTATCTTTATTATCCCAATCTTCATGACATGATACAATAATCCATGAAAAGGATCCATACATCTCCATTATTCCATTAATCGATAGGCTCACATATGGGGTATTTCCGTACTAAGGAGAAATTGAGTTACACATTTTGGGGGTCTTTATTTTCACAAGAGGTAAACGGGGAAAAAAAAGTATGGGGCAACACCAGAATGTTAGTGTAAAATTTTTTTACACTAACAGGCTGGTGTAGCCCCCAACTTTTCCTTTTCATAAGGGGTAAAGGAAGAAATTGCACTACAAATTTTGGGGGGCTTTTTCTCCTTAGTACGGAAATACCCCATATGTGGCCCTAAACTGCTTCCTTGAAATAAGCATGAATACAAAAAACACAAAAAGGATAGGGTTACTATAAAGCGTCAAAATATATTGACTGAAAAAAAAAAAAAATATATATATATATATATATATATATATATTAATACAATTACTAATAGTAATGCACTCAAGGTGCAGAAGTAAACCCAAACCACTACAGCTAGTATGAACTCCCATACATAATAGCACAACAAGAAAAATGGAGTCACTTTATAGAAATATACAAAATCCAAAGTTTATTAAATCACATATATAAAAACACATTGGAGGCATAACACACTCAATGGGGGATAGAAAACAAAAACACCAAGGTGTCACACTGTACCCAGTTCATTAAAAGTAGTAACATATGATATATATACACAATAAAGAGCTACAAAAAAGAAAAACAGCCCTATAGTAATTAGTACATACTTAGATAATGCACGGTCCCGGGGAACAGGATGACACCACCCCAACGCAGCGTTTCGGACAAGCCAAAGGCTTGTCCGAAACGCTGCGTTGGGGTGGTGTCATCCTGTTCCCCGGGACCGTGCATTATCTAAGTATGTACTAATTACTATAGGGCTGTTTTTTCTTTTTTGTAGCTCTTTATTGTGTATATGTGTGTGTATATATAATATATAATATTTATCATATGTTACTACTTTTAATGAACCGGGTACAGTGTGACACCTTGGTGTTTTTGTTTTCTATCCCCCATTGAGTGTGTTATGCCTCCAATGTGTTTTTATATATGTGATTTAATAAACTTTGGATTTTGTATATTTCTATAAAGTGACTCCATTTTTCTTGTTGTGCTTCCTTGAAATAAGACAGGGCTCCGAAGTTAGAGAGCGCCATGCACATTTGAGGACAAAGTTAGGGATTGCATAGGGCCAAACTACAACTCCCAGCATGTACTGACAGACTGTACATGCTGGGAGTTGTACTTTTGCAACAGCTGGAGGCACACTGGTTGGAAAACCTTCAGTTAGGTTCTGTTACTCAACTCAGTATTTTCTAACCATTGTGCCTTCAACTGAAGGGTATGCTGGGAGATGTAGTTATGTAACAGCTGGAGGTACGCAACTACAACTCCCAGCATGCTGTTTGCTGTCCTGGGCATGCTGGGAGTTGTAGTTTTGCAACATCTGGAGGGCTACAGTTTAGCGACCACTGTATAGTGGTCTCAAACTGTTAGCCCTCCAGATTTTGCTAGGCAACTGCTAGTCATCGCTGTCGCGAAATCTGCTAGTGGTCGCTCGCTTCTGATCGACCAGTAGCAGGGATTGGAGAGGTGGCACCCCTGCCACCTCACTCCTATCCCTTCAGGGTCACTGGAGGCCCGTATGACCGTGAATTCTCAGGACCCCCCTGGGCATTGGCACGGGATGCCTGCTGAATAATTTCAGAATTGTATACATAACAAAAAAGTGTGAAACTGAAAATGTCATATTCTAGGTTCTTCAAAGTAGCCAGTTGCTTTGATTACTGCTTTGCACACTCTTGGCATTCTCTTGTTGAGATACAAGAGGTAGTCACCTGAAATGGTTTTACTTCACAGGTGTGCTGGTGTGGAGGAGGTGGTGTGATGGTGTGGGGGTGCTTTGCTGGTGACACTGTTGGGGATTTATTCAAAATTGAAGGCATACTGAACCAGCATGGATACCACAGCATCTTGTATCGGCATGCTATTCCATCCGGTTTGCGTTTAGTTGGACCATCATTTATTTTTCAACAGGACAAAGACCCCAAACACACCTCCAGGCTGTGTAAGGGCTATCTGACCAAGGAGAGTGATGAGGTGCTGTGCCAGATGACCTGGCCTCCACAGTCACTGGACCTGAACCCAATTGAGATGGTTTGGGGTGAGCTGGACCACAGAGTGAAGGCAAAAAGGGCCAACAAGTGCTAAGCATCTCTGGGAACTCCTTCAAGACTGTTGGAAAACCATTTCAGGTGACTACCTCTTGAAGCTCATCAAGAGAATGAGTGTGCAAAGCAGTAATAAAAGCAAAAGGTGGCTAGAACCTAGAATGACATATTTTCAGTTTCACACTTTTTTGTTATGTATATAATTCCACATGTGTTAATTCATAGTTTTGATGCCTTCAGTGTGAATCTACAATTTTCATAGTCCTGAAAATAAAGAAAACTCTGAATGAGAAGGTGTCCAAACTTTTGGTCTGTACTGTGTGTGTGTGTGTGTGATATAGATATATAGATAGATAATATATATATATATATATATATATATATATATATATATATATATATATTATCTATCTATCTATATATCTATATCACACACACACACAGTACAGACCAAAAGTTTGGACACCTTCTCATTCAGAGTTTTCTTTATTTTCAGGACTATGAAAATTGTAGATTCACACTGAAGGCATCAAAACTATGAATTAACACATGTGGAATTATATACATAACAAAAAAGTGTGAAACTGAAAATATGTCATTCTAGGTTCTAGCCACCTTTTGCTTTTATTACTGCTTTGCACACTCATTCTCTTGATGAGCTTCAAGAGGTAGTCACCTGAAATGGTTTTCCAACAGTCTTGAAGGAGCTCCCAGAGATGCTTAGCACTTGTTGGCCCTTTTGCCTTCATTGGGTTCAGGTCTGGTGACTGTGGAGGCCAGGTCATCTGGTGTAGCACCCCATCACTCTCCTTCTTGGTCAGATAGCCCTTACACAGCCTGGAGGTGTGTTTGGGGTCATTGTCCTGTTGAGAAATAAATGATGGTCCAACTAAACGCAAACTGGATGGAATAGCATGCCGCTGCAGGATGCTGTGGTATCCATGCTGGTTCAGTATGCCTTCAATTTTTAATAAATCCCCAACAGTGTCACCAGCAAAGCACCCCCACACCATCACACCTCCTCCTCCATGCTTCACAGTGGGAACCAGGCATGTAGAGTCCATCCGTTCACCTTTTCTGCGTCGCACAAAGACGCAGTGGTTGGAACCAAAGATCTCAAATTTGGACTCGTCAGACCAAAGCACAGATTTCCACTGGTCTAATGTCCATTCCTTGTGTTCTGTAGCCCAAACAAGTCTCTTCTGCTTGTTGCCTGTCCTTAGCAGTGGTTTCCTAGCAGATATTCTACAATGAAGGCCTCACACAGTCTCCTCTTAACAGTTGTTCTAGAGATGTGTCTACTGCTAGAACTCTGTGCAGCATTGACCTGGTCTCTAATCTGAGCTGCTGTTACCCTGCGATTTGAGGCTGGTGACTCGGATGAATTTATTCTCCGCAGCAGAGGTGGTCTTCCTTTCCTGGGGCGGTCCGCATGTGAGCCAGTTTCTTTGTAGCTCTTGATGGTTTTTTGTGACTGCACTTGGACACTTTCCACCTAGAATATGACATATTTTCAGTTGTTTCACACTTTTTTGTTATGTCTATAATTCCACATGTGTTAATTCATAGTTTTGATGCCTTCAGTGTGAATCTACAATATTTAGTCATAAAAACAAAGAAAACTCTGAATGAGAAGTGTATATAGGGATGTGTGTGTGTATGTATATAAAAAATATAATTTTATTTTTATATTTTGTTTGTAAAGTAAAACAAAATAAAACCTATATAAGGCCGCCAATGTGTGTTTTTTTTTTTTTTTTTTTTCTTTTTTTTTTTCTTTTTCTGCCTTAACCTGTTGGGGACTAAGGGCGTACAGGTATGCCCTTGTTCCCTGGTACTTGTAATCATTCAGCAGGCATCCCATGCAAACCCCTGGGGAGGCCCTGAGTCCCCCCATGTCGGCAATCTGAATTGATCGTCGATTTGCGGCGATTCCAAGCTGATTGGGTCTCTGATGACCCAATAGCCCGGAAAATAGGGAATGATCGGTGCTCTGAGACAGCCACGATCATCCTAAAGGATAGGAGCCTCCTATCCTCTGCCATTGGTCGGTCAGGACTAACCGACAATGGCAGTTCGGGGGGGGGTGTTAAAGTTGAGATCCCCGCTCTGCCCGGCCCTGGATGCCCGGGCAGAGTGGGGTGAAGGGTGAAGATGGTGGCGGGTGCTGGAACGGCGAGGGACCGGCGGCAGTAAGGAGGCGGTGGCTGAGGCATCGGTGGAGGCAGCAATGAAGATCAGTGGTAAGTGATCTTCACTGCTGCCTTCTAGGAGTTGCCAAACTACAACTCCCAGAATGCCCAGACAGCCAAAGGCTTCAACTCCAAGCATGCCCAACTGTCTGGGCATGCTGGGAGTTGTAGTTTTGCAACAACCGGAGGCACACTGGTTGGGAAACACTGAGTTAAGTAACAAACTCAGTGTTTTACAACCTGTCTGCTTACAGGTGTTGCATAACTACAACCCCTAGCATGCACGAACAGCTAAAGGGCATGCTGCGAGTGTTAGTATTATGCCTCCAGCTGTTGCATAACTACAAGTCCCAGCATGCCCTTCAGCTGTCGCTGCATGCTGAGTTGTAGTTTTTGCAACAGCTGAAGGCACACTGGTTAGACAGTGTACACTACTCAGTATTTCACAACCAGTGTGCCTCCAGCTGTTGCAAACTACTACTTTCAACATGCACTGATAGACCATACATGCTGGGAGTTGTAGTTTTGCAACAGCTGGAGGCACACTGGTTGCAATACACTGAGTTAAGTAACAAACTCTGTGTTTGCAACCAATGTGCCTCCAGCTGTGGCAAAACTACAGCCCCCAGCATGCACAGTCAGCCAAAGGGCATGCTAGTAGCTGTAGTTTTGCAACAGCTGGAAGGAAAAAAAACCACTACATATACACATACCCCTTCAGTCTCCCCCTCAAATAAAAATAAAAAATGTCTTGCACTACACGGTTTCCAAAATGGAGCCACCAGCTGTTTGGGAAACACTGCCGTAGCGTAATTTTGGTATTGGAGACAAGTGTAATTTTTGCATCCGGGGCCGTCCCTATTCAAATCCCTAAGTTAGTCCTCAAATGGACATGGCGCTCTCTCACTTCGGAGCCCTGTCATATTTCAAGGCAACAGTTTAGGGTTACCTATGGGGTATTTCCATACTCAGGAGAAATTGGCTAACACATTTTGGGGAGCTTTTTCTCCTTTAACCCCTCATGAAAAAGTTGGGGTCTACACCAGCATGTTGTTGTAAAAATGTTTTTATTTTTTTTCACTAAAATACTGGTGTTATCCCAAATTTTTCATTTTCACAAGGGGTAATAGGAAAATGTTTTATTAATTATATTATATGTTATATATTCTCACACTTTTTTTTTTTCTTTTACAGAGGAGAGGAAGTGGGGGTTACAAAGTGCTGTTCTGGAGTCATTTAGTGATTTTTGCTTGTGTGTGCTAAAAAAAAAAAAGGGAATTCAAAAGTGATTTATTGGTTTTTGCTTATGCAAGCCAAATTTATCAACCCCCTGTGATAGTATGATAAATGTGTCACACATAAGAAAAAACCAAAGCAAGAAAAATGCCTACATAATTTGCTTACTAAAGCAACAATGATAAATGTCCCCGTATATTTTTATAGTTTAGACATTTCTGCATGTGGCATTACTTATGTTTTTGGTTATTTTTATATATTGATTGTATAGGAATGATTTCCTTTAACTCTTAAGGACGCACAGCTCAGGAGCTTAGCATGCATTATAACAGGATGGTCCCAGCAACCACGATCCCTTATTGCGGCGAATAACTAAAATAGAAAAAAAATCTCAGCTGCTCATCGGTGCTGATAGGGACCACTGTGGTCCTTACCTGCCTTCTCACCTTTCGATCGGAGCTCCTATGTTCCAGTCAGCCATGGCAGACTCGAACAATAGAGCACAGATAACATTGATCAGTGCTATGGCATAGCATTGCATAGCGTTGTTCAGTGTATGCAATCCAATGATTGTATGTAATAGTACCCTATGGGACAAAAAAATTAGTGTAAATGTAAAAATATAAATTAAGAAAAAAGTAATAAATGGGATTTAACCCCTTCCCTAATAAAAGTCTGGATCGCCTCCCTTTTTCCCATTTAAAAAAAATGTAAACAAAATAAACATGTGGTATCACTGCGTACCTAAATGTCCCAACTATAAAAACATAATCGGTAAACTGCACGGGCAATGGCGTATAGGCCCAGAATTGCATATTTTTGGTCACTTTGTATACCCTAAAAAAATGTGTAAAAAATAAATTAATTTAAAAAAAGGTAAATGTATTCCCTTTGTGGTGATCTAGTCAATCATGCCCAAATATAAGAGCCTTTCTATTAACAAGAAGCTAGTAGATTCTGACCAGGATCTGTGGTTATGCTGCAGATCTCTGAAGTAGCTCTTTGCCCAAGACACGGTAGAATAGACACTCAATCCGTAGTTCTCAGTGAATGACCTGGCAGTGGATGGTCGTGTTAATTTCGGTGGTATCATTAACCCCTTAAGGACACAGCCCTTTTTCACCTTAAGGACTGAGCCCTTTTTCGCAATTCTGACCACCGTCACTTTACAAATTAATAACGCGAAAATGCTTTTACCGAATATTCTGATTCTGAGATTGTTTTTTCGTGACATATTCTACTTTATTTTGGTGGTAAATTTTCGGCGCTACTTGCATCCTTTTTTGGTGAAAAATCCCAAAATTTCATGAAAATTTTGAAAATGTTGCATTTTTCTAACTTTGAAGCTCTCTAATTGTAAGGAAAATGGATATTACAAATAAATGTTATTTTTATTCACAAATACAATATGTCTCCTTTATGTTGGCATCATAAAATGGACATATTTTTGCTTTTTGAAAAAATTAGAGAGCTTCAAAGTAGAGCAGCAATTTTCAAAAATGTCATGAAAATTGCTAAATCTGAAGGGACAGATGTTACAGAACTACAACTCCCAGCATGCCTGGGCAGTCGAGGCATGCTGAGAGTTGTAGTTTGGCAACATCTGGAGGGCTACTGTTTGGGCACCCCTGTAACAGTGGTCTCCAAACTGTGACCCTCCAGATGTTGCAAAACTACAACTCCCAGCATGCCCAGACAGCCTTTGGCTCTCTGGGCATGCTGGGAGTTGCAGTTTGGCCCCCCTAGTGGTTGCCACAGTAAAGATCGATTTACTTTCACTTTCAATCCCCCCCCCCCCCCCACTGTGGATTCCCTACCTGATCAGGATCCTGCAGGCTCCAGCGAATATCCCAGGTCCCCAGGCATCTTCTCCTGCAGGTACGGCCTCCATCTTCTTTCCAGAGCCCCTTGACATCCAGGGGCGGGCAGAACGGGGGGTTGCCATGGCAACCCCCTGTCCTGCGCTGCCATTGGTCAGAACTCCGTTCTGAGTAATGGCAGGGGATAGGAGTAGATCGCAGCTTTGCGATCTCACTCCAATCCTTTGGGTTGATCGGGGTTGTTGCTGACAACTCCGATCAGCCCTATTTTCCGGGTGATCGGGTCACCAGAGACCCGATCAGCCCGGAATTGGAGAAAATCGCATGTCTGAATTGACATGCGATTTTCTCCGATCGCCGACATGGGGGGGTCTCAGGACCCCCCTGGGCGATGTGCCGGGATGCCTGCTGAATGATTTCAGCAGGCATCCGGCTCCGGTCCCCAACCGGCTAGCGGTGGGGACCGGATTTCCCACGGGCGTATGGATACGCCCTGCGTCCTTAAGGACTCGGAATGCAGGGCGTATCCATACGCCCTGCGTCCTTAAGAGGTTAAAGGGGTACTCCGGTGGAATTATTTATTTATTTATTTTTTGTTAAATCATCTGGTGTCAGAAAGTTATACAGACTTGTAAATTACTTCTGTTTAAAAATCTTAAAGGGGAACTCTGGTACTCAAAAATGTGTTTTCTTAGGCTGACACAATGCAGCTAAAGTAATTCACTAACATTCTTCTGTTAAAAATATCCCATGCTTGTGTGTGTGTTTCGCTTATCTCTTTTTCCTGGCGGATGTTCTGTAGTTTTGCTTGTTCGGCATGACAGTTGTCCACCGCGGTTTGTGTGTCGACACCATGTTGTTAAATCGTCAGTGCTGACGTTCATGAATTGGCGCAAGTCTTTTTTTCCCCTGCCCCTGTTGTCGGCATGTTATCTTCCCACACGTTCAGAGGCTCAGATAGACGCCGAACAAACAAGTTTGGTAGGCGGAACAGGGAAATGGGGAGGGTGGGAATCGGATGTGTTTAAAAAAAAAAAAAAAGTGGTTGGCATTCACGAATATCGCGTCCGGAAGTAAAGCTGAAAATATCTACCCTAGTGACTACTGGGACAAGTAGTCCGCGTAATGGCAAAGAACAGGAAATCCATTGATATGGACAATGGCAAACTGGGGGACAAGAAGGGCCAAACGAGCAATAAACGCACAAATAAACAAAGTGCAATCACACAGAAACCGTAAGTAAACAGAACCACAAAAGTTGACTATCTGAGTTCCCCTTTAACCCTTCCAGTACTTATCAGCTGCTGTATGCTCAACAGGAGGTTCTTTTATTTAATTTCTTTTGTCTGACCTCAGTGCTCACTGCTGACACCTCTGTCCATGCCAGGAACTGTCCAGAGCAGGATAGGTTTGCTATGGGGATTTACTCCGGCTCTGGACAGTTCCTGACATGGACAGAGGTGTCAGCATAAAGCGCTGTGGTCAGACAGGAAATAAATTCAAAAAGAAAGGAATTTCCTCTGAAGTGTACAGCAGCTGATAAAGTACTGGAAGGATTAGCATTTTAAAATAGAAGTCATTTACAAATCTATAACTTTTTGGCACCAACTGATTGGTGGAAAAAAAAAAATTTCATTTATTTTTTTTAGAGTACCCTTTTTAAGGTGTTTGAAGATAAACCATGAAGCTTTCCTCTTAACCCCTTAAGGACCCCCCCGGTCCTTAAGGGGTTAAGAGGAAAGCTTCATGGTTTATCTTCAAACACCTTAAAAAGGGTACTCTAAAAAAAATAGAGTTTTCCGTTTTTATATTTTCGTTTTTTGCTCCTTGCCTTTAAAAAATCATAACTCTTTCAATTTTGCACCTAAAAATCCATATGATTGCTTATTTTCTGCGCCACCAATTCTACTTTGTAATGACGTCAGTCATTTTGCCCAAAAATCAACGGTGAAACGGAAAAAAAAAATCATTGTGCGACAAAATTGAAGAAAAAACGCTGTTTTGTACATTTTGGGGGCTTCCGTTTCTACGTAATACATTTTTTGGTAAAAATGACACCTTAACTATATTCTGTAGGTCCATAAGATTAAAATGATACCCTACTTATATAGGTTTGATTTTGTTGTACTTCTGGATTGATAGGACTTCTTGATCGCTTTTTATTCATTTTTAAATGATATAAAAAGTGACCAAAAATGCACTATTTTGTACTTTGGAATTTTTTTGCGCGCAAGCCATTGACCGAGCGGTTTAATTAACGATATATTTTTATCATTCCAACATTTCCGCACGCGGTGATACCATATATGTTTATTTTTATTTACACTTTTTTTTTTTTTATGGGAAAAGGGGGGTGATTCAAACTTTTAATAGGGGAGGGGTTAAATGATATTCATTCACTTTTTTTTTTTTCACTTTTTTTTTGCAGTGTTATAGCTTCTATAGGGACCTATAACACTGCACACACTGATCTTTATCATTGATCATTGGTTTCTCATAGGAAACCAGTGATCGATGATTCTGCCGCTTGACTGCTCATGCCTGGATCTCAGGCACTGAGCAGTCATTCGGCGATCGGACAGCGAGGAGGCAGGTAGGGGCCCTCCCACTGTCCTGTAAGCTGTTCGGGATGCCGTGATTTCGCCGCGGCTATCCCGAACAGCCCACTGAGTTAACAGGCAGCTTTTACTTTCACTTTTAGCCGTGCGGCTATAGGGTTAATAGTGCGCGGCGCCGCGATCGGCGCTGCGCACTATTAGAGGCGGGTCCCGGCTTCACTATGACCCCGGGCCCGCCGTGATATGATGCGGGATTACCGTGTAACCCCGCGTTATATCACGGTAGCAGGACCAAGGACGTACCGGTACGTTAAAGGACAATTTCTCCTTGTAAACATCCAGTCATCAAGAACAGCACCAAATGAACTGGAGACAGGGCTGCTACTACCCCAACAGCCTCTTCATAAGGGTCTTTGGGACTGGAGAGCTCAGAACTGTGGAAGATGGGCACCACTTAGACAACAAAACTGATCCTTGGGTTCCTGAGGTAGATATGTGGCATTAGGTGACGGATCTTCCCCCTAAACTGGAGAACACACAGGAGAAAACTATGACTTCTCAGCACAGTGACGTTGGCTGTCCGGGCATGCTGGGAGTTGTAGTTTTGCAACATATGGAGGTCCGCAGGTTGAAGACCACTGTTCTAGAAGATCATCTGTCGTGGTGAATACTAAAGTCTTCTCTTAGGACATAAATGACATCAGGCAGATGATTTTGTACATATGTAAACTACTTGAGCTTCATATGAACAGTGATAGGAGAAATGCTTTTGACAATCTGAGTGTTTTGCTTGAGCTTTCAAATACTAAAGCCAAAAGATGTAGATTTTAGGCTTCTTATGTGTTTTGAAGATTTGTGCTGCTCAGAAGTCTGGATTTGCGGCCTTTAAAGACCAAGGAAACCTTCTCGTAATTTTGTGCTGGACTATGACAAGCAAATGTTCATGAATGCTGACATGTTACATGCCTATTCTTAGACCTATCTATCCTTTACATAGAGGCTCTGCCTAAAGAGCATGACCTTTTGTAAAAGAAGCAAATATTAGTACCTCATAGTGATGACCTATAACCACAGAACCACCAGAGAAAAAGGTGTAGCGGTAACACTAAAGCAGAATACATTTTGTGCAAAGTCCCGCTACAAAAACAAGAAGCCCTGCCCCAGGGCTCTAAATATAATGGAAGTAACTCCACAATAGCAGAAGAGAATGCAGTCAAAGTACACATACTTACCAGCACCATAGATCACCATAGAGCAGTAAGCGTAGGGAAGGCATCAACACTGTCAGCATAACATGAACTGGCTGATAACAGGCATCAATAGCTTATACTAGCTGAGTACCCGGCGTTGCCCGGTTTTTCCTTCCTAATCCTTGTTGGGGAGGAAAATAAACAAAGGAGAAAGCTTTTGACTTCATATCCCGTCCCCATATATTGTCATATCCCGTCCCCATATATTGTCATATCCCGTCCTCCATATATTGTCATATCCCGTCCTCCATATATTGTCATATCCCGTCCTCCATATATTGTCATATCCCGTCCTCCTATCCCGCCCTGTAATATGTGTACCAGGTATTGAAATATCACCAGCCGTACGGAAGTTATGTGGGAACATGCATTTCCCATTGATTTGCATGGGACTTTAACCCCTTCAGGACGGAGCCCATTTTGGCCTTAAGGACCGGAGCGTTTTTTGCACATCTGACCACTGTCACTTTAAACATTAACTCTGGAATGCTTTTAGTTATCATTCTGATTCCGAGATTGTTTTTTCGTGACATATTCTACTTTAACATAGTGGTAAATTTTTGTCGATACTTGCATCCTTTCTTGGTGAAAAATCCGTAAATTTGATGAAAAATTTGAAAATTTTGCATTTTTCTAACTTTGAAGCTCTCTGCTTGTAAGGAAAATGGATATTACGAATACATTTTTTTTTTTTGGTTCACATATACAATATGTCTACTTTATGTTTGCATCATAAAATTGACGTGTTTTTACTTTTGGAAGACCCCAGAGGGCTTCAACGGTCAGCAGCAATTTTCCGATTTTTCACAAAATTTTCAAACTCAGTATTTTTCAGGGACCAGTTCAGGTTTGAAGTGGATTTGAAGGGTCTTCATATTAGAAATACCCCATAAATGACACCATTATAAAAACTACACCCCCCAAAGTATTCAAAATGACATTCAGTCAGCGTTTTAACCCTTTAGGTGTTTCACACGAATAGCAGCAAAGTGAAGGAGAAAATTCACAATCTTCATTTTTTACACTCACATGTTCTTGTAGACCCAATTTTTGAATTTTTACAAGGGGTAAAAGGACAACATTTTTACTTGTATTTGTAGCCCAATTTCTCTCGAGTAAGGACATACCTCATATGTCTATGTAAAGTGTTCTGCGGGCGCAGTAGAGGGCTCAGAAGGGAAGGAGCGACAAGGGGATTTTGGAGAGTACGTTTTTCTGAAATGGTTTTTGGGGGGCATGTTACCTTTAGGAAGCCCTTATGGTGCCAGAACAGCAAAAAAAAAACACATGGCATACCATTTTGGAAACTAGACCCCTCGGGGAATGTAACATGGGATAAAGTGAACCTTAATACCCCACAGGTGTTTCACGACTTTTGCAAATGTAAAAAAAAAAAAAAATTTTACCTAAAATGCTTGTTTTCCCAAAAAAAATTTATTTTTAAAAAGGGTAATAGCAGAAAATACCCCTAAAAATTTGAAGCCCAATTTCTCCCGATTCAGAAAACACCCCATATGGGGGTGAGAAGTGCTCTGCTGGCGCACTACAGGTCTCGGAAGAGAAGGAGTCACATTTGGCTTTTTGAACGCAAATTTTGCTCTGGGGGCATGCCGCATTTAGGAAGCCCCTATGGTGCCAGGACAGCAAAAAAAAACCCACATGGCATACCATTTTGGAAACTAGACCCCTCGGGGAACGTAACAAGGGGTTAAGTGAACCTTTATACCCCACAGGTGTTTCACGACTTTTGCATATGTAAAAAAAAAATTTTTTTTTTACCTAAAATGCTTGTTTTCCCAAAAATTTTACATTTTTAAAAAGGGTAAAAGCAGAAAATACCCCCCAAAATTTGTAACACAATTTCTCCCGAGTACGGCGATACCCCATATGTGACCCTAAACTGTTGCCTTGAAATACGACAGGGCTCCAAAGTGAGAGCGCCATGCCCATTTGAGGCCTAAATTAGTGATTGCATAGGGGTGGACATAGGGGTATTCTACACCAGTGATTCCCAAACAGGGTGCCTCCAGCTGTTGCAAAACTCCCAGCATGCCTGGACAGTCAACGGCTGTCCGACAATACTGGGAGTTGTTTTGCAACAGCTGGAGGCTCCGTTCTGGAAACAGTGGCGTACCAGACGTTTTTCATTTTTATTGGGGAGGGGAGGGGGGCTGTGTAGGGGTATGTGTATATGTAGTGTTTTTTACTTTTTATTTTATTTTTTGTGTTAGGGTAGTGTAGTGTTTTTAGGGTACAGTCGCACGGGCGGGGGGTTCACAGTAGTTTCTCGCTGGCAATTTGAGCTGCAGCAGAAAGTTTGCGGCAGCTCAAATTTGCAGCCAGATACTTACTGTAATCCTCCGCCCATGTGAGTGTACCCTGTACGTTCACATTGGGGGGGGGGGGGGGGGGGGACATCCAGCTGTTGCATAACTACAACTCCCAGCATGCCCGTTGGCTGTCGGTGACTGCTGAGAGTTGCAGTTTTGCAACAACTGTAGGCACACTGGTTATGTATCACTGAGTTTGTGACCTAACTCAGTGTTTCACAACCAGTGTGCCTCCAGCTGTTGCAAAACTACAACTCCCAGCATGTACGGTGCATGGTGTACGGTGACTGCTGAGAGTTGTAGTTTGCAACAGCTGGAGGCACACCGGTCGTGAAACACTGAGTTAGGTAAAAAAAAAACTGAGTTTCACAACCAGTGTGCCTTCAGCTGTTGCAAAACTACAACTCTCAGCAGTCACCGACAGCCAACGGGCATGCTGGG
This sequence comes from Hyla sarda, assembly GCF_029499605.1. Lineage (NCBI taxonomy): Eukaryota > Metazoa > Chordata > Amphibia > Anura > Hylidae > Hyla > Hyla sarda. The sequence continues at coordinate 380,599,733 of NC_079192.1, read as the reverse complement.
AGTTGTAGTTATGCAACCAGCAGATGCACCACTACAACTCCCAGCATGCACTTTAGCTGTTTGTGCAAGCTGGGAGTTGTAGTTATACAACAGCTGAAGGTACACTTTTCCATAGAAAGAATGTGCCTCCAGCTGTTGCAAAACCATAAGTCCCAGCATGCCCATAAGGGAATGCTGGGAGTTGTGGTGGTCTGCCTCCTGCTGTTGCATAACTACAGCTCCCAGCATGCCCTTTTTGCATGCTGGGAGCTGTTGCTAAGCAACAGCAGGAGGCTGTCACTCACCTGCAACGATCCAGACGCTGCAGGTCAGTCCCTCGTCATCTCCGCCGCCGCAGCTGCTCCTGGGGCCCCGATCCCAACAGGGGCGCCGGGGATCGGGGTCCCCAGCACCCGGGGTGCACGTCCCGCACCCGCTCACGTCCTCCGGAAGAGGGGCGGAGCGGGTGCGGGAGTGACACCCGCAGCAGGCGCCCTGATTGGTCGGCCGGTAATCCGGCCGACGAATCAGGGCGATCGTGAGGTGGCACCAGTGCCACCTCACCCCTGCAGGCTCTGGCTGTTCGGGGCCGTCAGAGACGGCCCCGAACAGCCGGTAATTCCGGGTCATCGGGTCACTGGAGACCCGATTGACCCGGAATCGCCGCAGATCGCTGGACTGAATTGTCCAGCGATGTGCGGTGATCGCCGACATGGGGGGGCATAATGACCCCCCTGGGCGATATGCCGGGATGCCTGCTGAACGATTTCAGCAGGCATCCGGCTCCGGTCCCCAACCGGCTAGCGGTGGGGGCCGGAATTCCCACGGGCGTATGGATACGCCCTCGGTCCTTAAGGACTCGGGATGCAGGGCGTATCCATACGCCCTATGTCCTGAAGAGGTTAAACAAAAACCCCAACCCTCACAAAGGGGGTAGTTAAGGGTTAAATTAACTATCCTATATTTTAAGTGGACATATAAGTAACGTGACCAAGTATTATCAAAATATCTCCAGCCGTTTGGAAGTTATGCAGTGACACATATATCCCATAGACTTGTATGGGACTTTAAACATAAACCGCCCCCCCCCTGGCAAATGGGTGTCAGTAAGGGTTAAATTGCCTATCCTATGTTTGTTGTTGACATATAAGTAACGTGTGCCAAGTTTAATGTTAATATCTTTAACCGTTTGGGCGGGATGCTGGAACATACACACACACATACACATATACATACACACACACACACACACACACATACACATTGAGTTTTATATATATATAGATTCCCAAGCCAGCCGTACAGGCTCTATGTAGTCTAAAGGTCTTCCAATAGGAAGCAATAACCTGTGTTTACAATCATTACGGTCTCTGTACAGACCATAGCTTGTATCCATGAACACTACAAGCTCCGTGCAGTCTATATGGCCGACGACAGAGCAATAACTTATTCATGAGCCCTACAGGCTGTATGCAGGCCATATAGCGAACAGTGAGCAATAGCTACAAGCTTTACAGCCTCTACATAATCTATATGGCTGACAAAGCAATAGCTTGTATTCACTATAGGCTCCATAAAGACTGAGGGCCATTTATCAATGTTTTCTTATGTATTCCTTTTTTTTAGTAATTTTTTCCTTACTTTTTTTTTGCTTATGTGTGACTTATTTATCAACTGGTTTCAGCCTTTTGATAATTTTCTTTCACGTAAGCAATTTTTCCATTTTTACTTTGGTAGTAGCTTTTTCTGCTCCATGTTTGAGCTGGAGTAAATTCAGTCAATTTTTAACCCTGTTGCGACTTTTTTTTGCGCAGTTGCGACTGTCGCAGTTAATAAATTCCTGACTACCCGTACTCCATTTTAAAATTATTACTACGTAGTTAATTTTTGGAAAACTTGCTTTTCTCGCTTTCCAGTCAAAATGTCGCACGAAAAATCGCGTAGTCGCAGTTGCGACAATTATGGTAAAGAAAACCTGACTAAACCCGTTGATAAATGTCCATATATATGGTTAATAATGGGGAGCAATAGCTTATATTCACAAGTACTACCAGCTCTAGGCAGGTCATACCCAATAACTGTTCCTCTGTACTGCGGAAGTGACTTCACACAGCGTAGCACCAAGCACAAGCTTCCATGACCCTGAATGCAGTGGAAAGAGATTCTAATGCTGGATCCACCAACAGAAACCTAGTCACAGAGTAGAACATAATGCAACAACCCAACCCAAGATAAGGCCACATAGGGGACGTGGGACAAGGGATGCAGAAGCCTCCAGAGCACAGCATTCCCAAGGGTTGAAACACATCTGCTGCCAGGACCCGCATACGGTGGAATATACCAGATAATAGGGATGTAAGAAAAAATCGATTCTCGCGATAATCGCGATTTTTCATTTGCCGATACAGAATCGATTCAAAATATTTTTGAATCGATTCTTTTAGGGATGTGGAATTTTTAATAAAACGCACTTTTCTTACCTGCCAACGAGCCCGCGGAGCTCCGGTACAGTCCGGTACAGGTGTTCGGTCCCCGGGCTGTATTCTTCTTACTTCCTGTTAGTCCGGCACGTCACATGGAGCTTCAGCCTATCACTGGCCGCAGCGATGTCCCGCCTCCGCTGGTGATAGGCTGAAGCTCCATGTGACGTGCCGGACTAACAGGAAGTAAGAAGAATACAGCCCGGGGACCGGACACCTGTACCGGAGCTCCGCGGGCTCGTTGGCAGGTAAGATAAAGTGCGTTTTATTTTATTTTGCAGCCCGGACGGGATAACATAAAAAAAAGTGAGCACCGGAGTACTAGATCGCCGCTGTCAAAGCTGACAGCGGCGTCTATTGGGATCTATGAATGCTCCCAGGTGGGCGATATATCGCGATGTATCGTCACCTAGACGGTATCGCGATATATCGCGATATATCGAATCGCCGCACTGGTATCGCGATTCGAATCGAATCGCCAAATTCTTGGCGATTCACACCCCTACCAGATAATGCAATATTTTATATATACCGCCAACATATGTAATGCCTCCCATTTTTAATTAATACAGTGGTCCCTCAACATACGATGGTAATCCGTGCAATGTTAAATATAGGACGTTGTACTCTCCTGTCACCGCTGCCCTGGATGTCACCGTCCATCGCTGCCGCCGCGTCCCTGGGGTGTCCCCGCCGCTCCGGAACGTCTCTGTTGCCTGGGATCGTCGTTCCTCATCACCGCCATCACGTCACTACGCACGCCACTCCAATTGGATGACTGTACGGCGTGCGCGGCGATGCAGGGGATCCCGAGGAGTACGCTACGGAGCCCCGGGGACAGGTAAGTGATCGTCAGTGGACCACACGGGGCACCGTAAACGGCTATCCGGCAGCAGCTGAAGCAGTCTGCGCTGCCGGATAGCCGTTTATGCGATGGCCCCGACATACAAAAGCATCGTATGTTGTGAGAGGCCATCGCATATTGAAATTATCGTATGTCAGGACCATCGTAGGTCGGGGGGGTCACTGTACTTTATTAGAAAGATTTTCCAGGCAGTAAGTTGGGGAGCTGCCTAACCACCAGAAATGGGGATCATGGTAAATGTGTATAGCTTTGTGATAATTCAGTGTGGTGTCTCTCACCTTGGGTTGGTGTGAAGAATTTTGGCTGGGATTCTGCTGTGGATCTGCACAAAGGTTAACACTAGAGCAAACTTACAGTAAATTCGACCAAACCCGACTGCTCCACCATTGATTGCTCTGATTAGATTAGTCCTGCCTTCAAAGTCATCCGTGTGCCTGGAAAAAGATGGATACAGTCCTAGGAGATCTGACACTTTACCTGCCACAAGAGCACTTTGAAATATTCGGTAATTTATACAGACTAAAGCAATCCACAACCAAGCAGTCAGGTTCAGATTTGGCCTCATTTACTGTAAGTTCGCTCAACTTTAGTTAAAGGGGTACTCCTGTGGAAAACTTTTTTTTTAAATCAACTGGTGCCAGAAAGTTACAGATTTGTAAATTACTTCTATTAAAAAAATCTTAATCCTTCCAGTACTTTTTAGGGGCTCTCTGCTGACATCTGTCCATTTTAGGAACTGTCCAGTGCAGGAAAAAATCCCCATAGCAAACATATGCTGCTCTGGACAGTTCCTAAAATGGACAGCAGAGGTCAGCAGAGCGCACTGTGGTCATGACATCAGAGAAATCTAAAAATAAAAACATTTCCTCTGTAGTATATAGCCCCTAAAAAGTACTGGAAGGGTAAATATTTTTTAATAGAAGGAATTTACAAATCTGTTTAACTTTCTGGCACCAGTTCATTTAAAAAAAAGTTTTTCACGGGAGTACCCCTTTAACACCATAGTTGTCGCATGGAGCTAATGCTTAGCTTTTTATGTGGAATCTGCAGCAAATTAATAGCATGCTGCTTACTTTTGCACTTAATGTTCTGAAAGCTGGGGCAGTGGAGTACCCCTTTTAGTTCCGAACACTGAATGTTGGCTGCGGGGTCGTGACGTCATGGCCATGCTCCCTCAGTGCAAGTCTATGGTAGGGGGCGTACGCCCCCTCCCATAGACTTGCATTGAGGGGGCGTGACCATGACCTCACGACCCCACACCCAGCGTTTGTAACTAAATCTTCCGAATGCTGTGGCAGTGGAGTACCCCTTTAAGATTTATTTATATTTTTTTATTTTTGCACAGCATTAGCAGTATTCTGTGTGGGTATTTTCTGTTGCATGTGAAAAAGGTTGCGGGATTGCCATGGAGAATTGTTATGCAATTTGGCCTAATCCAAAAACTGTTAAATCTGACACCTATTACTGTGGCCTAAAGTGAAAGCTGGATTCTCTATAGCAGTCAGTCAGGTTTTACCTTCTCCTTTTTCACAGCAGCTATCTCATGCTTAGGAGAAATTCTTCCATATTTCATTTACATTAGTTTGTCAAATTAGTTGTCTGCCTTGGACCGTCCCCTGAAGATAAGCTGATCACTGCGAGATCCAACAGCAGAACACCACGTGGTCAGCGTAGTCCATAGGGTATCAGTGTTCAAAATACTTGCAGCACCCCCCACAGGTAAAATGGAGCATATCAATTTTCACACTGTAATCAATAGGCAAAAGATGTACTGCAGTGTTTTGCAATCTGTGACTAGTGATGAGCATCAGGGGCCATATTGGAACTCGCGATATTTCGTCCTATGTTCTCCATGTTTGTTGCTTTTTTTTTTTCCAAATGAAAATTCGTAATGTAATTGGCATAGTGTGCATGTGCGATTATATCTTTCACTTAAAAGAAAGGAGGGATCAGTATCCCCTGGAAGTGCCGATATTTCCATATTCGCATATACAGAATATTCTCGTTACAACTGACCCACGCAGTAAATAATATTGGAGCCTTCTTTGGACCACAAGCTAGAAGCAGGGAGGGTATGATCACTTTTTTTTTTTTTTTTTTTTACACTTTTACACAGTACACATCATTGTTGTGATGTGTACTGTGAATAAAAAAACGAATATTCGTCATTACGAACATATAGTGCTATATTCTTAATATTCGCGAAATTGCGAAGTGCTGATATTCGCGGTAAAAATTTGCTTTTCGAATATTCACTCTCAACTAGAGATGAGCAAACTTAGAGTAAATTCAATTTGTTACGAACTTCTCGGCTCGGTGGTTGCTGACTTCAGGAAAGAGTCTCCTAGGACTGTATCCATCTTTTTCCAGTCCACCGGAGCACCTGAAAGCTGAACTCAATTATGCAGGCTAAAGTCAGCAACCACCGAGCCGAGAAGTTTGTGACGAATCGAATTTACTGTATGTTCACTCATCTCTACTCTCAACACTATCTGACTCTCCAGCTGTTGCAAAACTACAACTTCCAGCATGATGGGAGTTATAGTTTTGTAACAGCTGGAGAGCTGCAGATTGAAAAACAAGTTGTTAATACATAGTTTTATTTGTATAGACCAGGCGAAATGAAACCAGTGAGGTTACAATATATCTTATTGTCCCTACAGAAAAGGAAGACAAAGAAAAGAAAAAGAAAAGCAAGAAGCTCTCACAAAGTCTGGTCACTCCGGTTGCAGAGTCAACAGATTCTGGAGTCAGTCTTCAGTCAAAACCCAAGAAAAAGGCAAGTATGTGCTATACATGTGAATATATAGTAACCTGGGTGGTTGGGTTAGAATGAGGTAAGTACTGGAGTTCCATTAAAGAAGTCCAGTGGTAAAAAATGTATCCCCTATTTGCAGTATAGGGAATAAATGTGTGATTGCAGGGGGGGTCCAACCACTGCCACCCAGCACCCCCCCCCCACCCTGCGATCTCCAGTACGGTGCCCTGGACATGCTAGAGCGCTTTATGTACCCAGCAGGTCAGTGTTCGGTGTCTCCGTCTCTCCTATAGAGATAAAGGGGCCTGTTTGACATTTTGCACACATGTCAGCTTGTACACACACAGGAGCTCAGCCAGGGCAGAGTAAGGGCCCCATATGGGTGATTGTAGAGGGTCCCAGCTGTCGGACTCCCTGCGATCATCTTAAACTAAAATAGGACCTGTGCACCAAACATATTGGGTGTCATTACAGTTTCTTTAGCAACCTGACCATCCAGTATGGAGTTGCGTGGACCATTTAGGTGGGAGTAACCTCGATGGGACACTTTAATCCCACAGAAATCAACATGTTCATCTCCCCTTAGTTCAGAAGTATTGGTTACCTGAGAAGCTTTAATCTGACCATGTATTTTGAGATTTCCTGCTATTTGAAGGGTAAAATGATTGTGGAAGATTTCAGAACAATCCAACAAACAGCTGATATAGTGAGGGTACGTATGCCTTCATAATGCAGGTAAAATTAGAGCAAAAAAAATAGCTTAAAACGTTCTAAAATCCAAATCAGTCTATGAACTGAATTAAATAGTAAAGTTGAAGAATCAACTGTGAACCAGTCCTCAGGGTATATTGGATGTAAATAGAAAAAAGGGAGAAAGAGATGGAAAAAGGAGTGATCCTGATATAAATAAATATATGTTCACAAATATATTAATCACTGATAATCGCTGTCCCTGCAGGGCCCTAGCATGGGACATAGAAGTCAGCGACAATAAAAATAAAAATTCTATTAAAAATTAATAAAATTACATTAATAAAAATGAGAAAACTTGCATCTAAATGGGTGATGTATCGAATAGTCAATATTGCGCTATAAAAATAGCAGAGTTCTGTATTTATTCAATAGCTGGAAAGTTCCGAATTCAAAATGTAACAGTCTTTGTAATTCCAATAGCTAGGTAGTAAGAGTTCAGCAGAGTTCCGATGTACCAATCTTACAAATAGTCATTGGTGGTACAATGTAGCAAGTTATTACTTCAAGTTATTACTTCAGATCACTTAGTATACTGAATGGATACGAGGTCTGATGCACAGCACCACTCACCGCTCCTGACGCCGTCTATGGTAACTGGCTGGACGGGCTGGTGTGGAGTTGTCAACCTCCGGCGATGTCCGATGTCTGTGCGGATCTCCTTCTCCTTTGGTCCTCGGCTGGCACGGATGGCACCGGCCTTTCAGGTATGCCGTGGATCGTGAGTTGGTCCGGGGAGACAGCAGTGGTGGCAGAAAATGGAAATGCAGCAGCAGCAGCAGTGGCGATGTAGTGGCAGCGGTGAGGGTAGGTGCGGCGTGCCTCGTGTGAACTGAGCGCTGTGCGCGCGTAGTGCAGAGTGGTCCCGAAACTAGGGACTTCCAGCTGTTGCAGGGAGATTGTTCAATAGCGCTATATTGAAGATGGATTCAGATGAATTAAGGTATATGCAAGTCTATGGCTAGATTCTAGACGCGTTTCAATGCCTCGGGCATTTTCCTCAGTAGAAATATAGTTGAATGTCATATGTCTAATGCGGTTATATATAGTGTTGGTGCCTGGAAAACCTGGGGGTTTCAGGATATATGCAAAACAAGGTACTGGATCATCTCATGAAGGAAAGAAAAATAGGAAGAAATAGGGAAAGATATAGAAAGTGTGTAGTTAATATTGAATTGGAAGCTATATGATCACCTCTATTGATTATGCAGAAGGGTAGAATAACGGTGTATGAAGTTAGATCTCTATTATATATGAAATGTGTATATATAGACATGCACATGCACGGAAATATATAAATATGTATAGTATAAAAAGTATAAATAAGATTGATAAACATAAAAGGAAACCACACTGGTATATTAGTAAAAATAAAAATAAGAATAAAAATAAAAGTAAAATATAAAAATAAAGATAAAAAATTAAAAGAATGAAAATAAAAATAAAATTTTTTGGAAAAATAATCGTTTTGAATTTTAAAGAAATCCAGTTGGCCAATAGAAATATAAGAATATAAATGCATATGTAAAAGAATATGTATATAAAAAAAAAAAAATATATATATATATATATATATATATATATATAATATATATATATATATATATATAATATATATATAAAATATACATAAATTTACAGTCTATGAACTGGCCATAATGATATACAGTGGTCCCTCAAGTTACAATATACATTGGTTCCAGGACAACCATTGTAAGTTGAAATCGTATGTTGAGACCATAACTCTATGGAAACCTGGTAATTGGTTCTGAAGCCCCAAAATGTTATTAAAAAAAAATAGGAAAAAGTGAGGATTAAAGAAAAATAAGTAGATAACAAATATAGATAAAGCAAATCCTTCCATATAAAAGTAAGAAAGATCTGCTGGGAGCTGTAATCACTGTCTATATAGAGGACAGGAGCTTCTTCAGGGTCCTGTACAGTACAGTGTCCTAAAGTAAAATGGAGCCGCCCTCTCCTGGTGTCCAAAGGAGCATCTAACCCTGGCACAGGTAAAGAGTACAGAACATGTAGTACCTCCCTGTACTGTAGGAGGCACTACCAGACAGTAACACAGGTGTTTTGCTAGTGAATGCCCATTCTGATTGGTCGGTTCTTCCAGCCATTGACACATTTCGCAGATCTGAACTGTCTGTAACATTGTATGTTGAGTCTGGTTTCAAGTTACAATGGTCCAGAAAAGACCATTGTATGTTGAAACTATTGTATGTTGAGGCCATTGTAAGTTGAGGGATCACTGTATATAGGCTAACTTTTATAGTGCAGTGGTGGGTCAACTGTACCATGTGCCCCAGGCTATTTACAAAATTGGAATGCTCCGCCCACCCGAATACACTCCATATGTATAGCTCAAACAAGGAGAGATATGCTGAAGACTTTCTGCTGCAGGTTTTTATGCAGAAAATCTGAAGTGTTAAACAGTACCAGCAAAGCGTTATGTAGTGTGATAGTAGTGTACTGTGAAGATCATCAGTTTAGTGTAGTGCTGGCCTGTTCAGGACACTTTTCACCAACACTAGGTCATGGTGTAGCAGAGAGGAGTATGTTCTGTGCTATAATTGGCCAGAGACGTAAGGGAAAGAAAGAAAGAAAGAAAACCTCTGTGTACTACTAGTAAACGCCCAGCTCTGTACTTGCCATTTGAAATGTAGATAATAAGAAATAGCTGTGCACCATAAAGGGGCTAAATAAACAGCAGTGAGAACACTGAAATGAACTTGTCACCGCTCTGACGGTTAATGTGACAACCTAGTTAAATGTTCAGCCTATTGCCCTGTAGTGTTGATCCAAAAGAAGTAGAAACATCCCACGAGATAGAAGCCAATTTTCCTTAATTTAGGGGTAAAAATGGTTTCCTTACTTCAAGTCTGGTGATTAAAATAAACTCCTGAATCAGTCCTGGGTATGAATAGATATTGGAGGGGGGGTGGGATCTATGGTTTTCCCCTTGACATATGTAAACATAGATATTAGGTTGCCCCCCCAAGCTGTTTATATTTTCTAAACTAAATAATTTATTCTGGGCACTGTAGTCCTCCCATTTAGTTTATTACTCTGCTTGCCTGCACACATCTGTCATGGCAATATGGACCTTTTGAATGACTTTGAGGATTGCATCCACCGAGCAAAATGTACATTAGACAGCATTGTCAATAAGGGAGCACATTGTTACTATTAGAGATTCTGACAGTAAATGCTATTGGCTCTCCACTAAGCTTCCTCAATCTAAAGTCTCTTTAAGAGGTTATCCGGCGGATGGGTTTAGAACTTTGCCTTCTTAACAGCATATAAAAAAACTAAAAACTTGCCTCTAGTGGTGCTTCTGGTGTCCCACTCTGGTCCCTGGCTTCGATCCTCTTTCTGTCAGAAATTGTGATGTCAGGGCCCAGAGTTTTATTTTTATATGTTGTTAAGTAAGCAGAGACACCTGTTTATTATTCTATAATACAGACTGTAGAATGGAAAACTAAAGTCTTGCCATTTTTATTCTAGCTGCTTTACAAAATATGCTTAGAGCTCAGCCTACCCCCTCAATCCACAATGACCTCTCTACAGGTCACAGAGCATGCTTACAAAACTCTCTCACTTAATGTGGTCAGCTGCCTATACTTATCTTTCAATACTGTTAAAAAACACTCAGACAAGATGGCTGACTGTTCCGAACGCTGGAAGCTCGTGACATCATGGCGCCGCCCCCTCAATGAAAGTCTATGGTAGGGGGCGGTCCACGCCCCCTCCCATAGACTTGCATTGAGGGGGCGGGCCATGACTTCACAAGCTGCCGCCCCCAGCGTTCGGAACAGTTTTTCAAATACTGAGCAGCAGAGTACCCTTTTTAATAATGTACTGAAAATTTAAATTAAAAAAAATACATCTTTTGGGGGGGGGGGGGAAGTATCAATATCTGGCTTTAGTGCAGATTTTATTATTGGTTTTGTCTTTCCTGTTGAAGTTATTATAGAATATCCACAATAACCTTCCACAATGTAGTTTTGAGTTCTGTAAAATCTCTTCTTCTGCATGGTCTGCATTAATGGTGGTACTCCACTGCATGGTCTGCATTAATGGTGGTACTCCACTGCATGGTCTGCATTAATGGTGGTACTCCACTGCATGGTCTGCATTAATGGTGGTACTCCACTGCATGGTCTGCATTAATGGTGGTACTCCACTGCATGGTCTGCATTAATGGTGGTACTCCACTGCATGGTCTGCATTAATGGTGGTACTCCACTGCATGGTCTGCATTAATGGTGGTACTCCACTGCATGGTCTGCATTAATGGTGGTACTCCACTGCATGGTCTGCATTAATGGTGGTACTCCACTGCATGGTCTGCATTAATGGTGGTACTCCACTGCATGGTTTGCATGTGTGGTACTAATCTACTGCTCTGCTTCGTCTGCGTGTTTGGGTCTTATCCTCTGCATGATCTGCCTGTGTGCCATCTGCTGTATAGTACTCATCCACTGCATGATACTGAAAAAACTGCATCAAAGGTCCCTGTTAGGGTAGGAAAACACATTGCAGATTTGGTGCAGATTTTCTGTAGCCGAAGGCAGAAGTGGATCCAGCTGGAAGGGGGAAGTAGAACACCTTCTCTAATATTTCCCCTAAAAGTTGGATCCTCTTATGCCATTGGCTCATTTTCTGCAACAGAAATTCTGCAGCATGTCTAAAACGTCTGTTCCTTCCATTACAAAGAACCAGTTGACGAGGTTTTAGTAAGTGTATTTCTCTTGAAATATCATTGCTAGGACATGTTTGTTTGTTTTTTTCTATAGAACTCTGCATTGTGCCGCTTCTCTGTTAAGAATAGACAGAAAGCTGGAGTGAATCTGTTAATAAAATCTAACTTTATAAAGCAATGGCTTTTTTTTCTACAGAAGAAGGTAAAAGTTGACAAAAAGACTGTCTGAAGTTCTCATATAAACTGAGGTAAGTACTGACTTTAATATATTGGCCCTGATTTACTACTGTAAACCCGACCTGTTTTGTTGTGTTGTGCGCCAGATTCTATTTGTGCCAGAAAACCAGAAAAAGGGGTGTGGTTGCCGGGAAAAGTGGGCGTGGACCTGACTTTCTCAAAAAAAAAAAAAAAACATATTTACTAAGGTTTCTACAGAAAATATACTGGATTTAAGCTGAGGAAAACCAGACAGATCAGAGCATGTGTTTAAAAAAAAAAAAAAAAAAAAGGCAAAATGTAGGGAAACCTTGGTAAATACCGTGGAAAATTTATTGTAGGGAATTAAAACCCACAAAGAAAAATAGACTCCACTCTTAGTAAATAAGGGCCATTGTGTTTTCAGTGCTACAGAAAAGGTAAAAAGGTGTAAGTTTTGGTTTACAATATTGGTGAGCAGCTATGGGCATCCATGCACTATAGAGACAAGAGTATTGGGACCCACCCTATATGACTGGGGGTAGTTTATAAATAAGGGCTCATTCACAGAGCAGAATCTGACAAAAAAAAAATTTGCTCAGACATTTTGTTGCTGCAGTCTCCCATTGTTTTCAATGTTCTTCTGCACCATACACAAGGCAGTATTTCCGTGGCTGAATCCTTTCACAAATACATTTGCCATTGGTAAAGACGGCACATTTCTGAGCAGTCCTAGAGCCAGCTTGTTCCTGCCCATGGAATGTCAGACAGGGATATCGGCCGTGTAAAAGGGCCTGAAGTGATACTTACCCTGATCCTGTTCTCACACTCCTTGTTGTTACTCATCTGTGCTACTTCCTTGTTCCGGTGACATGTAGACCCCACAGGCACTTTCCCACTAAGTCAATCATTAACTGGGGCAGGACACCACTGTGGCTGGGAATGGAAGCTGCTGGGGAACGGAGTAGGTGTGGAGTGTAGAACACTACTTTTTATATATAATATAAAATCACTGAAGTCCAGCATGGTACTATAAGGCGAAGTTTCTACTTGTTCTATTTTTCTTTTCTTTTTTTCGGAAAAACTCCAATTCTGCAGCATGGCGTTTTTTCGGCCAAAAAAACGCTGCGGCCATATGTTAGTTTTAAATCAATGAGGAATCGCAAAATTCTTTTTCCACTTGGCGTTTTTCAGTTTGGCGTTTTTTTTTTTATCCTTTTGGCGTCTTTTCACTCTTTTTTGGGCATTTTTCAGCTCTTGGCGGTTTTGCAAAATCTCAGCTTGTTGAGCCACTGGGGTTTTTTTTCCCCTGAAATCGTGGCTTTTTTCTCCCATAGAAGTCTAGCCAAGAAAAACACCATGTGGGTTTTAACGTTTTTCAAGGCGGTTTTTATATATTTTTTTTTTACTTTAGCGATCCAAAAAAGTGATGGTGATGCCTTTTTTAATAAAATTTCGTAGGGTACCATTAAAAAAATAACAAAAAGATACAGTAGTGATGGAAAAAATTGTATAACTAAATGTATCTTTTTTATTTTTTTATAACAAAATTTTTACTTTTTAAACAGGGATCAATTTATGTGGGCGTGCAGGGCACTAAAAATATAGCCAACAATAATAAAAATTTAGTGTGTATGTGTTTTTCACTTTTTATTCTTTATTTTTAAGGTGGTACTACTACTCCCAGCATGGAACACACACTGTTTGATGATGGGAGTAGTAGATCCTGTACTAATTGACAGATCGCCCCGAGTTCCGTTGCAATCCTCCTGTATAATGTATAGATGCGGCCGGCCGCTCTTCTATGGTCCCCTGCACTGACGTATATATACACACATTCATATTTCCTGCAGAGTTGTGATTGGCCAGATGGTTCCAGCCAATCACAACTCTCTGTGGGAAATATGAAGACTTGTATATATACGGCCGTGCAGGGGACCATAGAAGAGCGGCTGCATCAATAGATTATACAGGAGGATCACAGCGGGTGTCAGTACTGACACCCGGGGCGATATGTCTATTAGTACAGATACTACTACTCCCATCATGGAACAGTTTGTTCCATGCTGGGAGTAGTAGTAGTACCTATAAAATATCAAAAAAGAGAAAAAAAAGTGAAACCCACACGCATGTTATTAGAAATTGAAATGTTGTTATGAAAAATTAAAATTTTGTGAAAAAATTTTCCAGCACTATTGCATCCTCCTTTTTTTTTTTTTTTTTTTTTTTTTTTTTTTTTTTTTTTTTTTTTTTGTACCCAACAAAATTTGGGTACCAAGAAAAAGCGCCAAAGGGGCCAAACATTTTCACACAAATGAAAAAACGCCAAACGCAGGAAATTGCACTGGCTTTTTTTTTTTTTTTTTCATTCAAACCAAAAAAACGCAGGACAAAAAACAAAGTAGAAACTTAGCCTAATATGACACCACTTTCTACCATCATCTGAGTGGTATTATTGAGAAGTATTAGGAATCACAGCAGCTCGATCATAAAGTTTAAGCCATGTAAAGTTAGAGAGGTCACTTATAGTGCATAAATGTCCTGCGGAAGGGTTGTATTTTAAATAAAGAACATAGAGTACGTGCCCCTAAACTCAGGCACCGCAATATTCACAGGTGGACGGGTAGGAAATGTTTAAAGCTGGATAATTCAGGTAACGCCAGTAAAAAGACTCCTAGGTGTGTTCAACATTCATCCCACAGTAAAGGCGGTGTAACAGCAAATCATATAGACAATAGATATAGATGGAGCACTCACCGCTTTGAGTCTTCTGAATCCATGCTGGAGGCCAGAACATGTGGCAGACCACACTTTCTGCTCTTTCCTGATCTCCCTGCTATGCCTTTTATACTAGATGTATAATTCACAAAAAGGATTCAGACTTGAAGCGGTGAGTGCTCAATTTATATCTATTGCCTATGGAGGAGATTTATCAAAAGAGGAAAAGTTGCTGAGTTGCCCATAGCAATGAATCAGATCTCTTATTTTTAGAGGCTTATTCAAAAATTAAAGAAAAGATCTGATTGGTTGCTATGGGCAACTAAGGGACTTTTCCTCTGGACAGATTTTAATAAATCTCCCCCTATATGATTTACTTTATAGAGAAAAGATGCCCAGTCTGTCTTTTATTTAAAAAAAAAAAAAAAAAAAGCCTTTTACTCCTCCCCGATGCCTCCAGTTTTGGTGTGAAGGCCTCCTTTCCGTTTCCTGGGTTGGCCAATGTGTCACTGTGCTGCTCAGCATATTTGGCCACTCTGCTGTCTCATTTTAGCAAGTGTTTAGCTGGGTGGCAATGTGATGTATTGATCACCAGTTGATCAATTATTCACATTCACGGACAGGAAACCCAGGCCAGCATTTCACTGAGCTGCTCGTTGACCCATTAAGCCCTGGCATCAGTAAGATGATGGCACAGGGTAGCTTAGTATTAGTGGCCATACTGAAGGAATCAGGGGAGCCCTGGAGATAGGTAATGGTTTGTTTCTTTTCGAAGAGACAGACTGGGCATCTTTATAAAAAAAAATCATTCTGGCACAGTGCCAAACCTCATCTGCTATTGGCACTAGTACTGTGCTTCATGGTATGGGTTTCCATGGCCGAGCAGCTGAATGTACAAGCCTTACATCACCAAGCACAATGCTAAGTGTCAGATGGGCCCCTTGTGACGTCACAGCCCGCCCCCTCAATACAAGTCTATGGGAGGAGGCGTGGCGGTCGTCACGTCCCCTGCCATAGACTTGCATTAAGAGGGCAGGCGGTGATGTCACGAGGGGCGGAGCAATGACGTCACACTGCTCCATCCCCTGTATCTCCTGTCATTACGCACAGCGAACTCGCTCTGTGCAGTAATGATAGCGGGGTGCCGCAGCGGCGATCCCCGGAGTCCCCAGCAGCAGGACCGCGGCGATCTGACATCCCCTATCCTTTGGATAGGGGAGAAGATGTCTAGGGGCGTAGTACCCCTATAATGTTTCAGCATACCAAGACATTATGGATAATTGTATGCTACCAACTTTGTAGGAACAGTTTGACCTATTTTTGTTCCATCATGACCGCATGCACAAAGCAAGGTCCATAGAAGCATGGTTGGGAGCCCTGATGCCTGCCGCATTACTATGTAGAGGGTCAGCAGACCCTGACAGTCGTGTAGCTGTCCGGGGCTTATTTTAGGCTTCGGCCTTGTGCTCATTCTGTGGATTGGTTAAGGTGCAGAAAATCTATTCACAATCATATTGTGCTAAAATTGCAGAATATCATGCAGTGGGGAAAACTGCACATTTTGATGGTGTGAACTGTCATATATAATTTTTTTTTATACTTCTTTGATTTACCTTTTGGATTTTAATAATAACATAGTAATTGGTGAAATCTATGGCACGATCTTTGTGTAACAAGTACGGGCATGCTCACATGGCGTTTAAGTATTGGGGCCACAAACTTAAATTTTATAGGTTGTTGCCCTGTTTAGTGGTGGTATAGTCATGTCCTCAAAGAACCTCTTAGGCTAAGTTTGTACTTGTTTTTTTGTCCTGTGTTTTTTCAAACACAAGAAGAAACTCCTTAAAAAACGCCAGTGCAATTTCCTCAGTCTGGCGTTTTTTCTGGCTTTTTTTTATTTGTGTGGAAGTTGCATTTTTGCCCCCCTTTTTTTTTTTTTTTTTTTTAGTACTCAAAATTTGTTTGGTACCAAAAAAAAAAGATGCAGTAGTGATATAAAAAATATAAAATTTGTTAAATACATTTTTCTCCAACTAAATAAATTTTTTTTTTAATAAAGTGTGGTTCACTTTTTTTCTCCTTTTTGACACTTTTTAGGTAGTACTACTACACCCAGCATGGAACAGATGGGAGTAGTAGTAACTGTACTAATAGACATATCGCCCGATGTGATCGTCTTGTCTATAGCAGAGATGTGGAGCGGCTCTATACAGCGCTCAAATCTCTACTCTGTACTCCGGCCAGTGATATGATAACTCATTCATATTCATTCATATTTTCCGCACAGAGTGGTGATTGCCGGATGGTTACAGCCAATCACAGCTCTCAGAGGGAAATATGAATGAGTGATGTTCTATTCACATCACTGGCCGGAGTACAGAGCAGGCATTCGAGTGCTGTATAGAGCCGCTCCATAGAGTGGGTGTCAGGAGTGATACCTGCTGTGATCTGTTCTTACCTGCAGGTACTACTACTCCCAACACGGAGCGCACACTGCTCCATGTTGGGCGCTGTAGTACCTGCAGTTAAGGAAAGAACACAGCGAATGCCACTCCAGGAGGTATAATGTAATAGATGTGGCGGCCGCTCTTCTATGGTCCCTGCATTGATGTGTATATATATACACCTATCCATATTTCCCACAGAGAGTTGTGATTGGCTGGAACCATCTGGCCAATCACAGCTCTACAGGAAATATGAATAGGTGTATATATAGGTCAGTGCAGGGGACCATAGAAGAGCGGCCGGCCGCATCTATACGTTATACAGGAGGATCACAGCGGGTGTCAGAAGGGAACCCTGGGCGATCTGTCAATTAGTACATGTACTACTACTCCCATCATGGGACAGAGTGTTCCATGCTGGGAGTAGTAGTAATACCTAAAAAATAAAATAAAGAAAAAGTGAAAAACACACACACTACATTTTTATTATTGCCGGCTAAATTTTTAGTGCCCTGCCCGCACACACAAATTGATCCCTGTTTAATTAATAAAAATGTTGTTGTTAAAGATAAATTTAATTAAATACAACCTTTTCCATAACTACCGTATCTTTTTTTTTTTTTTTTTTCTTTAATGGTACCCTATGAAATGTTATTAAAATTGGGATCTCCATTACTTTTTTGGCTCAACATGCTACGATTTGGCAAAACCGCCAATGAACTGAAAAACGTCGAGTGGAAAAAGAACTTGGCGATTTCTCATTGATTTTTCTTGACATTATAAAAAAAAAAGTAGAATCTTAGCCTGAGGGTGTACTGAAAAGTCCTCTAATACATACATGTACTGTTATGTCTTCATGGGATAGAAATATCTAATTCTCTTTTTTTCATCTCTTTCAGAACATTATTTGACGAAAGGACTTACAAGCCATTATGTTTTATATGTATATTTTGTCTACATCCTCATGTTAGGGTAACAAGAAGAAAAGCTTATTTTATTATTTTTTTATACCTTTTATGTAAGGTATGATGTATTGCCCTGGTTTCTACAGAGAAGTTAATGCCCGTACAGGTCAGGGCTGTCATGGACATAGAACTTTACAGGCTGTGACGTGACCTGTATCCTGATGCCCATATTTATGAAACTGATCAATGACAATGATGCTGGGAAGTAGTTCTCCTGCATGATGTGAACTGAACATATATATTTTTTTTTTTTTTTGTGAATTTTTGTAAAATATTTTTATACTTTTAAGAGGCTTTATATTAGTGAATTAACAGTGATTTTTATTTTATTTCTGTTTGTGCTTGGAACCTGTGGTTTATTGATAATGGTCATGCCATGGCCAGCTTGGCCCCTAGTTTGTACTGATTATGGTTCCAATAGAAGTGAAATAAAAGTGGGTATCTTATTGTGTTGTATGGCTTCCTAACAGTCAACTTTTTTTTTTCTTTCTGTTTGTTCAGTGGAGAATTTTGATGAGCAGGGGATTGGATCTCTGTATCAGATAGAAGTGAATCAATACATTTTCTGGCTTTAGACACCACTACAGCAGCTTACTGTGTTAAAGGGGTATTCCACCCTTAGACATCTTATTCCCTAGCCAAAGGATAGGGGATAAGATGTATGATCGTGGGGGTCCGGCCGCTGGGACCCCTCTGCGATCTCTGTGCAGCACCCACATTCTGTGCTGGGAACAGAGGGGGTGTGACGACATGTCTCTGTCTCGGGACCCCCGCAATCAAACATTTTACCACCTATCCAAAGGATAGGGGATAAGATGTCTAATGCCGCAGTCACATGGCAACATTTCTGAACTGAATTCTGCATGAAAAGTCTGCATAGATTTATAGCCAATAGGCTTCAATGGGATTCCACTTTCCTATTTACACAGCAGAAATTCCATTGAAGTGAATTGGCTAGAAATTCAGGCAGAATTTTCATGCAGAATTCAGTGCAGAAATTCTGCCATATGAACCTGGCCTAAGGGTGGAATACCCCTTTAAATCTTCAGTAGGTTAAAGCGTACCTGTCAATCTAACAAAACATTTTTTTTTTCAATATGTCACTCAGTACCTAATCCTGACTGTGCATCTAATTTGTGTGTCTAGCACCTTTTTATTTTTTTTATTACACTTTTTTAATTTAGCTCACTAGTTTGAATTCCTCTCAAAGTGAGGGGGTGTGGCCTCACTATGCAGGTCTCCGCCCCCTCCCTCAGTATGCTGTCTGCTCACATCTCCCCTAGCATTAGCAAAACTACAACTCCCAGCTTTTCCTCACTGACAGTAGCGGGAAACAAGCTGACAGTGGGAGGATTTTTCCTGCACTCACAGCTGTCAATCAATTGTGTCCACGACATAGGTGATGATGCATGGACACAGCAGGACTAGTATGTCCAAGCAGGCAGGGGGGGGGGGGGGGCAGTTTGACTGGCTCTCAGTATGAAATACTGAACATTTTCTAATGAAAACAATTGAAAAACCTATTTTGCATGCTTTAAAACACATCAAAAGTTTTTGTATCTGACAGTGTCCATTTAAAAAAACTAAGTGGCGGCTAGTGCCATTTGAATTCAGAGTCTCTTGGGAGAAGGTACACCTAGAAACTTACATCCAATGGATTTTCAAGCCCCCAGATGCCTGGCGACATCTGGCCAGCATCTTTATAGTAACACATCTTCCCATGTCCTAAGCCTCCTCCGCTGCAGAATGGAGCTTCACTCTCTACCCACCAAAGGCTGGGGTAAAGCGGTATTCTCAAATTTTAATTTAATTTTAAGCTTTATTCTCAAATTTAACTTGCACAGTTATTTCTGTATCCACAAGATCGATCACAAGCTGGTGGGGTTCTGACAATTGGGACACCACTCATCACAAAAACAGAGGAAAACCATCTGCCGAATGAATGGAGAGCATCGCAGTCCTTTTCCATGGGGCTTCTGACCATTGCCCTAGGATGAGTGAGTTGTTTCCCATCTTGTGTGTAGAAGAAAACTCAGCGAGTTGGGAATAGCCCTTTTTTTCTTATGCAACTTTAAACGAGATGCCAAAATAACCTTTGTATATTTCTCCTACTATAACAGTCAAACTATATGAATCAAGCTTTTCTATATGCAGAAGCAGAGAGTTCTTCTACAATGGTAACCACAAGATTGGGGGTGGGAGGACCATTGGTGACTGGGTGATAGATAACATAGCCAAGTAAGACCGCAAACTTCCTGTCCCAGATGGTGAAAAGGACAAAGGATTGAAGAAATCACACCACTGACTGAACTTAATGTCTTTATTTGATTCTGTGCGTATCCGTTATATTAAAATACAAAAAAAGTAAATTTACACCTGTCGGCAGAGAATTCTGGATTCATAGCACAGCTCGTTAAAGCATTACACCAACTTATCTAAAACAGTAAGGATTCACTTCAACCAAAGCAGAGTATCCTATAGATGCTGTCAAATACTACTGTTAAAGGGGTACTCCGCTGCTCAGCGTTTAGAACAAACTGTTCCGAACGCTGGAGCCGGGCGCTTGTGACGTCATAGCCCTGCCCCCTCATGGCATCACGTCTTCCCCCTCAATGCAAGTCTATGGGAGGGGGCGTGACAACATCACGCCCCCTCCCATAGACTTGCATTGGGCGGGGCGTGATGTCGTGAGGGGGCGGGGCTATGAAGTCACAAGCTGCCGGCTCCAGGGTTCGGAAAAGTTTGTTCCAAATGCTGAGCAGCGGAGTACCCCTTTAAGAAACTATATAAAAGAAACATCAGTCCTATTATCAGCCCTATATTTGCTACATATATTAATCTGCATGTAATATATTTTTGCAGAGCTAAAACATTTTTGTGAGATTTTATTGAAGCTAAAAATTAGGTGTGAAAAATGGAGAACCTGAAAATTCTTAGGAAGCATTCACACCACGTTCTAAGCCTCCGGGTGGGGGCAGAATTTAAACCGCCCGTCCCCAGACCTACGCCTGTTTTTCCTGGAATATACTGCCACTCATCGTTGTAAATGGATTATAGAAAAAGTAAACTAGTCCTAATGCACTTCATCTCAAACATATGACAGCAACGACAGTGTAAAATATTGTCTATGTGCGAAGTGATACACCTATTGGACATTATAGGCCAACATTGACCCATCCATCTATTTCACAAAATGTCAACCCAATGTTATTACAGTTTGGTGAGATGTTGTCTGTACTTCTACTATATACACACCGATCCTTTTATATGTTAATTTTTCTGCATACTGCTCTATGAATTTGCTGCTTTTAAAAGGCGGACCTGCATCCTTGGAGTTTTGTAAAAAAAAAAAATATTTTTTTTTAAATCTATATTTAGATAATCTAATTTTCAAATATTATAATTTTTATCAGTCCTCTCAGACATTTATGGGATATCCTCTAACTTTATACAAGGCTTATGTAACTCCCCAAACAGCTCACTTTCCCATTACCTACATTCAGGGGGATTCTATTTTAGAGAGGTGGCTATCTGCAAGATAGCCATAAATATCCTAGATGGGAATACCTGCAAATAGGCCAGGAGGGGGAAGCAATTATACAGTGATATGGGAATGCACGGTGTTTCACATATAATAACTGTATAGCTGATCACATGCTCACGCTTGAAACTTGCTTGGCCTGTGTGGTGGGACAGTCCATAAAGTTCAAGTAAAATGGGGTGTCTAGAATTGTTTGAAGGGTCTTTTGGGTCTCTGCTTTTGGTAGTACCCATTCTCCCTGGATGCATTTTGAGTCTAAGCTTCCAACTCCACCTCCATATCACCCGTCTACAGTGCAAAAGAATAACATTACGCCGAGTCTTGCACTGTAGACGGGTGCTATGGAGTGGGAAGCGCTGTCTTAAAATGCAGACTGGGAAACTGGGCGCTATTACGGTACATTAAAAATCAAAGGGACACTGGTGTCTACACTGGAGATATGTCTGTATTTCTTCTATAGTGTTTCCTGTTACTCGCTGTTTATAAAAGGTCTTTAAAATTTTCAAAAATAGTTATTTAAAAAAAAAACAAAGGGACTTGGAAAAAAAATAGGTGTTTGAAAAATGATTACAGTGCTGCACTGTACTTAATTTTTTTTAATTTAGGAAAACATTAGAGGTACACTTTAAACAAAAAAATATCTGCTCCCCTCCCAAAAAAACAGCACCTTTTCTCAGCTATGGGCTGTGTGTGCTATTGCAGCTTAGCCAAATTCATGGTTTCTGGGTTTAAAGTTGGCCGCGTTTACCAGTTTAATTCATCCCCTTTTATTAGGCTGGGTTCACATCACGATTTGAACCTCCAATGCACAGATACAATTTTGGAAGCTCAATTCGCCTGAAATCGTATCTGTGCACGGACAAGTACGGAGCCATTAACTTATATGGGGCTGCGGACCCGATTGTAGTCAGCTAGTGACTACGATCGGGTCATTTTCTCAGGGGATTAGACTTTTCATACGGACTGAAAATCGTGGCAGACCACGATTTTCAGTTCGTGTCAAAAATCTGATCCCCTGAGAAAATGACCCGATCGTAGTCACTAGCTGACTACAATCGGGTCCGCAGCCCCATATAAGTTAATGGCTCCGTACCTGTCCGTGCACAGATACGATTTCAGGCGATTTGAGCTTCCGAAATCGTATCTGTGCATCGGAGGTTCAAATCGTGAAGTGAACCCAGCCTAAATGTTCCAGATCATACTGCAGATTTAGGAAGGAAAGGTTAGAATTTTTAAAGCATACCTCTTATGGTGTAGTCAATGGGAGGGATTTATGAAAACCTATGTAGAGGGAGAGTGGTGCAGTTGCCCATAGCAACCAGATACCACCTTTCATTTTTCACAGGACTCTTTAAAAATGAAAGAAGCGATCTGACTGGTCGCTATGGACAACTGCACCACTCCCCAATATTCTTTTATAGCAGCCATCTCCAGCATGTGACCTGACGCCGTAGAATAGCATTAGGCGAGGTCTTGCCCTTAAGATGGAGTGGGAGCTCAGTCTCATAATAGTGATCTACAACGGCGCCTCCGTCTGGTGTTTATGTGCCAAATTAGAAAGATGTATATTGCTCAAATATTCATGAGATGTATTGCTTTAAATGATTCTTCAAGTTCCCTTATCTCTTCCCCCCCCCCCCACATCAGATACTCATCCTAACAGCACAATAAAATAAGCTGAGAAGTTGGAAATGAATTAGCGCACACCTAACACAACAGGTTTTATTATCCGGAAGAAAAAAAAAAAAGTAAAAAACAGAGAGACTGTTACGAAGCTTGTGCTTGAAGCTGAGACCCGGCTGCCTTTGCTATGGATATGGTTGCTTTGCAAAATCACCAAGTATTGTTCTTCATACTAGTTGTTTCACCTGCAGAACAAAATGACATGTTAACAAGAACTACACAATAGAGCAGCGGTCTGCAAACTATGGACCTCCAGATGTTGCAAAACTACAACTCTCAGCATGCCCGGACAGCCAACGGCTGTCCGGGCATGCTGGGGGTTGTAGTTTTGTAACAGGTGGCGGTTCACAAATTTTAGACCACTACATTAAAGGCACACAAGGCCTTTTTATTTTATACAGAATTTGCTCTGGACTTCATAAGTAAATACAATGCGCTGACTATAGGAGACCCGTTTAAAAATCAGAAGGTGCTCAGCATATATGGATAGCCAAAACATATAGAAAAAAAAAAGACTAGTCCTCGCTGATCAAGACTTGTGCCCATAGTACTACATTCGTGTGCAACTGGCCTTATTTACAGCTCTGCGGGTTTCTAAATCTGCAATGTGTGAAGTCCAAATAAGACTTTCAGATTCTGCCTCTATAAATAACATCCTTTCCCCCCCCCCCCCCCCCCCCATTTAACCCCCTTCAAATTTGGGATGTAAGTGTACTAAACAGCCGTCTGGTATGTAAAGGAAAACTCCAGCCAAAATTAACTAACTTATCAAAAGGATAAGTAGCTTATCGCGGGGGATCAGACTCCCTCGATCTCTGGAACATGACCATGGAACATTGAGGAGCATGTGCTGCTGATGACACACGCTCCATTTATTTCTATGGGAGTACAGCACTCTATCTTCAGCACTACCATAGAAATGAATGGAGCACATGCAGTCTACCAGTAAATGACATGCGCTCCTCACTGAAAGACATGCAAAATCTGAAGGGACAGATGTTACAGAACTACAACTCCCAGCATGCCTGGGCAGTCTACGCATGCTGAGAGTTGTAGTTTGGCAACATCTGGAGGGCTACCGTTTGGGCACCACTGTAACAGTGGTCTCCAAACTGTGACCCTCCAGATGTTGCAAAACTACAACTCCCAGCATGCCCAGACAGCCTTTGGCTGTCTGGGCATGCTGGGAGTTGCACTTTGGCCTTCCTAGTGGTTGCCACAGTAAAGATCGTTTTACTTTCACTTTCAATCTCCCCAGACCAACGCCCCCCCCCCCCCCCCCCCCCCCCCCCCCCACCGACGATTCCCTACCTGATCCAGTATCCAGCAGGCTCCAGCGAAGATCCTGGGTCCCCAGGCATCTTCTCCTGCAGGTACGGCCTCCATCTTCTTCCCAGATCCCCTCGACATCCAGGGGCGAGCAGAACGGGGGGTTGCCATGGCAACCCCCTGTCCTGCGCTGCCATTGGTCAGAACTCCGTTCTCACTCCTATCCCTTAGGCTAATCGGGGATGTTGCTGACAACTCCGATCAGCCCTATTTTCCTGGTGATCTGGTCACCAGAGACCCGATCAGTCCGGAATTGGAGAAAATCGTATGTCTGAATTGACATGTAATTTTCTCCGATTGCCGACATGGGGGGGTCTCAGGACCCCCCTGGATGATGTCCCGGGGTGACTGCTGAATGATTTCAGCAGGCATCCGGCTCCGGTCCCCCAACCGGCTAGCGGTGGGGACTGGATTTTCCACGGGCGTAAGGACTCGGAATGCAGGGCGTATCCATACGCACTGTGTCCTGATGAGATTAATGGATGACTTTTTTTTTTATTATTTATTTATTTTTAAATCTCTTTGCTTGACAATCCCTTTAAAGAAATGTGCCCAGGCTGTCTGCTAAAAAATTAAAAAAAGCCTGTACTAACCTCCCTCATTCCCACACATGCACCATTATCATGCTACCTGTCTCCAGTCAACTTCACTTTCTGATACTGAGGGTCAACACTTCACATTGCAGCTCAGCCAATCGCTGGCCACGGTGATATCCTGCCTCAGACAGTGATTGGCTGAGTGGCAATGGGAAATTTTGACCCCCTAGCAGCAGGAAGTGAAGTTAAGAGGAAACCAGGCGCCATGATAACAAAGGCTGTGAGAAGGCAAGTACAGTTGTTTTTTTTCCTTTTTTTTTTTTTTATAAGACAGCCTGGGCCCATTTGAAAGGTAACCAATAAACCTCTGCTGTGCCTCTTACACTTACCATAATTGAATAACTAGTCTTCCATTTTCAAAAACATATCCACTCCGCTTATATCTGGGGGGGGGGGAAAAAAACAAAACATCATAACATTAACTGACGGGAGCAAAAACCATGAAGTAGCTCAATCCTATACTGTAAAGTAATGGTTAATTTGTGCCTTCTGTCTGCAAAACTACAACTTCCAGCACTGATTTCTATATACCCTATAAAAAGCCTACTTGTCATACATGGCCACATGAAGAATGTAAGTGATAATATACATGCTGTGCTTACCGCTGCAGTCAAGCTTAGCGCGGGTCCTGGTCTCTGGGACCTCCGTTCCATTCCTGTAGACACACCAACAGTATCCTGTGCTCCTCCAGCACTGTATGGGTTGGAAGTCGCCGTTCTCATCGCATTGAGGCTTATACGCACCAGGCATAACATGTGCTTGGGCTTTCATTTGGCATTGAGTGATCAACGGGGCACCTTGGACATAAGACAAGATAGGTAAATAAAGGCTTCATAAACCATTGATGGTCTATAAAAGTAGTGGCCAAATTGGTTTTTATTCCCCAAAAACAGTTAAACATGGTGGATTATGGTGACAATTATAGTTTCCTATTTTAAAGTACTAATATCACTTAATCTGTATCTACTTGTCAACATAAGATGATTGATTGCTCCAGAGAATTGGGCAAGATATTTAATTTTTGGGTGGGAAGGGGGTTCTTAGGGAGGGGGGGGGGGGTGTTTAAATGCCATTGTTTACTCAAGTAAAAGGAGGTGTCCCAACATCTATATCCACTGCAGCTCATAGATGATCCCCACCCTATAGCATCCATATGTCCACCCATTGTTATTTTGCTATATTTGGAATATAATTATCCATGTTATATGGGTCTCCTCTTTAGATAGTCCTTACTTCACAATAAACCAAGTTCAAAGTGTCTCCCTACTGTAACCCCAAGAGATCTGCTGTAATCTGTGTAAATCTGACAGTAAGTGTCCGGTTTCCCTAATGCGCCACAACAGTAGATATGGAGTATTACACAGTGTCCATTTAAATGAATGGGTTGTCTATGTAAGATAGGACAGGTCGGGTCCTCCAGAGAGACAGACATTTTATTGTAATTCTCCACTTTGGTCAAGATATAAAGATCCTAAACAATGGACCCCTCATCGATTAACTAAAACTTCCCTAATAATGTACAAAAACGGGTTACACAACTGGACAACTACTTTACTAAACTCCACATGAACAAGACATACAGGAACAATAGGGTTGCGCCATTTATATGGATACACCTTAATAAAATGGGAATGGTTGGTGATATTAACTTCCTGTTTGTGTCACATTAGTATATGTGAGGGGGGAAACTTATAGGGAGAGGATCATGTGACACATCAAACTTATTGGGAATTCCACAAGAAAAACAATGATGTGCTTGGTTTTAACGTAACTTTATTCTTTCATGAGTTATTTACAAGTTTCTGACCACTTATAAAATGTGTTCAATGTGCTGCCCATTGTGTTGGATTGTCAATGCAACTCTCTTCTCCCGCTCTTCACACACTGATAGCAACACCGCAGGAGAAATGCTAGCACAGGCTTCCAGTATCCGTATACACTGCTATATACTACTATATACACCGCAGGAGAAATGCTAGCACAGGCTTCCAGTATCTGTAGTTTAAGGCAGTGGCGTCGCTAGGGGGGGGCCAGAGGGGGCCATGGCCCCCCTAGATCAGGCCGTGCCCCCCCCCCTTGGGCCCCCCCAATTTAAAATAAATAGGGATGTCCCGATACATTGATGGCTCTGCAGAGCGGCAGCTTCATGTGAGGTGAGTGATGTCCCTGTGTGCTGCCTCTCTCCCCCCCTGATCAGCAGTATAACCCGGGGCTGAGTAATGTGTATGGTAACAGTCCAGAGGGCTCACTTTCCCTCCTCCAGTGTCCACAGGTCACCAACAGGCCACATTATCACAAACATTTTTGGGAAAAATCGCGGTAAAACAGCGCAATTTTTGCCGCGATTTTTCCATAAATTGTTCTGGTAATGTGACCTGTTGGAGACCTGTGGACACTGGAGGAGGGAAAGTGACCCCTCTGGAAGGACAACATGTGAACACACTGCTAGTTTATTATTAACCCCTCAAGGGTACATTCACATGTACAGGATCTGCTGCATATTATTGCTGCATATTTTGTGCAGCTGATTTTGCAACCCATTAGCTTCAATAGGTAGCAAAATCGACTGCAGAAAATATACAGCAGATCCTGTACGTGTGAAGGTACCCTAAGGGCTCATTCAGGGGGGGATCCACAGTGTATTTTATGCTGCAGATCCACCGACAATGGACCCTACAGTGCTGCCTCCATCTGTGCCTGCTCATAACGGCAATCCTCCGCTACGAGCAGACACGCTTTTGATGTGTATACTCACGCACATCATCATGGCCGCTACTCCTGCTCTCTGAGCTAGGCCGAGAGCAGCCGCGATGTGTGCGAGTATACACATCAAAGAGTGTCTGCTCGTAGCGGAGGATTGCTGTTATGAGCAGGCACAGATGGAGGCAGCACTGTAGGGTCCATTGTCGGGGGATCCGCAGCGTAAAATATGCTGAGGATCCATCCGTGTAAATGAGACGTAAGGACACAAGGCATATGTGTACGCACAGTGCCTGCTCCCACTTTGTTGTATAAATCATTAGCTAGAACCCTCGGCTAATGCCAGACATCACCAATCAGGCTGATGTTTGACATTAACCCTTTAGATGCCGCTATCAAAGTTGAGGGTAGTGTCCAAAAGTTTTAACGCCTTAAGGACCGAGCGTTTTTCCATTTTTGCACTTTTGTTTTTTCCTCCTCACCTTTTAAAAATCATAACCCTTTCAATTTTGCACCTAAAAATCCATATGATGGCTTATTTTTTGCGCCACCAATTCTACTTTATGATGACATCAGTCATTTACCCAAAAATCTATGGCAAAAACGGAAAAAAAATCATTGTGTGTATATATATATATATATATATGTGTATGTCTATATATATATATATATATATATATATATATATATATATACGCACACACGTTTTAAAATTGCCCCCCCCCCCCCACACTTTTGTCACTGGCCCCCCATGTGCCCCCCCCCCTAAATATGAATGCTGGAGACGCCACTGGTTTCAGGTGCTACAGAATGGGCAAAACAAAACTTGGAACAGGACCCTCAGTTTACGCAGAAGATTTTATTCAGTGATGAGGCAAACTTTTATGTGAATGGTGAAGATAACAAACAAAACCACCGCTATTGGTCTGACACTAACCCACATTGGATAAATCCCTCTAAGACTGTTGGAACACAAAAATTGATGGTATGGTGTGGTATATGGGGTACAAAGATAGTGGGGCCATTCTTCATCAATGGAAACCTCAAGGCCACTGGATATGCAAAATTGCTACATGATGTGTTTCCCTCTTTATGCACTGAAGCTGGCATGTTCCCTGAGTTTTTCCAGCAAGATGGTGCA
This sequence comes from Hyla sarda, assembly GCF_029499605.1. Taxonomy (NCBI): domain Eukaryota; kingdom Metazoa; phylum Chordata; class Amphibia; order Anura; family Hylidae; genus Hyla; species Hyla sarda. Next base: position 380,570,878 of record NC_079192.1, on the reverse strand, counting down.
CCACTATATTATGGGTGTCAGGTCCGAGCATTCCTAGATGAACAGTTTCCTGGAAAGTAGATTGGTCGTCGTGGGCCAGTTGAATGGCCCCCAAGGTCTCCCGATCTGACCCCCATAGACTTTGATCTTGGGGTCATCTGAAGGCAATTGTCTATGCTTTGAAGATACGAGATGTGCAGCACCTGTAACTACGGATACTGTGCTAGCATTTCTCCTGCGGTGTATATAGTAGTATATAGCAGTGTATACAGATACTGGAAGCCTGTGCTAGCATTTCTCCTGCGGTGTATATAGTAGTATATAGCAGTGTATACAGATACTGGAAGCCTGTGCTAGCATTTCTCCTGCGGTGTATATAGTAGTATATAGCAGTGTATACGGATACTGGAAGCCTGTGCTAGCATTTCTCCTGCGGTGTTGCTATCAGTGTGTAAAGAGTGGGAGAAGAGGGTTGCATTGACAATCCAACACAATGGGCAGCACATTGAACACATTTTATAAGTGTTCAGAAACTTGTAAATAACTCATGAAAGAATAAAGTTACGTTAAAACCAAGCACATCATTATTTTTCTTGTGAAATTCCCAATAAGTTTGATGTGTCACATGACCCTCTTCCTATTGAAAAAACAAAAGTTGGATTCAAAATGGCTGCCGTGGTCACCACCCATCTTGAAAAGTTTCCCCCCTCACATATACTAATGTGCCACAAACAGGAAGTTAATATCACCATCCATTCCCATTTTATTAAGGTGTATCCATATAAATGGCCTACCCTGTATAAAGGCGCGCATACAACTTATACTAAAGTCTGTTGAACCCACTGGTTAAAGGTGTATGGTGGCCTCATGGCAGATGATGTCAGTGGACAGAAGGGTTGGGCATGCTGGGTCTTTTTGCCCAACTCTTTAGTTCTGGAAGGGATAAGTCCCTGCAATTGCTGTCTGCGGCTTTCCCCTCCATCTAGTAAATAAATGTACTTTCGGCTATGCTGAACTTTCATGTGTATAGGAGAGCTGACTGTTGGCTGAAAGTTACATAAAAGGTTTGGCCATCTTAGGGCTAACTGTGAGGCTAGCCTGGCCTTCTCTATAGTGTGAGGTTGGATGGTTATATTGTAAGCCTCACAAAGGTGAGAGACTGGTGTGAATGGATATGCTTCGGAAATAAGAAATCAATGTCTTGCATAGGTTGTACTGTCAGTATATTGCAGTTGAGGAACGAACCATCTTGTACCTCATTGTGCATTTGCTACAAAGGCGTCTGCAATACAATAGACATAGGAGGGAACATATATTCACCACTTGGGGTTTCATCGAGATAACTGGGCATTGAGTCGGTTGAGTAACTGGTAGAGGCATAAACCATGTTACCACTTGCTCCAAACTCAACAGGTAGAAGGTCTCTTTCCTGCAGTACAGTGGTTCCTGAAGAAGAAATTATGAACACTTTGAAACGCATTGAACATCAGCAGTTGTGTAACACTTGCGTTACATTGTATTAGTGAACAGTCTATCAAGGTGATTTCGAGATTTTTTGTCTACCTTCTTGGTTCCAAAGTAGAGAACTCCTGGTTTATGCATCTACAGTCAGTGTAGCCGACATCTGAACCAGTGAAAAAATTGACCACCTAATGGTACACTGCTCAAAAAAATAACGGGAACACTAAGATAACACATCCTAGATCTGAATGAATGAACTAATCGTATGAAATACTTTCGTCTTTACATAGTTGAATGTGCTGACAACAAAATCACACAAAAATTATGGAAATCAAATTTATCAACCCATGGAGGTCTGGATATGGAGTCACACTCAAAATCAAAGTGGAAAACCACACTACAGGCTGATCCAACTTTGATGTAATGTCCTTAAAACAAGTCAAAATGAGGCTAAGTAGTGTGGGTGGCCTCCACGTGCCCGTATGACCTCCCTACAATGCCTGGGCATGCTCCTGATGAGGTGGCGGATGGTCTCTTGAGGGATGTCCTCCTAGACCTGGACTAAACATAGAAACATAGGATTCAGATTAATGGGCAGACTAGATGGGCCAAATGGTTCTTATCTGCCCACACATTCTATCAATAGTCCCTGGCCCTATCTTATATGAAGGATACCCTTATGCTTATCCCATGCAAGTTTAAACTCCTTCACTGTATTTACAGCGACCACTTCTGCAGGAAGGCTATTCCATGCAACAAGCCTGCTGGAGGTCATTTTGCAGGGCTCTGGCAGTGCTCCTCCTGCTCCTCTTTGCACAAAGGCGGTCCTGCTGCTGGGTTGTTGCCCTCCTACGGCCTCCTCCACATCTCCTGATGTACTGGCCTGTCTTATGGTATCGCCTCCATGTTCTGGACACTACGCTAACAGACACAGCAAACCTTCTTGCCAGAGCTCGCATTGATGTGCTACCTGAGCCACTTGTGTGGGTTGTAGACTCCGTCTCATGCTACCACTAGAGTGAAAGCACCGCCAGCATTCAAAAGTGACCAAAACATCAGCCAGGAAGCATAGGAATTGAGAAGTGGCCTGTGGTCACCACCTGCAGAACCACTCCTTTGTTGGGGGTGTCTTGCTAATTGCTTATCATTTCCACCAGTTGTCTGTTCCATTTGCACAACAGCATGTGAAATTGATTGTCAATCAGTGTTGCTTCCTGAGTGGACAGTGTGATTTCACAGAAGTGTCATTGACTTGGGGTTACATTGTGTTGTTTAAGTGTTCCCTTTATTTTTTTTGAGCAGTGTAGATTAAGATCCTCACCTTGTAAAGTGAAATATCTCTACCTACATAATACCGGGTTGCATGGATACACTATAGAGTGGCATAGGGAGTGCCTACCATTATGTAATGCAGACTCTTATAGGCTCTGTGCCCACATCTCATCAGTAACTTATCAGTAAGGTCCGTACCCCATAGTATCTCTTTACTGTTTAAACTTTCCCCTATGGTGTGAGAGTTATATATTTGGTACCTGGGACAGTTTTTTCCTGCGGAGTTAGAGTTTCCTCTGGCATTTTGGAATTCTGGACTAAGTAAAACAGATACCACTGCTGCATCCAGTTGTCGAAGAGCTAGAAGACAAAGATCCATTGTTACTCCAGTGTCTACCTGGGCTATTCATGACTAGTCACAGATGGAAAGAAAAGATTGAAAAGATCGGAAATTGCTCATATTCACATTACAGTGCTCCCTCAGGTTACAATATTAATTGGTTCCAGGACGGCCATTGTATGTTGAAACCATTGTATGTTGAGACCATAACTCTATGGAAACCTGGTAATTGGTTCTGAAGATCCAAAATGTCATCCAAAAATAGGAAAGAGTGAGGATTGAAGAAAAATAAGTAGATAACTAATATAGATAAAGCAAGATCTGCTGGGAGCTGTAAATCACTGTCTATGTCAGTGTTTCCCAACCAGGGTGCCTCCAACTGTTGCAAAACTACAACTCCCAGCATGCCCGGACAGCCATCGGCTGTCCGGGCATGCTGGGAGCTGTAGTTTTGCAACAGCTGGAGGCACCCTGGTTGGGAAATAATGGTTTATGTAGAGGACAGGAGCTTCTTCAGGGTCCTATACAGTACACACAGGGTCCCAAATGGAGCCGCCCTTACTTGGTGTCCAAAGGAGCAGCTAACCCTGGCACAGGTAAAGAGTAGTGCAGAACTTGAAGTTCCTCCCTGTACTGTAGGGGGCGCTACCAGACACCAGTCAGTGCATGTACTTCAGTAATAGAGGTGATTTACCAGTAAAATGCCAATTCTGATTGGTCAGTTCTTCCAGTTGTGACACGTTTCACAGATCTGGACTGTCCGTACATTGTATGTTGAGTCTGGTTTCAAGTTACAATGGTCCAGAAAAGACCATTGTATGTTGAAACTATTGTATGTTGAGGCCATTGTAAGTTGAGGGATCACTGTAAGAACTTATCCGCCTAGTGCTGATTATAGACCACTAAATACGAAGAAGAGTTTAACTTGCAAATGCACAACATCCAGGGACATTTTGTTTTCTTTTTTTTATATATAACTATTTATTAACATTTTTACAATATATTTTCCAACAAGAGAAGGAAAAAGAACAGACAGGAAAACAGAAAAAGTCACCTTATATAACATTTACAGGTTACACAATGGACATGTAAGAAGGTTCCAGTACTAAGAGACAACGCCATCGTCATCGCTGCTGGTTCCCAAGTGTCTCGGTCTCGTATGTATGAGATGAGCCAAGAAATGTCCAAATCGATAACTACAATTCAGTCACATTAAATTAGCAAAAACCAAACAATGAAATGGCTCGGAATGGACCATGACCAAGATTACCATGAACTTCCATAAACCAAAAAGGTTGGTTCAGTTGGTAACACTTAGCATATTTATAATACACAAGGGGGAGGGTAAATTAAAGGGGGGTATTCCAGGAAAAAATAAACTGGCTCCAGAAAGTTAAACAGATTTGTAAATGACTTATATTAAAAAATCTTAATCCTTCCAATAATTATCAGCTGCTGAAGTTGAGTTGTTCTTTTCTGTCTGGCAACAGTGCTCTCTGCTGACCTCTCTGCTTGTCTCGGGAACTGCATAGAGTAGAAGAGGTTTGCTGTGGGGATTAACTTCTACTCTGGACAGTTCCCGAGACAGGTGTCATCAGAGAGCACTTAGACAGAAAAGAACAACTCAACTTCAGCAGCTCATAAGTACTGAAAGGATTAAGATTTGTTAATAGAAGTAATTTACTAATCTGTTTAACTTTCTGGTCCTCAGGGTGCCTTCATACAGAACGGAATTAGCTTGTTTTCTATAAACACAGATACATATTCCGTGCACCTCACCTCCCTGATTCTATAAAATAGAGCTCGGATTGGGGGAAGATCACGGGACTTCCACTAATGAGCTATGAGGCATTTAGCTGCAGTTATGTGTATGAATAATCTGTCAGAATTTCCGTGGCGGGTTCCGGATTCGAATTCGGTACGGAGATTCCCCTGCAGCAGAGTCCCATTGAATTTGACGGGATTCTGCTTCCCTTTGCACACGGCGGTAAATTCTCATTCACCATGCTGCTGTCTTAGTCCACTTCTGATTGTCCGTCCACAAAACTGGATGGAAAATCTGCGCCAAGTCCTTTTATGGAAACTTAAGACCGGGGGAACTCTAGATCAAACATCAAACCTATAGGGGAGATTTATCAAAACCTGTGTAGAGGAAAAGTTGACAAGTTGCCCATAGCAACCAATCAGATCCCTTCTTTCGTTTTTCAAAGGCCTTGATAAGAATGAAAGAAGCGATCTGATTGGTTGCTATGGGCAACTGGTCAACTTTTCCTCTAGACAGGTTTTAATAAATCTCCCCCTATGTACATAAATTAACAATTCTTGGAGCTGTACGGAGCTTTTGTATTGATGATATCTACATACCGTATTTTTCGCCGTATAAGACGCACTTTTTCTTTCCCAAAACTGGGGGGAAAAAGTCGGTGCGTCTTATACGACGAATACACCCCTATCGCGGCGGTCCCTGCGCCCATCAACGGCCGGGACCCGCGGCTAATACAGGACATCAACGATCGCGGTGATGCTTTGTATTAACCCTTCAGACACGGCGATCAAAGCTGACCGCCGCGTCTGAAGGGAAAGTGACACTAACCCGGCTGCTCAGTCGGGCTGTTTGGGACCGCCGCGATTTCACTGCGGCGGTCCCGAACAGCCCGACTGAATAGCTGGGTTAGTGCTTACAGGACACCGGGAGGGACCTTACCTGCCTCCTAAGTGTCTTCTCCGTTCAGGGATCCCCTGTATGGCCGGCGCTCTCCTTCCTCGTCATCACATCGTGGCGTACGTGCGTCGGCGTGTGTAACGACGTGATGGCGGCGACGGAGAGCGAGGATACCCGGCCGGCAGCAGAGACGTTCCAGAGCGACGGGGACAAGGTGACAGCGATGGAGCGACACCCAGGGCAGCGGTGACGGGTCCCGAGCGGCGGGGACACGTGAGTACTACCTCCTGTGCAGTGGTCTTCAATCTGCGGACCTCCAGATGTTGCAAAACTACAACTCCCAGCATGCCCGGACAGCCAACGGCTGTCCGGGCATGCTGGGAGTTGTAGTTTTGCAACATCTGGAGGTCTGCAGGTTGAAGACCACTATTGGGTTCAAAATCTTAATTTTTTTAGATTTTGCACCTATAAATTGGGTGCGTCTTATACGCCGGTGCATCCTATAGGGCGAAAAATACGGTATATGTACACTCTAACCTACTGACACTCACCATCCATTCCTGATAGCTCAGAGTCTTCCTCAGCTTCCTGAGGTTGTCTAGGACGGTGTCATTGAATGATGGATATTTCCTCAGGGGGTTGCTCATCTACAGGCAACAAGAACAGATATAATCAGAGATACAAATGCCTCTCTTAGAACTTTTATGGAGTGTTTTGTAGCCAAAGTGGACTATGGGGGAGATTTATTGAAACCTTTTCAGAAGAAAAGTTGCTGAGTTGCCCATAGCAACCAATCAGATCACTGCTTTTATTTTTCAGAGGCCTTTTCAAAAATGAAAGAAGCGATCTGATTGGTTGCTATGGGCAACTCAGCAACTTTTCCTCTGGACAGGTTATGATAAATCTCCCACTATATTATTTCTGATAACTCAATTTAATATTAAAAAAGCTAAAAAAAAACAAAGTATTTAATATGATCTATGATATAGATATGTTGACGAGTTTTCACATAAAAAATAAATATATATATATATATATATATATATATTTATATCCCCTAATCTCTACAGCAGTGGTCTCCAACCTGCGGACCTTCAGATGTTGCAAAACTACAACTCCCAGCACTCCGGGAATGCTGGAAGTTGTAGTTTTGCAACATCTGGAGGTCCGCAGGTTGGAGACCACTGCTCTACGATTTTCCCTTTTGTAAAATTGTTCATCGATTAGTCAGTCCTTAGCTGTAGTAATCTCTACGGCAGTGGTCTCCAGCCTGCGGACCTCCAGATGTTGCAAAACTACAACTCCCAGGATGCCCGGACAGCCGTTGGCTGTCCGGGCATGCTGGGAGTTGTAGTTTTGCAACATGTGGAGGTCCACAAGTTGGAGACCACTGCTCTACGGTTTTCCCTTTTGTAAAATTGTTCATCTATTAGTCAGTCCTTAGCTGTAGTAATGATTTAAAGGGGTACTCCGCTGCTCAGCATTTGGAACAAATTGTTCCGAATGCTGGAGCCAGCACCAAGAGCTCGTGACGTCACCCCCCCTCAATGCAAGTCTACGCCCACAGACTTGCATTGAGGGGGCGGGGTGTGACATCATGAGGGGGCGGGGCAATGACGTCACGAGCTCCCGATGCCGGCTCCAGCGTTCGGAACAGTTTGTTCCAAACGCTGAGCAGCGGAGTACCCCTTTAAGTCAAGTGTCGGGTCCCACATGCAGCCATCACTCACCTGGAGCATGTATCGAGCGGCATCTTCAATACTGTTGCTGGCCTTTGCCTTCTCCGCCAGTTTCTGTAGACATGAATACAAAACAATTCCAATATTTACATTAGAGCTGTGGTGTGGACATACCCCTTAAAGGGGTTATCCAAGAATAGAAAAACACAGCTAATTTCTTTCAAAAACCGCTCCCTGACTGTCTCCAGGTTGGGTGTGTTTCTGCAGCTCTGTTCCATTGAAGTGAATGGAGCCAAATTGTAAAACCACACCCAACCTGGAGACAGACAGGGAGCTGTTTTTCTGTGTTTTTCTATTCCTGGATAACCCCTTTAATAGATTTTGCCTAGAAAGCCCCAGCTATAAATTTACTGTTTCTTGCAAAACTGATAGGGCTAACCCAGGATGAATCCGTTTATACTACGGTGATATTTTTTTTAATAAACTTTATTTTTTGGGATTATTTTTTTACCTGTTGGCTTCCGTCGTTATCACCAAAAGCCAGAGGAATGTTGAAATTTGCCATTCTCATTTGTGGTCGGATTTGGGAAGGGGCTGTAAATGGATATAAGGTAGACATGGAGTCAGAAGAAGAGGTTTGTGAAGAAGACAAAGAGCAGGGTTCAAATTTGGAACCTATTATCTTAAAGGGGTACTCCTGTGGAAACCTTTTTTTTTTTTTTTAAATCAACTGGTGCCAGAAAGTTAAACAGATTTTTAAATGACTTCTATTAAAAAATCTTAATCCTTCCAGTACTTTTTAGGGGCTGTATACTACAAAGGAAATGGATATGTTTGCTATGTGGATTTTCTCCTGCTCTGGACAGTTCCTGACATGGACAGCAGAGGTCAGCAGAAAGCCCTGTGGTCATGATATCAGAGAAATCCAAAAAGAAAACCATTTCCTCTGTAGTATATAGCCCCTAAAAAGTACTGGAAGGATTAAGATTTTTTATTAGAAGTCATTTACAAATCTGTTTAACTTTCTGGGACCAGTTGATTTAAAAAAAAAAAAGTTTTTCACGGTAGGACCCCTTTAAAAGGGGTTCTCCACTTTAAATAGTTTGTTCTTGTAAAAAAGGGTCTTTTGATTATGAATGAATCACAAAGGGACCTCTGTAATCTATGTAATCAAGCGATCGATGTAATCTATGGCACAACTTGGCTTTAAGTGTTACATTTCTCTGCAGCGCCATCACAGGTGAAATTAAGCATTGCACGGTGTCCCTATATATCAGTGAAATGTCTATAATGGAGGAGGTCCTCATAGCCTGTCTCCTAAACAAAGGATATCATTGTATGGCTCCATTTTACAGTGATAATACATGGTGATCAATATTCTCTACCTGCAGCTGCCATTAAGGAGATCATACTATATACTATTTATACAGGAACTATAGTATTTGCAGTGCCAGCACTATCTGCCCAGCATCAACAATTACCGGGGCCCTGGTACCTAAGGGGGCCCTAAAGTTGTTGCAAAATTCAACTCCCAGCATGCCCTGATAGCTGCAATTTCGAAACAGCTGGAGAGCCACAAGTTGAGGAATACTGTAGAGGGAGCAATATTCTGTAATATAATAATTGCCAAATAATGACCAAAAGTTATAGCTCAGTTTTACCCAACAGAACAGAGACTATTTTAAAGAATTGCTTAAAGGGGTACTCCACTGCTCAGTGTTTGGAACAAACTGTTCCAAACGCTAGAGCCGGCGCCGGGAGCTCGTGATGTCATAGCCCCACCCCCTCATGACGTCACTCCCCGCCCCCTCAATGCAAGTCTATTGGAGGGGCATGACAGCCGTCATGCCCCCTCCCATAGACTTGCATTGAGGGGGCGGGGAGTGATGTAATGAGGGGCGGGGCTATGACGTCACAAGCTCCCGGAGCCGGCTCTAGCGTTCGGAACAAATTTTGGCGTCATAGCCCCGCCCCTCAGCCGTCAAGCCCCCTCTCATAGATTTGCATTGAGGGGGCGGAGAGTGACGTCACAAGCTCCCGGTGCCAGCTCCAGCGTTCGGGACAGTTTGTTCCAAACGCTGAGCAGCGGAGTACCCCTTTACCTGCTGTATTTGCTTCTAAGAGCTGTAGGTACTGTTGGATAGATGCTAGTATATAAAAATAAACTGGAGCTGATGGTTGTTGCCAAAAGTATAAAATGGCCTTTTTTTTCTCAGCCAGGTGTCAAGGAGGCGGGGTTGCTTAAGTGCCACAGCCTGCCACACCTTCTTGCTTGCCCTCACTTCCCACACTTTCTTTATTGACATACAGGGCCCTATATATCAGGACAAAGAGAAACTAGCAAGTAAGGGTAAGAAAAAAGGCATGCAGCACTTGAGCAGCTTAGCTCCACCTCCTTGACACTTGAATAAAAAGTGATTTTTAAAAAATTTTTTTTTTTTTTTTTAACCACAATCAGCTACAGGAAAGGTACATTTTGTTTTTCTATACTAACAGCTATCCAACAGTGTCTGCATCTCTTAGCAGCAGATAGAGCTGACAGATACCATTTAAACAAACAATGGCATAATATACAGCACCAAAATTATAGAAAATGCTTCTTATCGCTGCGAAAGTAAAACGGTGCAGGGCTTTCCTATAGTTCTTAATGCACCCCAGCTTTCTATCTCTCAGCCGCCTACAGACCACTAATGACAATGTTGCTGCGGTGGTTTCTACTTACGTGATCCGGGAAGTTTCTTTATCATGGCTTCCAGCTTCATCTGCTTCATCGCAGTGTCCAGATCGCTGATCTTGCTCTGCTGCTGAGTGATGAAGTAGACGGACACCGCTTGGCCTGCTAAGAGGAGCGCGACAAAGACAGCGAGGCCCGGCAAAAAGCCTTTTTTATCACATATCATGGCCCTAAGGAGAGAGAGAAAAAATTCACAAGAATCTGTAAATAGTACCAGCACATTTGCTCCTTAAAGGGGTACTCTGCCCCTAGACCTCTTATCCCCTATCCAAAGGATAATGGAGAAGATGTCTGATCCCACAGCTGGGACCCCCACGATCTCTGTACAACACCCGCCATTTAGAATGCCGGATGCAGGCGGCGGGGGTCGTGACATCACGGCCACGCCCCTTGTGATGCCCCCCTCAATGCCCCTCGTGATGTCACATCACACCACCTCAATGCAAGTCTATGGGAAAAGGAAGGGGTTTTCCTCGGCTCAAATCCACCACATTTTCTGTGGAAACCTTAGTAAATATGTTGGGATTTTGTTAAAATGAACATGTCAGGTTTGCAGTAGTAAATGAGGGCCAATCTGTCTTGTTGTACTCAGCTATTATATGATATAACAATCCTGCAACTCACAAGTAACCTCTACCCGGTAACTGATGATGTCACTCCCACCGGCCAATCAAGAGGGAGATTTCCTTTATTTTCTGTAGAACTCTGTGGTTACTTATTTAATACTTCCTTCTTATATAGTGTGGATTCCTTTAACTAAGGGAGTGCTGCATAAGCAATTCCCTAAACCCCAGTTTATATGTTATGCCTCTCAGGCATGTGTGTGTGTTTTTTTGTTTGTTTGTTTGTTTTTACCTAAAAAAAAAAAAAACCCTCATGAAAACTGCCCTGTTATTTTGAACTTCCTGTGACCTTTCTTGAAAAATAGTGGGTTTCAGTATTGGCAATTTTTTTTTCCTCTTGCATTTTTTTGCCATGTGATTTTTTTTATCATGTGATTCAAGGATTTAAAAATTGCCAGGAAAAATTGTGTTAGTGTTTTTTTTTTTTTTTTTTTTTGCCTCCTATAGATAAAAACACCAAGCTTTATATTAAAACAAAACAAAAAAAAGCCTTAGTCTTAGCATATCACTGGGCAAAAAAAAAAAAAAAAAAAAAAGAGCTAAAGGAAAAAATGCCAATTGGGTTTGATGTTTCATAATTCCCCAGTCACTGTCACAATCTGCTAACATCTGGCCGTTGCATTTTTGGCGCAAAAAATATTGGGGGAGATTTATTAAAACCTGTCTAGAGGAAATGTTGACTTGTTGCCCATATCAACCAATCAGTTTGCTTCTTTCATTTCTGAAAAGGCCTCTAAAAAAATGAAAGAAGCGATCTGATTGGTTGCTATGGGCTACTCAGCAACTTTTCCTCTGGACAGATTTTGATAAATCTCCCCCATTGTGCATCAAATGTGCCTAGCCTTCAAGGGGTACTCCGGCGGAAAACTATTTTCTTAAAATCAACTGGCGCAAGAAAGTGAAACAGATTTGTAAATCCTCCGTAATCCTTCCTGTACTTATCATCTGCAGTATGCTCCACAGAAAGTTATTTTCTTTTTAAATTCCTTTTTCTGTCTGACCACAGTGCTCTCTGCTGACACCTCTGTCCATGTCAGGAACTGTCTAGAGCTGGAGAGGTTTTCTATGGGGATTTGCTTCTACTCTGGACAGTTCCTGACATGAACAGAGGTGTCAGCAGAGAGCACTGTGGTCAGACAGAAAAGAAATTCAAAAAGAAAAGAACTTCCTCTGTAGTTTACAGCAGCTGATAAGTACTGGAAGGGTTAATATTTTTTAATAGAAGTAATTTACAAATCTGTTTAACTTTCTGGCACCAGTTCATTTTTTTTAAAGATAGTTTTCCACAGGAGTACCCCTTTAAGGGGTTGTCCAGGATTTTTTATTTTTATTTTTGCTAAATCAGCGCCATTCCTGTTTAGCATTGCAGCCCAGTTCCATTGAAGTGAATGGGACTAAGCTGCAGTACAACACACAACCCGTGGATAGGAGTAGGGCTGTATTTGCACAAAAGAAGCAGCATTTTTTAATTACTAGACAACCCCTTTAAAACATTCAGCACACTTTTATGGCCAGCTTGAGTTCCTCTGGTCGTCATCCCATAGTCTACATATGTCTAAAAGGAAAAAAAAATGTATATGCTATTAAAAGGAACTCGTCGTGACTTTCATGCTGCCTGAACCATGGAGATCCCCATTGCCTTCTGCCATCCCTGGTGACTTCTGCCTGCCCCACCACCTTGACAGGTATAGATCTATCAATCAAAGCCGGTGGGGTGGGGAGAAGTCTCCTCAGGATGACCACAATGACTTGTGGTTCGGGCAGCATAAAAGTGATGACCATTGAAGACTTATTTATGGTAATTTATTTGCTTGATTAATACTCCCCCCCACTGAATCGGGCCAACATGACCTGGAGCCACTTATAGCCACTGCCAGTTATACAGATACACAAGTTCATACACGTGTATGTTAGCATTGCTTGTATGTTCCATTACAATTAGATTTCTATGTTCGTTCCTGTCTGCCCTTGTATCATGTTTCTTACTATATCTGGCGTCTCTGCCTTTGACGCTTGTGAAATTGCAAACCTTGAAGTTGGATGTTTGTCCTTGGAATAGAATCCAGACACACTCTGGACAATGTTCGGATGCCAAGTCTTCCATTTTTTGTTATACTTTCCCTTGTATTGGAATGGGATCGGTCACGGAGCTATGGGTTTAGTTACTCCGCTTCTTGTATCTTTGGGAATCATTGCTGTGCACAATGGCCGCGTTGGGAGTAGGATGTGGGTATTTTCGTAAACTATAATGGATTGTTTTTTTTATTTCACCATAGTGCCACCATCTACATATTGTCAACAATAATGTATGAACGTCATATCTCAAGATGATGTTTCTCAGCCTGTGGCTCTCCAGCTGTTGCAAAACTACAACTCCCATCATGCCCAGACAGCCGAAGGCTGTCTGGGCATGATGGGAATTGTAGTTTTGCAACAACTGGAGATCCACAGGTTGGCTGGGCATGATGGGAATTGTAGTTTTGCAACAACTGGAGAGCCACAGGTTGGGGAACACTGACTTAGGACCTGGAGACACGCATTATCACAATTTGACCTTATATAAGGAACTTGCTAAACTAGCAATTACCTAAAGAGTACCTGTCACCAAACTAAACGTAAAATATATTGTTCCTTATATAATTATAAGACACTTTGCAATTTACTTGCTGTTAAAATTCTCAACCTTTATATGTTTTTAATGTGATTGAAAAAACGGCCACTAGGTGGCTCCGTTCTGTTCCCTGCGAAAGTCAAACAGTTAGTTTGGTCTCCTCCCGGCCCGGAAGGAGACCAAACTCACAAAGTGAGTGCATGGTGAGGCACAGCTCTCACAGGCTTCAGTGAAGTTGCGCCTGCTGGAAAACGTCCACTTTTTCCTGCCGTGAGCAAGGGGAAAGATATGATACACAGCTTTTTCAAAGCTCTGAATTTTTTTTTAAGGGCAGGAGGGGTGTTAGGAGTAATTAGGGAACATGATCTGAGTTAGTTTAGAAAATATGGTTTGATGACAGGTACAGCTGTCACCAAGAATATACTTGTGAAGTTGCACACACAGTGCACCAGGACTTGACAAGCATATTCTCGGCATACCGTTAGAAATAAATGAGGCTGCTTTATACTTATTAAAAATAGCTTTATGATTCCTCCGGCAGTCAGGCCAACAGTTAGAGAGAGTATAACTCAGGGTTCGCTCAGCGCCGGGCTGCTTTGCCTCTCCCACCTGCTCAGTTGGGGCCTCCTGGGCGGTCTTCAACAGGGCTTTGGCCCTGCAGGTGTGTAAGGTGGCCACTTGGTCCTCCGTGCACACATTTACCAAGTTCAACCAGGTGAACACTTCCGCGTCTGCTGGTGCCAGTTTTGGGCGTAAAGTGTTGCAGGCGGCGGTGGCATTTCCATCCACCTGATTCTCTTGATGGGTTCTGTTTTCCCACCCCGGGGACTGCTTTGGTACGTCCCACGGTTCCTGTGTCCCCCAAAGGAGCCGAACGGGAAAAGAAGATTTTTTTATACTTACTGTAAATCTTTTTCTCAGAGGATCCATTGGGGGACACAGCACCCACCCGTTGGTTATTAGCTTGTTGACCTGAGAGATGATTTCCGGTCTGTGGGTTTGTTCGGTGGATTTTTTGTCTGGGTCTTCTTCGGACTCTCTGTAGTGATTTGTCGGTTTCCTCCTACTGCTTTGGGACTAAACTGATTAGTTCAAAGTCAGTGGGCGGGGTATATCCTGCCAGGAGGGGACAACTTATTTTTTGTTAATGCCTAGTGTCAGCAAGATATACCCACGGTTCCTGGTTCCCCCAATGGATCACTGAGAGAGAGATTTTATGGTAAGTATAAAAAAATCTACTTTTTTGGTTTCGCCGCAGGTTATATTATAAAATAAGTGATGTCATCACAAAGTACAATTGGGGATGTAAAAATACAAGCCCTTATATGGGTCTGTAGGTGAAAAATTGAAAGCGTTTAGAAGGGAAGGAGGAAAAAAAACGAAAATGCAAAAACTAAAATTTGCTGAGTCCATAAGGTGAAAATAGGCTGAGTCCCTAAGGGGTTAAAGGGGTTCTCCACTGGAAAATATATTTTTTTTAAATCAACTGATGGCAGAAAGTTAAAAAGATTTACTTCTATAAAAAAAATCTTAATCCTTCTAGTACTTCTAAGCTTCTGTATGCTCCACAGGAAGTTCTTTACTTTTTACATTTCTTTTCTGCCTGACCACAGTGTTCTCTGGTGACACCTCTGTCCATTTCAGGAACTGTCCATAGCAGGAGAGGTTTGCTATGGGGATTTGCACTTACTCTGGACAGTTCCTAAAATGGACAGAGGTGTCAGCAGAGAGCACTGTGGTCAGACAGAAAGGAGATTCAAAAAGAAAAGAACTTCCTGTGGATCATACAGAAGCTTAGAAGTACTAGAAGCATTACGGAGTACCCCTTTAAGAATAAAAAAAAAATGTTGACATTTTTTTTTTTACCCACAAACAGCACCAATATTGTACATAGGTTATGTCTGGTATTGCATCTCATACTAATACAAATGGATGGGGCTAAAATGTCAAACACAGTGTGGTGCTGTATCCAAAAAATAGTGTAGACATCATTAATCTATCAATCCCTATTTAGGTCATGACAAGTGCTTTAAGATTCACATGTTTTTTTTATTAAATTTTTTTTAACTGATGGGGATACGACCCTTTTTTTGCAGTTATGCCCCTTTCCCCGATGGTCACTCCCTTTTTCAGGTTTTCTGAGTAAAATGGAGAGTTTGTCTGGGTTTTTTAGTCGCATATTCTGATGCACGGAGCGTGCAACACAATTTTTGCGCAAAACCAGAGAAAAAACAGTCCGGATCACATTAGTAAATGACTCCTAATGTGGTTTCTTTCTGGGGGGTTTTTCCCTATAAAAGTCTGAATGCATAAAAAAAATTTTATTCTGAGGTTTGTTTAGTTTATTTTATTTATTTTTATTTTTTTCATTATCTTCTCCCGAAAAAGAGGAATACAAGTTATTTCTTTAAATGTCCTTTGTACCCCAAAATGGTTCCAATGATAATGACAGAAAAAGTTACAGCTTTATGACTCTCAGAATACGGTAAAAAAATAAAATAAATTATATATATATATATATATATATATATATATATATATATATATACTTTAAATAGTATTTTTACTGTGCAAGCCTGCAAACAATTTAAACTACCAAGTTTTGCTTTCATCATACTGTGAAAACGAAACTTAAAAAACATTGGCAGAATTTCAGGTATTTTTTTTTTTTCTGTCTGATATTCCAAAGGTGTAACAAAGAATAAAAGTACTACAGTACATTAAAAAAAAAAAAAAAAAAAAAAAGCGCTAATATTACTACATCAACAGAAAAATAAAAGTTAGATAGAAAAATAAGGATGGAAATATTATTATTATTGTTAACAACAATAAAAATAATAATAATAATAATAATAAAACACTGCTGCATCCTTGAGGAGTTATTGAACTTCTCATTTAGTGTGTTAATGTAGATATACTGGATTCTGAGAAGCTGCACCTTAAAGGGGTACTCCACTGGAAAACATTTTTTTTTTAAATCAACTGGTGCCAGAAAGTTAAACATAATTGTTAATGACTTCTATTAAAAAAAATCTTAATCCTTCCAGTACTTATCAGCTACTATATGCTGCACATGAAGTTCTTTTCTTTTTGAATTTCCTTTCTGTCTAACCCCAGTGCACACTGCTGACACCTCTGTCCATTTTAGGGACTGTCCAGAGCAGGAAAAGTTTGCTATGGGGATTTTCTACTACTCTGGAAAGTTCCTAAAATGGACAGATGTGTCAGCAGAGAGCACTGTGGTCAGACTGAAAGAAAAGTCAAAAAGAAAAGAACTTCCTGTGGAGTAAATAGCAGCTGATAAGTACTGGAAGGATTAAGATTTTTTTTTAGAAGTAATTTACAAATATGTTTAACTTTCTGGCACCAGTTGATTTAAAAAAAAAATGTTTTCCAGTGGAGTACCCCTTTAAGGGTGTGTTCACACATTCAGGTTTGCAGTTATTGAATAAAAAAATTTAAAGGAAAGACTGCGTTCTCTACTATTTCAGTTCCATTCCTGGCTTTGTATTTAATTATTAAATTATTAAAAACTGATTGTGTGAACACATCCTAAGGAAACTATTCTGTAGGTCCGTGTTTTCCAAACAGTGTGCCTTCAGCTGTTTCAAAACTACAACTCCTAGCATGCCTGGACAGCCTTTGGCTGTCCAGGCATGCTGGGAGTTGTAGTTTTGCAACAGCTGGAGGCACACTGTTTGGAAAACACTGACTTACAGAATACGTATTACTAAGATGCAGGCATCACCATGAGAACAATCTGACGCTAGGAGCGGGTTGTAAACTGCATATCAGGGGTCTGAAAATGAATAAAGGAATAAAGAGTGCTGCCCGAAACTTAGTGCAACTTTGTAAACCTGCTATAACTATTTACATATGTAGAAATCACGGTGGCTGTCCTTTTTTAACCCCATTATATGCTGGAAGCTGAGCAATACAGCCTGGCAGACAACTCCTGTCCCCTATCTTAGCGGATCCTCTAAATATGATGCTTCACAAAGCAAGATTTAATATTTATCATATAAAACATTTTTAAGATTTTAATATTTATCATATAACACATTTTGGACAGTATATTTTTGCCAAAAACACAGAAAAAGCTGCAAATCTTTCCATTATAGTTTTTCTCTGTGTCAGTTCTACTCCTGGTTTACGCTAAAAAACTAATAGACAAAATACTGTGTGTAAACTACAAAAGTAGGTATGTAGGACTTAGATACACCTGCACGACAGTTAGATTAGCCGATTATTAGCAGATTTTCCTTCGGACCCATTAAAGTTAATGGTAGGGTAGCAAAATCTGCTGCAGATTTTCTGCAGCAAATACGCCAGGTAATCCATCTGTGTGAACATACCCTTACCTTAGGGTTGCGCGTGCCATATTTACCTGCTGCTTATTTTCCTACTCATTGAAGTCAGTTGGTAGCTGTTTTTGCTACCCAATGACTTCAATGGGTAGAAAACTATGCATCAGCGAATATGCAGAAAAATACGGCGCATGTGACCCTTCCCTTAGCGTAGGGTTACCTGTATTGTATTTTGCAGTGTATTTGCTGCTGCGAATTCTCCTACCCATTGAAGTCAATGGGTTGCAAAATCAGCTGCAGAAAATATGCAGCAAAATACGGCACCCTTACGGTGTATTGATGCGTACAGTATCCCGTGCACCAAATATGCGCAGGATACTGTACGCCTCAATACACCGTATTGAGGCGCATGTGACCCTTCCCTTAGCGTAGGGTTACACGTGTTGTATTTTGCTGTGTATTTGCTGCTGCGTATTCTCCTACCCATTGAGGTCAATGGGTAGCAAAATCATCTGCAGAAAATATGCAGCAAAATACGGCAACCTTACGGTGTATCGATGCGTACAGTATACTGCACATATTTGGTGCGCAGGAATTGAGGCTGTAGATTTTTATGCTGCAGATTTTATGCTGCAGATTTTAATGACTGAACACAGCTTCACATCCTGCGCATATACGTTTGTATAAACCCTTATACCGTATATACATATAAAATATACCGTGGTTCCTGAGGGCCGATTGTGACCACGTTTTCTTCAGGCATCTCATCCTGCACCAGGTTCTGGTTCTCCTCGTTCATCTTCTGGTTCTGGTCCGGTCTGGACTTGTGTTGCTGATACGTGCGCTGGCTACAATGTAAAACTGGCTAAAAGCTGCTGCGAGAACTAATAAAGCTTCTTTAGGAAGTGAAAGAAACTTATAAATATCTCACAACACACAACAATTGGAAATACCCGAAGCAGAACAGTTTTTTTTTTTTTTCTGGGTTGGAGTGGATATCAGGATTTCTCATTGGCTCCTGAGCTGCATCACTAGTTGTTAAGCAGACATGCCATCCTTCTATGAGACTTTCCTATAAAGACTGTGCACTGTAATAGTGGTATAACAAGAAATGATGAAATATAAGCATAATAGATTAGGATAAACTCCTGCTCTAAACCTAAAGACTATATAGCAGTGTTTTCCAACCAAAGTGCCTTCAGCTGTTGCAAAACTACAACTCCCAGCATGCCCGGACAGCCAACGGCTGTCCGGGCATGCTGGGAGTTGTAGTTTTGCAACAGCTGGAAGCACCCTGGTTGCAAAACACTGCTATATAGATTATATAGAAAAGAGACTTCACACTGAAGAACACAAAAGTCAAGCGTAGAAAGGCTGATAACAGGGAACAATAGACTAAATCCAGCTGAATAGCAAGTGCAGAGGAGATAAAACATGTTAGGTTTTGTCTCTGTACTCGGATGTCATCGCAATTCAGTGAAGAAACTTTGCAAGGATTTTGCATGTACAGTTCTCAGGGGCACGGTGCCTATTGATGGCTATTTATAGTGGTAAGGTCTCAGAATACGTAGTAGGAGAAACTATCGTATGGACCGAGGTTCTGAAATTCTATGTGCAATAGCCCGCACCACTATATCATCACCAAATATAAATACTGACCGAATACCATTGTACCATCACCAAATATTACCACCACATACTGACTGAATACCGCTGTACTATCACCATATATTACCACCAAATACTGACTGAATACAACTGTACTATCACCAAATACTGACTGAAGACCGCTGTACTATCACCAAATATTACCACCGAATACTGACTGAATACTACTGTACCATCACCAAATATTACCACCGAATACTGACTGAATACCACTGTACCATCACCAAATACTGACTGAATACTACTGTACCATCACCAAATATTACCACCGAATACTGACTGAATACCACTGTACCATCACCAAATATTACCACCGAATACTGACTGAATACCACTGTACTATCACCAAATACTGACTGAATACCACTGTACTATCACCAAATACTGACTGAATACCACTGTACTATCACCAAATACTGACTGAATACCACTGTACTATCACCAAATACTGACTGAATACCACTGTACTATCACCAAATATTACCACCAAATACTGACTGAATACCATTGTACTATCACCAAATATAACCACCAAATACTGACTGAATACCACTGTACTATCACCAAATATTACCACTAAATACTGACTGAATACCACTGTACTATCACCAAATATAACCACCAAATACTGACTGAATACCACTGTACTATCACCAAATACTGACTGAATACCACTGTACTATCACCAAATATTACCACCAAATACTGACTGAATACCACTGTACTATCACCAAATATAACCACCAAATACTGACTGAATACCACTGTACTGTCACCAAATATTACCACCAAATACTGACTGAATACAACTGTACTATCTGTGATAGCCTGGGGGAGTAGGGTATGAGGAGTGTAGCTGTGCGGTGACTAAAGGGTGCTTGTTAACCCTTGCTATTCCTGATGCCAGGGTGAGGGCTCTTCAGTAATGCTTGTCCTACCGCCACCCTTCCCAAGAGCGATAGGGAGGTAGATAATAATTGAATGTCATCAACCGGAGAGTTTGCTGAAACAGTTGTAACTTTTACTGAAGATTTTATTTAAGCTTCATAACCGGATCAGTTGCTATACATGCAAGCTTTCTTTGGAGATTGACAAAGGTTGGGACTTTAGCAATTTAGAGTTTTAGGATAATATGCACTGTTCCACTGGATTCAGGGGATTTAGTTGCGGTCCAGTAGTCACGCTAGCTTTAGCGGGGAGTAGTTTAGAACTCACAATTTAGTTCTGCTGAGGCCGGTAGGTTTTCAGGTCTAGAATGTCTTTGCAAGTTGCGCAGATCCGTCCTGCTAGTCCGGCATCCACGAGAGCAGCAACCCTAGAGAGCGATAATTGGCTACAGCTCCCTTATATGGGCAGGGGCTGGACTAGTGCTAATTGGTCCAATACTTGTGTCAATCACCATTACAAAGGATTATGGGTAACATGTGACCCAAGGTCCTCTAACATACCATAGAGGATATTAACATAGTCACATGACCGAAGGTCCTGCGACGCTAAACAAGGTAAGTACTATACATTATATTAAACATACATTATTACTAAATATGTACATATATCAACATTGTAGAATTAGAGTAGAGGAGAGGCGACTAGGGGCTGTCCCACCTGGGGGACCCTACCTGAGCGTAGTTACTCTGACTTTGGGGACCACCACACTAGGTACGGTATGCAATACGGTACCGGGACACCACATATCTCCAAATATTACCACCAAATACTGACTGAATACCCCTGTACTGTCACCAACTATTACCACCAAATACTGACTGAATACCACTGTACTATCAAGATATATTACCAGCAAATACTGACATAATACCACTGTACTATCACCATATATTACCAGCAAATACTGACTGAATACCACTGTACTGTCACAAAATATTACCACCAAATACTGACTGAATACCACTGTACCATCACCATATATTACCACCAAATACTGACTGAATACCACTGTACTATCACCAAATACTGACTGAATACCACTGTACTGTCACCAAATATTACCACCAAATACTGACTGAATACCACTGTACTATCACCAAATACTGACTGAATACCACTGTACTGTCACCAAATATTACCACCAAATACTGACTGAATACCACTGTACCATAACCATATATTACCACCAAATACTGACTGAATACCACTGTACTATCACCAAATACTGACTGAATACCACTGTACTATCACCATATATTACCAGCAAATACTAACTGAATACCACTGTACTGTCACAAAATATTACCACCAAATACTGACTGAATACCACTGTACTATCACCATATATTACCACCAAATACTGACTGAATACCACTGTACTATCACTAAATACTGACTGAATACCACTGTACTGTCACCAAATATTACCACCAAATACTGACTGAATACCACTGTACTATCACCAAATACTGACTGAATACCCCTGTACTGTCACCAAATATTACCACCAAATACTGACTGAATACCATTGTACCATCACCAAATATTACCACCCAATAGTGACCTAATACCACTGTAATATCACCAAATACTGACTGAATACCACTATACCAGGGACTTTCAACCTTTTTTGCCTGAGTATCCTTTGACAGCCCATTCCCCAAAAAATTGTACCCCCATATTAGAGACGTTTTGTAATGATTATAGTATAATTCATATGCTTTACTTTCCTCTATAACAGGCCCCCTGTTCCTCTCCCTATCTCCCCAGTCCCCTGATTTACAGGTGACGTCTTCTCTAACCAGAGTTGTTTACTTTTCTTTTCTTCTCTATCTGGCCTAGACCGTCATTAAGATTTCTCCCTTACAAAACTTCACATAACCAGCCAAACAAACATTTTAGGCTCCTTTATGCAGTACAATACCCACCTATTTACAAACTCCCCATGTTTATTGTCACACACAGTAATAGTACCCGCTTGGCATCCCCATAAAGTCATTAGGCCCTCTCTGTGCCCCCAAATATAGCTGTAGACCCCCAAACTGCCCCCATATAGAGTTGTAGGCCACCATACTGTCCCACTTTGGTGCTCCACTGCTCCTCTGGTCTGGGAATCTATTGCTATGGCTCATAGCAGTAGGTCCCCGGTCTGCAGGGGCAGTGGAGCAACAAAACTGATGGTAGTTACTGCCCACAGCAGCCCAGTGTCCGCGCTTCCCTTCTTTGCTGTCCTCCTGCTCTGCTCCTCGGTGCAGTGACGTCAGCCTACCATTTTTTTCAAAGTGGTCCAGACCAGTAACCAGTGGTTGTGGCTGCCATTATTGATTTTTTTTTTTCAAGCACCCCCTGGAGAACTGCTAAGTACACCTTGGGGTACTTGTATCCCCAGGTTGAGAACCACTGCACTATACTAAAGCCCTGCATTGGTGTTGGGATCCTTCAGGCGGTAATGAGGTTGTTGAGGAAAGAAGTGTGCCTGCGGATTCCGCCAATCCCGCACACTCCCTCACCGCAGACCCCACCTCTATAAGTTAAGTCCCACCTTCCCATTGTGAGTCCCAGCTGAACTCACCAGGCGTCATGCTTGGTGCTATGTGCATCTTGACCTGCTGTCTTCCCCCGCTGACTGGAGGTGGTACGCTACGCAAAGTAGTACATTGTGCATTCCTATGTTTGCGGGAGGGGCTGGAACAAACACCTTGCGGGAGTGGGCGGTAAAAGTCAGAAAATCCTCGGGAGCGGGCAGGTGCTGGATTAAAAAAACAGTCCCACACAGGGCTCTACACTATAGCCTCACTAAATACTACCACCAAATACTGACTGAAAACCACTATGCCACCACACATATAATTTAGGACTGTGCCCATCCCAGTTGATATATGTATTTACAACCTCTCTCCTGCTCCTACAACACTGCTTCCAAACCAGGGTGCCTTCAGCTGTTGCAAAACTACAACTCCCAGCATGCCCGGACAGCCAACGGCTGTCCGGGTTTGCTGGGAGTTGTAGTTTTGCAACAGCTGGAGGCACCCTGGTTGGGAACCACTGTCCTACAATATAAGAGTTACAAGAGCAGCAGTGTATTCGCCCAACCTAAACCATCACACACACACACACACACTAGTTTAAAGGGATCCTGTCACACTGGAAATGCAGTCCAATATACAGGCAGAATGTTATATAGCAGGAATAGCTGAACAGATTGATTTATAGTTTTGATCCAAAATTAATTTATTTATGTAAATCTCTGCTCACATGGTCCGTTCTGCTCAGTTGTCTGTATGCACCCCTATACACAGAGAGCTGTCGGTCACATGACTACTTAGACCAGAATGAACAGAGATTTATGACAAGCTATCCTGGAACTTTTTCCACACAACTATATATCAATCTGCTCAGCTCCTCTGGCTCTATAAAATGATATCTACAGAGTACATTATATTTTCAGCATGACAGGTTCCCTTTAAATCTGTGTTTTTGCAGCATGCCAGAGTTTTGCAAGTGCTGAAGGCACCTTGGTTAGGAAACACTGCTTTAAATCAACAGAGAATGTTGTCTACGGCTGTGTTAACAAAGCTTTATTGCTGTACTTCCCAGATATATGTTGACATTCCAGCAAAAAAGGGATTACAACATATACCTACGGTGTCCATTTTAGGACATCGTCAGTGGTCAGACGTAACTCCGTCCTCCGTCAGGTGAAACGGCGTCCCGCCTCCTCCCTCGGACCATTCGCCGTCAGTCATCAGCCGCAACTCCGTTCTCTATCTTATGAAACGGTATCCCGCCTCCTCCCTCACACCAATCGCCGTCCTCCTTCAGCCACAACTCCATCCTCCCTCAATCCGAAACTCCCTCATCCAAAACACCGTCATGCCTCAGACGATTCTCCCTCAGACGCAATTTCCTGCCGCATAGCAGAGCCGACGCTGCACAGCATTGTATAGCAGGGTCGAAACTGTGAAACTTGCACGTGTGAACTACAGACACTACGTGTGCTACAGAGCCGACAATGACTCGGCTCTGTTACACGGCAGGAAAGTTTTTCATCTGAGGGATGACGGAGTTTCAGATGAGAGACTTTAGGATGACAAAGGAGGGAGTTGTGGCTGACGCTTGACAGAGGTTGGCCCGAGGGAGGAGACGGGACAGCGTTTACCTGATGGAGGATGGGGTTAAGTCTGACGACTGACGATGTCCAAAAATGGACACCGTATATACCATGGCGCACAGCATTGTGTCCATTCAGTTAATAATAGCCCATACATAATCATCAATTTACTGCATTTAGGCCGCTTTCCACACCTCCTTTTTTCTGTGCTCAATATTACAACAGACTGCACTACTGAGTCCAGCAAAATGACATGTAGAGGCAGGGGAGGTGTCAGGCAGGTGTGTTCTCTGGGGTAGGTGCCACAGTATACATACAAGTTTTCTCCATCTTCTGTACATACTTTTAACCCCTTAAGGATCGGGGTTTTTTCCGTTTTTGCATCTTCGTTTTTTGCTCCTTGCCTTTAAAAAATCATAACTCTTTCAATTTTGCACCTAAAAATCCATATGATGGCTTATTTTTTGCCCCACCAATTCTACTTTGTAATGACGTCAGTCATTTTGCCCAAAAATCTACGGTGAAATGTAAAAAAAAATAATTGTGTGACAAAATTGAAAAAAAAAACCACCATTTTGTAACTTTTGGGGGCTTCCGTTTCTACGTAGTACATTTTTCGGTAAAAATGACACCTTATCTTTATTCTGTAGGTCCATATGATTAAAATGATACCCTACTTATATAGGTTTGATTTTGTCGGACTTCGGAAAAAAATCATAACTACATGCAGGAAAATTAATACGTTTAAAATTGTCATCTTCTGACCCCTATAACTTTTTTATTTTTCCGTGTATGGGGCGGTATGAGGGCTCATTTTTTTGCGCCGTGATCTGAAGTTTTTAACGTTACCATTTTTGCATTGATAGGACTTATTGATCGCTTTTTATTCATTTTTAAATTATATAAAAAGTGACCAAAAATGCACTATTTTGGACTTTGGAATTTTTTTGCGCGCACGTCATTGACCGAGTGGTTTAATTAATGATATATTTTTATAATTCGGACATTTCCGCACGCGGTGATACCATACATGTTTATTTTTATTTTTATTTACACTGTGTTTTTTTTTTTATTGGAAAAGGGGGGTGATTCAAACTTTTAATAGGGGAGGAGTTAAATGATCTTTATTCACTTTTTTTTCTCACTTTTTTTTTGCAGTGTTATAGGTCCCATAGGGACCTATAACACTGCGCACACTGATCTTCATCATTGATCACTGGTTTCTCATAGGAAACCAGTGATCGACGATTCTGCCGCA
Organism: Hyla sarda; assembly: GCF_029499605.1. Taxonomy (NCBI): domain Eukaryota; kingdom Metazoa; phylum Chordata; class Amphibia; order Anura; family Hylidae; genus Hyla; species Hyla sarda. The sequence continues at coordinate 380,545,225 of NC_079192.1, read as the reverse complement.
TGACTGCTCATGCCTGGATCTCAGGCACTGAGCAGTCATTCGGCGATCGGACAGCGAGGAGGCAGGTAGGGGCCCTCCCGCTGTCCTGTAAGCTGTTCGGGATGCCGCGATTTCGCCGCAGCTATCCTGAATAGCCCACTGAGCTAGCCGGCAACTTTCGCTTTCGCTTTTAGCCACGCGGCTCAGCTTTTAGTGCGCGGCTAAAGGGTTAATAGCGCGCGGCGCCGCGATCAGGCCCGCCGTGATATGTTATATCAGGAGAGCAGGACCAAGGACGTACCGGTACGTCCTTGGTCCTTAAGGGGTTAAAGGGGTACTCCGGGGGAAAACTTTTTATTTTTTTTTTTTAATCAACTGGTGCCAGAAAGTTAAACAGATTTGTAAATGACTTCTATAAAAAAAAAATCTTAATCCTTCCAGTACTTATTAGCTGCTGAATACTACAGAGATAATTATTTTCTTTTTGGAACACAGAGCTCTCTGCTGATATAATGACCACAGTGCTCTCTGCTGACATCTCTGTCCATTATAAGAACTGTCCAGAGTAGGAGAAAATTCCCATAGCAAACATATGCTGCTCTGGACAGTTCCTAAAATGGACATAGATGTCAGCAGTGAGCAATGTGCTCATGATGTCAGCAGAGAGCTCTGTGTTCCAAAAAGAAAATAATTATCTCTGTAGTATTCAGCAGCTAATAAGTACTGGAAGGATTAAGATTTTTTTATAGAAGTAATTTACAAATTTTTTAAACTTTCTGGAACCAGTTGACTTAAAAAAAAAAAAGTTTTCCACCGGAGAACCCCTTTAAAGGGGTACTCCGGGGAACTAATCCTATCAGACTTCTCTCTTCTATCCACAGGATAAGTGTCTGTTCACCAGAGTACCCCTTTAATTTCATGACCTTGGTTGGTGATATATGAATATAGATATCATGAAGCAAGATTTTCACTGGAAATAATGTTTTAGGAGTGTGGTAAGCCTGGGGGTTGTAGGGCAGTAGGGGTGTTTCAATTCTATATGATAAAGGGCGCTGTTAACCCTTGTCACTCGTGACGCCAGGCTGAGTGTTAAAACTCTGTAGTGATGCTGGGCCTATCGCCACCCTTCCCAAGAGCGATAGGCGAGTGTAAAATAAATAGATTGTCCATAGCAGTGCTGAACTTAAAACTTGCAGGAATCTTTACTGAAGATTTTCTGTATATGCAGTAACGGTAACAGTCCATATAACAGAGTCTTTACAAACAGCACAGCAGTGATTGACAGATGCTTAGGACCGGAAAGTTCCCTTTAGATTTTGAGGATTGTATTTGCATAGATCCGCCGGATTTAGGGGTTAAATTAGGTCCGGAGATCTTGCGGAGATAGCGGGGAATTGTAAGAACTATCCGTCACTAGCACAGGCCTAAGCCGCAAGGCTTTGGCCTAGTAAATTGTCTTGTAAGCTGCAGAGATCCTACCTCGTCCAAAGTCAGCAACCCAAGAGAGCGACAAGATGGCGCAGCTCCCTTATATGGGCAGGGGCTGGCCGTTTTGGATTGGTCCAATCAGCTGTCACTCACCGTTAAAATGGATTGTGGGTGGTCACAAGTCCAAAACCACCAAAGGTCCTTTAGCAAAAACCATAGAGTTCTGCAACCTGGTCACATGACCCGCACGTCCTGCGACGCTAAAACAGTGAGTAATACCATATACATTTATTTAGATAGATAATATTTACAAATATTAATTGACTAAGGGGTGACTAGGGGAGGAAATGAGGAAAGCGAACCCCGACAGTCCTAGGGACTCTAACTTTGGGGACTAATTACCAAGGCACAGTATGAAATACGGTGCCGGGACACCACAGGAGGTTCTGATAAGTTCCTGTTTTGTGGATACGGATTACTCAGACTTACAAAGAAATTTCCCCTCCTTTCCTTAGTCTGGAAGAGAAAGTAAAACATGAAAAATGCCATCTGTGCGGTAAAGTATCTCCTCCTGGTCTATCACTGGGAGCCATGGGTGCAGCAGAAATTTGGATGCCCTTTGTGCCCCAAAATATTTAACTAAATTGACTGTAGGCAATGTCCAGCACAGTCGGAATGCGTATCTTTTATTTAGCAATCAGCCAACATGGTGAACAGGTGACGCGTTTCGGCCACAGTATGCAGCCTTAGTCATACAAATAACAAACATTTGTGAATCCTTTTTATGGAGGTGGAGTCACTCCACCCAGGAATAAATCCTGGGAAGTTAACCCCATCTTCTCCATCACAATTACAAAGATAAAAAAAAAAAAAAACGCATGGATAATATACACATAGTGTGAATATACTCTTAGGAAAAATTTAAACCTTGTTTTTATCATTTGTTAAATCCTATGTCCACATTTAAACAAATGATGCATCGTGATATGTGGACATAGGATTTTATAAATGATAAAAACAAGGTTTATATTTTTCCTAAGTGTATGTTCACACTATGTGTATTTTATCCATGCAGGTTTTTTTTTATCTTTGTAATTGTGGCGGAGAAGATGGGGTTAACTTCCTGGGATTAATTCCCGGGTGGAGTGACTCAATATGGGCAAGTCGGAGAGCAGTTCCTAAACTAGGAGTGCATTGTAAATTGACTGTACTACTCTTCTCCAGGACTGGTGGAAGGATTTTTGCCACTCTAGGCAAAAGCTAATTCTGCCGCACCCTCAACTCCCCGCCCTTTTACACACCCCCACCTTACTGCAGGGGTGACACATCAACAAACTAAGCTCCTCCTCATGTAATCACATTACTACTGGGGTGAGCAGTTGCTATCAGGACCTGGAGACAGTGTGCAATAATTTTCTTGCAGTGGACAGAGCGGCGTCCCCATCAAGAAGGCGCTCTAGGCAGCTGACTATTTTGCCTTTTGGGGGAGCCGGCCCTGCTCTACCCTCTACAAGAGTGTTTCCCAAGCAAGGTGCCTCCAGATGTTGCAAAACTACAACTCCCAGCATGCCTGGACAGCCTTTGGTCACCTGCATTAGTCATAAATTTAATGGGCCCCACTATTTATTAAAGGGGTACTCCAGTGCTCCAGCATTCTGAACATTTTGTTCAGAACACTTGGAGCCGGAGGCTGTGATTGTGATGTCATAGCCACGCCCATCATGCCCTCACGCCACGTCCCCTCTATTCATATCTATGGGAGGGGGTGTGTCGACCAATATGAATGGAGGGGGTGACATCACGAGGGGCGTGGCCGTGACGTCATGACCACTGCCGCAGTGCTGCGGGAGATTGCGGGGGCCCCCAGCAGCAGGACCCCCCCCACGATCAGACATCTTATCCCCTATCCAATTTTTTTGACTTATGAAGACATCAGAATGAAAGGAAAACAAGCAGGTAAGCCAATTGAGGCAGTTATAGAACATGGTAAGAAACTGAGTTATAGGAATGACATATATACTCTCCCACATGGCCTATGATTCTGAAAAGTTGTATGAATTTTGATAAAACAACTACCACCAACATCCTATTGAAATTTGTCAAGGCACTTATTTAATCCAATATCTATCATGAACTAAACAGTGCTCTATTAGCAAAGACAACAGTTGCAGGGAACTGTTCTCATTCTAGAGCAGTGGTCTTCAACCTGCGGACCTCCAGATGTTGAAAAACGACAACTCCCAGCATGCCCACTGTTCTAGAGAGTTCAGCCTTTTAGCCCCCTAAAGGGGTACTCCAGCACCTCAACGCCTATTCACAGGATCGGAGACAAGTGTCTGATCCCAGGGTGTCTGGCTGCTAAAACCCTGCAAAATTCAGAATGGGGAACCAGCTCTCCCTACTGCATGAAGCAGTTTGTTGCCAAGTGCTCCATGCATTGTCTATGAGATCGCCAGAGATATGCGAGTGACCCTACAATAGACAATGCATGGAGTGTGTGCAGACACACTTCTCCAGGATTAGACACATGGATAAGTTTTATTCCTTTTATTCCCTGGGTAACCCCTTTAAGTCCCACACTTGAAGGCAAACTGACAGCAGGGTCACTTGAATATATAGGGTGATACTGATTCAAACGCTTCTTACTGGGTGAAAATTGGTGCAGCCATTATGGAGATATTTATTGTCACATCAGGCAGGGATAGAGTGCAGCCCTGAACTTGCCCACTCCCTCTGTCCCTGCCTACTTGTGTGCCTGCCCTAAACAGCGGGTCCACAACCATGGCGCCGGTCCCTTCCTAAATAAGTGATGGGCAGTCTCGGGTCAAAACAATAAACTACAAAAACTGACAAAGGTCGGGAACAGCTGGAGGCACACAAAACTAACAGAAATAAACCTAAACACACATTGAATGCAAAGTTAACGAGCCGAGTCAAAGCCAGGAGGGAACGGAGTAGAGAGAGAGCCAAAGAGTAGTCAAAAGCCATGACCAATCAGAAACCAGAATTCAGAATACAGACACTATACATGCTATAAAGAAACATTATAAAAAGGCTTCCTTACATATCCCTGTGCAGTTAGCAGGAGGAATCTAATAGGCTGCAAACTGAACCACACCCAAAAGCACAGAGGCGTAGTTCCAGCAACCAAGATAAACAAAAACTCTTAGAGCAGGTTAACCCTACGGGTTCTGACAGTACCCCCCCCCCCTTTAAGAGGGGCCACTGGATCCCTAACAACCTGGGAGTAGAGAGGTACTTGTTTGGATGCAGATGGACTATCAATATCTTCATCTGTATCCTCGAAGCACAGAGGAGTAGTCCCAGCAACAAATATAAACAAATTACTCAGGGTAGATTAACCCTACAGGTTCTGACATTTATCTTGTTGCTAATATAGTATGTTCTTAACTGCATAAGAAAAAATTGGAAAGCGCTCACCTTCTCCGTGCACGTGCAATCAGTCCTCCTTCACTGTCTCCAGAATAGAAAAAAATCCAAATGTAGTCACAGCACCGGGAAAACATTCATTTATTAGAAATCCCTTAAAAATCCACGAGATACAAAAAGGTGCAAACCAGCATGAATGAGGTTTCGACCTCATCCATGCTGGTTTGCACCATTTTGTATCTCGTGGATTTTTAAGGGATTTCTAATAAATGGATGTTTTACCGGTGCTGTGACTACATTTGGATTTTTTTTTAATGTTCTTAACTGCACTTGAGGCGGACTTCTGCAATTTGTGCAATGCTTTCTTCTGCCGCTCTGGCTGATAACCCCACCCCATTTAGGGGATAACTCTGCCTCCTTCATGGACATAATGAACAGGGATACATAGTTTCATAGGTAATAAAAGGTTGGAAAAAGACATACCGTATATACTCGAGTATAAGCCGACCCGAATATAAGTCGAAGCCCCTAATTTCACCCCAAAAACCCAGGAAAAGTTATTGACTCGACCATAAGCCTAGGGTGGGAAATACATCATCCCCCCTGTCATCATCCAGACCCCCGTCATTAACACCCTCATCATCATTCCCCCTTCATCATCACCGCCTGTCATCATCCCCCCCTTCATCATCACCGGCTCTCATCATCCCCCTGTTAACATCCCACACCCCCCTTCATCATCACCGCCTGTCATCATCCTCCTGTCATCATCCCACCCCCCCTTCATCATCAGGGACGTTCATGAGGAACGTCCCTGTGCGTCGTCATCAAGGCAATGCCGATGGCTGTCCGGGCTTGCTGGGAGTTGTAGTTTTGAAACATCTGGAGGTCCGCAGGTTGAAGACCACTGAGGGCGGAGAGTTCACTCGAGTATAAGCCGAGGGGGGGTTTCAGCACGAAAAACTCGGCTTATACTAGAGTATATACGGTATGTCCACCAAGTTCAATCACTAGGTGAAGGGAGGGGTATGGGTGAATAAAGGGGACGGGATGTGAGTCTAGATTTCTGCATATGTAATACTTGAATTATATGAGTTATCAGCTGGTGTGGGGGAAGAAAGCATTGCTCATACAGCAGCAGCCCGCCTTCAGTGCAGATAAAGGGGTACTCTGGGGAACTAAACCCATAGCCCATCCTTTCCCTCTCACCAACCTATATATTTGTCTAAATATCATTCATTAGCTATATACAGCAGTTTCCCTCTTTCAGTTGTCACTTACATGCAGGGAGTTAGAGAAAAACGTCATATTCAGATCCTGTTTGTCTTTGTGTAAACCTCTCAAGGAGACCTAGCCCCGACCCTACTTAAACCCTTCAGGACCCATGAGTTCGCTCCCGTTCTATAACGTGGGGCCACGGTGAAATCGCGGCATCCTGAATAGCTTACATGGCAGCCGGAGGGTCCCTACCTGCCTCATCGCTGTCCGATCACCGAATAACTGCTCAGTGCCTGAGATCTAGGCATGAGCAGTCAAGCGGCAGAATCATCGATCAATGGTTTCCTATGAGAAACCATTGAACAATGTAAAATATCAGTGTGTGCATTGTTATAGGTCCCTATGGGAGCTATAATATTGCAAAAATAAAAGTGAATAAAGATCATTTAACCCCTTCCCTAATAAAAGTTTGAATCACCTCCCCAGAAGCCCCATACCGCCTGATACGCGGAAAAATAAAAAAGTTATAGGGGTCAGAAGATGACAATTTTAAACGTATAAATTTTCCTGCATGTAGTTATGATTTTTTCCAGAAGTATGACAAAATCTAACCTATATAAGTAGGGTATCATTTTAATCGTATGGACCTACAGAATAAAGAGAAGGTGTCATTTTTACCAAAAAAGTACTGCGTAGAAACGGAAGCCCCCAAAATTTACAAAATGGCGTTTTTTTTACATTTTGTCTGACAATGATTTTTTTTTCCCATTTCGCCGTAGATTTTTGGGTAAAATGACTGATGTTATTACAAAGTAGAATTGGTGGCGCAAAAGATAAGCCATCATAGGGATTTTTAGGTGCAAAATTTAAAGAGTTATGATTTTTTAAAGATAAGGAGGAAAAATCGAAAATGCAAAAACTAAAAAACCCCTGGTCGTTAAGGGGTTATCCAGGAATCGAAAAACAAAGATAATTTATTTCAAAGACTCTCCTATGTCTCCAGGTTGTAATACCCAAAGTGGACACAGAAAGAGAGTGGTCTTTGAAAGAAATTAGGCCTGTTTTTTTATTCCTGGATAACCTCTTTAACTTTATATTTGGGTCTATAAGAAGCTGTATGTCCAAAAATGCATGGGCTTTGCAGGTAGTGCTGCCTGCATGCTCTGTTCATGGCCAATGTGTGACCTGGACTTATTGAAGACTCTTTTACTTCCTCCAGGATCACTAACTAGAGAAATAAAGAAGATAAAACGGAAGCCATTGAGCTGTGTCGTGTGGGATTTCAGCTTTCATTTCTCCAGAACACCTAAACACACGTAAATATATCAGGGGGTTTCCAGGGATGGACTTGTCTGCTGTAGCCCGCTCCCACATCTCAGGGCCATTTCTGCTTTCTGGAGAGCTCAAGATTTTACTTTTCATTGTGGGTCAATACTACATACTTCTTGTTCCAGTTTCTGGGGTATGATCAGCATTTAGGATTTACTTAGTGACATTGCTGTAGGTCTGAACTTACAAAAGTATCTGGACATACAAAAGTGACTCAAGCCCATGTGTCTATAGACTTTTGAAGGGGAAGGGGTTGTAATATTCTTGTAATGTGCCTTGGGACTTGAATCAAGGAATATCTGGTAAGAACGGATAAGGGGTGACTAGCAGGGGCACACAAAGAGGGGATGAGTCTGTATACATTTTCTGATCTCCTCCTGATGACCTCCTGCTGGGACTGGACAACAGGAACACCTAACACGAATGTCGCTGGTATCTCCCTGGGAGACTTGGACCTCATTGAAAGGCCATAGCTATTGTTACATTGGAGAGGGGAGCTGAAGTTTAGACAAGCCCACTTGGGATATTGGAGATACCTTTGCTCAGAGACTTGAATGTGGATGTGAGAAACTGATGTTAAAGGGGTTATCCAGGAAAAAACTTTTTTTTATCTATCAACTGGCTACAGAAAGTTAAACAGATTTGTAAATGACTTCTATTAAAAAATCTTAATCCTTTAAGTACTTATGAGCTTCTGAAGTTAAGGTTGTTCTTTTTTGTCTGATGCTCTCTGATGACACGTATCTTGGGAACTGCCCAGTTTAGAAGCAAATTCCCAAGACACGTGTCATCAGAGAGCACTTAGACAGAAAAGAAAAAACTTAACTTCAGAAGCTCATAAGTACTGAGAGGATTAAGATTTTTTTAATAGAAGTAATTTACAAATCTGTTTAACTTTCTGGAGTCGGTTGATATATATAAAAAAAAGTTTTTTCCTGGATAACCCCTTTAAAATAGCGTCCCCTTTGTATGCTGGAATCCTCATTGCTTGGAAGGTCATTACTATATTGGAGCAGGGAATTTCTGGTGGGCTCAGGCTGGGGTAAAAAATAGGAAGTAAGGCTACGTTCACACTATGTTTTTAGCACACGGCAACCTAAAAGATGGATCGCTGCTGAGCCACGCTTCCTATTTGGATATCGGTGCAAAGGAAATGCTACCCAGCCAATCCTGCACTTTACAGTAAAACTGATATGTTTTCTTTATTCTGTGGGTCAATACAATTAAACCGATACCCATGGTCAGGCTGGGTTCACACCACGTTTTTGCAATACAGTTCCCGTATCAGGTTTTTGATGAAAAACGGATTCCTCGAAACCGGACTAAACTGTATCAGAACGTGTGTACAAATTTCAACCCGTATACAGTTTAAAAAAATGATGTCCGGTTGCATCCGTTTTTAAGAAAAAAAAACGTAGACGTTTTTAACTTTTCACTCCATTAAAGTTTCACTTTCACTTGATTAAAGTTTCACTTGTTTGATTGAAATTCCAAGAAAGAAACTAAACAGATGGAACCATATGCGCATACGGTTCGCTATGGTTCCCATTGACTCCCATGTTTCAAAAAAAAAAAGTATACGGTTTCAATACGGTTTTTCACCCGGACCAAACACTGTGGTAGGCTACGATTTTGGGTACGGGAAAAAAAAAAACGGACAAAACTGTACAAGATGCAAAACGGACACAACCGGATGCATCGTTTGACATACTGTTTTCAATTGAGAGTCAATGCATACAGTTTTCAATACGGTTCCGTAGGATTTTCAAATTGAAAACGTATATGGTAACTGTATTGCGAAAACGTGGTGTGAATGCAGCCTAACATGCCTTACTATTATTGTACTGCTTTTAAGGAGGGCTAATTTTTTGCATTGGAATCTGTAGTTTTTAGCTATACCACTTTTACGTATATGTGACTTTTTGATAACTTGTTATTCCATTTTTTCTGGAATGTGATGCGACTAAAAATTAGCAATTATGGACTTTGGTATTTCTTACATTTAGGCCATTCACCAGATGGTTATCAGTAGCTTATATTTTAAAAGCAGCAGTGACACCGATCAGATACAATAGAAGCTAGAGCTGTGTTTTTAATCTAGTGTTCTGGTCCGGACACCTAGTGGAAAAGCTTCACATCACACAAGTGTGTTTCAATTTTTGATTTATTATTATTATATTTTTTAAAATAAAGTGAATAAAAGTCAATTTCTGATGGGAGATTTTCTTAGTTTAGGGTACCCCTTTGTGGGTTTCCCCTAAAGTTGTTGTAAACATTATATTACCCTGTTACCTCCTGGGGTTTTCTTGTAATTGACAGACTGCTATTAGACCCATTAGGGGGCATTTATAATGCATTTAGATCCATAAGGGTGGGTTCACACTGCGTTTTTGTCTCCATTTCACTGCTTCTGTTACAGTAGATTTTATTTTACTGTACGCTCAGGCCCGTCACTACAGGACAGGCAAACCAAGCAATTGCTTGGGGCCCCGAGCTGGCCAGGGGCCCCGAGCAGAGCCAGTGCTTGTCCGTCCTGTAGCGACGGGGCAATTCCCCCCATCACTATTAAGGACATCCCTGTGTCCCGAAAGATGTTTTCGGGACACAAGGATGCCCCCGTTAACTCTCTGCGGCCCTGCATAAAGTTTTAAAACGCAGCGGCGGCTGAGAAATTGCGCACGCCGGGACGTCACTGACGTCCCGTGCGTGCGCCCATAGCAACGGAGGCGCAGAGGACCGGAGCTTCGAGGAGGAGGAAGACGTGTGCTGGCCAGCTTGGTAAGTGACCAGCGGGACGTAATCTTCGGTGTTCCGACCACCGCTTCTCCGGTCCCGGACCGGAGGAGTGGTGGTCGGAGCACAGAAGTTGGGCAGTACACAGGCATACAGCCTCCAGTCATACACTGTATATGGCTGGAGGCTGTATGTCTGTGGGGAACACTGCCAGCCTAATGTGGGGGAACACTGCCTGCCTAATGTGGGGGAACACTGCCAGCCCAATGTGGGGGGAACACTGCCAGCCTAATGTGGGGGGAACACTGCCAGCCTAATGTGGGGGGAACATTGCTGCACCTAATGTGGGGGAACACTGCCAGCCTAATGTGGGGGAACACTGCTGCCCCTAATGTGGGGGAACACTGCCAGCCTAATGTGGGGGGAACACTGCCAGCCTAATGTGGGGGAACACTGCCAGCCTAATGTGGGGGAACACTGCCTACCTAATGTGGGGTAACACTTCCTACCTAATGTGGGGGGAACACTGCCAGCCTAATGTGGGGGAACACTGCCAGCCTAATGTGGGGGAACACTGCCAACCTAATGTGGGGAGAACTATGCTCCACCTAATGTGGGGAGAACTATGCTCCACCTAATGTGGGGAGAACTATGCTCCACCTAATGTGGGGAGAACTATGCTCCACCTAATGTGGGGGAACACTGCCAACCTAATGTGGGGAGAACTATGCTGCACCTAATGTGGGGGGGGGGGGGGGGGGACACTGCCTACCTAACGTGGAGGGAACTCTGCTGCACCCAATGTGGGGGGAACTCTGCTGCACCAAATGTGGGGGGAACTCTGCTGCACCTAATGTGGTGGCCTCGTATTAACGTTCGCTTACGTCGCTCTCCCAGAATTCAAGGGCCGGCGTTCTTAGAGCGTGACGTGCGTGAACATCAAGGGGGGAGTCCTCCATGTCCATTTTGCTTGGGGCCCCCAAATTCCTTCAAATGGCCGTGGACAAACTGCACTGCACGGGCAGGGGATAAGGGGGGGGGACATACTGCACTGCACGGGCTGTCAATAAGGGGGAAGGGGGGGGGACTGTCAGGCCCAAGGCCTAATTATTAAAATCCTATATGTGTATTATAAATTATAATTATATCTATGTATTATCCAAGACATGGGTGAGAGGTCATTCAGACGGAAATATGGAGGCATATCGCAAGCAGTCCAAGCCTGCACTGGAGCTAATGTGCCAAGAAAAGGACATCCCTACTGCAGGAAAGAACAAGGAACAACTTATTGCTGATCTTGTGGAGTATGATGCCCGTACAGAAGAGCTGAGTGACATGAGGCAAAGTCCTGCAGCTGGAACTGCCATCCAAGGACTGATATCTTCTGGGGAATATAACATTACTCCCCATCAGGACAGTACTCCACATGAGGCCTTGGACTCTTATATGCGGACTGCCTTACAACACCTTGGGAATGTGGATGTAAATATGAAACTCCAACTGCTTCTCCACTACCAAACTGCAGAGAGAGAGGCACGAGCCGCAGAGAGAGAGGCACAGATAAGAGCTGCAGAGAGAGAGAGGCGGCAGAAAGAGAGGCCCAGCAGAGGCATGAACTGGAGGTTCTGAGGCTGAGAGGGGATGCTTCAATGTGCAGGATCAAGGAGACCACAAACCCCGCTTGGAACATTTCCCCATGTTGGAAAAAGATGGTGATCTGGATGTGTTCCTGAGGGGATTTGAAAAGGTTTGCCGGCAGTTACATCTACCTAAGGAACAGTGGGGACGATATCTAACCCCACGGTTGTGAGGGAAAGCTCTGGATGTGTTTGCTTCTCTTCCCTCTGAAAGTGACCAGGACTATGAGGCAATAAAATCTGCCCTGCTAAAAAGTTTTAATCTGACTCCAGAGGCTTATCAGAAAAAGTTTTGGACTTTGCAACATAGTGCCACAGAAAGCTGCACTGAACATGCAGGTAAGCTAAGGACTGCATTCAGGCAATGGACTGGGGGCCTATAAGTCACTACCTATGAGGCCCTGGAGGACTTGATGGTCCTGGATCAGTTTCTCCAAACACGGAGCTTTGAAGCCAGAGAGTGGTTTTTGGACCGCAAGTCCAAGACAGCCATGGAAGCAGCAGAACTAGGAGATGACATTGCCAACAACCGGGCGCCAGCAGCAAAGCGTGGATCTGCACAAGCTGGAGCAAGTACCTGGAGGGGAGCCACACAACCACAAAGCACCACCAGGTCAGCCGGGAAATTCTTGCCATCATTCCCAAAAGCAACATGAGCCACATTGTCAGGGGGACACCCGCCGATGTTATAGATGCAACAATATTGGGCACCTGAGTGCCACTTGCCCCAACAAAAAGAATTCTCCACCAGTAGCTGGAGGACACACAGCCGTTCTTCTGGTGTCCGGAGCGGTGGAGAAAAGAGCGGATAACCTGCAGAATGTAACTGTGGGTGACAGGGTGGCAGTGGGTTTGCGAGATTCTGGAGCCTCCTTTACCTTGGTGCGGCCTGAAGTGGTGGATACAGAGGACATCATCCCTGGCAGAACCATGGCTTTAAAAGGAATTGAAGGTGTGCGGCCTGCTGTGCCCATGGCCCGTGTGTACCTGGATTGGGGTACAGGCAAAGGTTTGCGGGAGGTGGGGGTCTCTGAGGACATCCCTGTTAATGTTCTGCTGGGGAATGATTTGGGTCGGATGCTCTGTCATTATGCTCCAGAGGACACTACCTGCACACCGGATGGGCTAGGAGAGAGCCCTGTTAATTCTGAGGTACTGTGCGAGACTTTAGGAGACACTGTGAACTGTGGTAACTGGGAGGGAGTGCAGGGGATTGATAAATGTTTACCTGTGACTGAACCAGTAATGTTTTCCAAAAGTGAAATGGGGTGTATTGTAAAATGTGGTGACAAGGAATTGCCAATGCCAAAACCTAGTGGAGATGGGCTGGGGGGGGTTGGTGTGCCCCTGGTGACATGTAAGGATGAGGGACCAGCAGTGAGTGATATGTCCCAATCCTGTGAGCCTAAGGAGGAGGAGGGAAGGAATGATAGCCCTGTGTATGATGCCTGTATTGTTATGTCTGGAACTGAGGGGGAGGAAGATAAACCCCAGGGAGGCATACCAATGGTGGCAGTGGGAACGCGTCAGCAGCATGCCAGGGCTGCAGCTTTAAAAGGAAGGGAGGATGGTGATGCAAGGGGCAAACTGTGTGACTTGCAAGCCCCAGCAGAGGAAGGTGGAGATGCTAGTTCACCTGGGGGAAATGTGCTCCCTGATACCACTAGATGGGGGGGGGGGGGAAATGAGCATTTCTGGGAAGCTCTGCGCAGTGACCCTTCCCTTGAAGGGCTGAGACAACGTGCTGAACATACAGGTGTTGACACAGATGGGCATCGGGTACATTGGGAAAATGATATCTTGTACTGGGAGTCCCTTTCCAAAGGCATGCTAGGGGCCCAGGAGAGAGAAAGGCAGTTAGTGGTTCCTAGGCTGTACAGGAAAGAGCTGCTGAGGTTAGCCCATGAGACCCCCCTGGCAGGACATTTGGGAGTGGCCAAGACAAAGTCCAGGTTGGCACACAATTTCTATTGGCCAGGTATGGGTACTGCTGTTGCAAATTACTGTAGATCCTGTCATGTCTGCCAAAGGGTGGGTAAGTCTGGGGATGTAAATCGTGTTCCCCTAGTGCCCCTACCAGTCATATCTGTACCTTTTGAACGAGTGGAAGTGGATATTGTGGGGCCTCTAGCTATACCCAGCAGCACAGGGAAACAATTTATTCTTACTGTTGTAGATTATGCAACCAGGTACCCTGAGGCTGTTGCCTTATCCTCCGTCCGAGCAGATAAGGTGGCAGATGCTCTGATCAGTATTTTCTGCAGGGTGGGGTTCCCCAGAGAAATGCTCACTGATTAGGGCACACAGTTCATGTCCAATCTCATGCAAAGTCTCTGTAAGAAGGTGAATGTACAGAACTTGGTAGCAAGCCCATACCACCCCCAAACAAATGGTCTTTGTGAGAGGTTCAATGGGACCTTGAAACAAATGCTGAAAACATTTGTAGAATCGGAGAGCAGAGACTGGGAAAAGTATTTACCCCATCTGTTATTTGCTTACAGGGAGGTACCCCAAGAGCCTACAGGTTTCTCGCCCCCCCGGGACCCCGAGATTTAGTTAGGGAAGAATGGGAAGGCTTCTGTGGTGGAGTATGCTCTGAGATTCAGGGACAGGATGCAGGCATTGACTAGGCTGGTACATGACAACCTCATAGCAGCACAGTCCAGGCAGAAGTACTGGTATGATCACAATGCAAGGGACCGGGTCTGTGAAGTGGGACAGAAGGTAATGGTTCTGAACCCCATCAGGCAGAATAAATTGCAGGCCGCCTGGGAGGGTCCCTTCCCCATTCTGCAGCGCCTTGAACCCACCACATATGTAGTTGAGACAGTACCACATTAATATGGCATACTATGACCCTGAGAAGGTGGTACTCAGTGTATGCAGTGCATCAGAGGAAGGGCTGGGTAGTGATCCCCTACTAGACCTAGTGGAGGAAGCTAAGAGCCAGGGATCCCTTCAGGATGTGGAGATCAATCCACAGCTCTCAGATGAAAGAAGGAGGCAGCTTAATCAGGTACTAGGCCTCTTCAGTGCCATCTTTGCCTGGGAATGCAGGGCCTGTGGTGTCAAGAAAAGAAATAGATGGTTAAGGGAGACAGATCTATCAGCCTGAACAGGCCAGATCTCTCTGTCTCCATCTTAAGGGGGAGGTGTCAGGCCCAAGGCCTGATTATTAAAATCCTATATGTGTATTATAAATTATAATTGTATCTATGAATTATCCAAGACATGGGTGAGAGGTCATTCAGACGGTGTATCCTTCTTGTGTATTGCATTTTATTGGGGGTCTGGCTGTTTGTTTACATCTCCTTTGAAGTCAGAGGCTCTTCTGAAGCAGCAGGCTGTAAGGGGCACTCTGGTCCCATCATATAATCAACCAAATAAGAGGGCCAGGGACAGAGGTGCCCCCCTGGTGGGATCAGAGGGGAGGGGGGAATGGAGTCTCCCTCCAAAAAGGCAGATATATAATATTTAACAATGCTAGACTCAGGGTGTTCAATGCTGTGCCACAAGCTGACAAGACCATCCTAAGAACTCACTCTCATGGACTGATACCCTCATGCTGTAAGAACGTCATCTTTTGTTTTCTGAACTTGTCTTGCTAAACTCTTTTATATATTGTTATACCTGTATGTCATTTGTTCCTGTATTTTTATATATTTAGCACTGTGATACCTTTTATCAGATTAAATGTTTAATTAATCAGCTCTGGTCTCTGATCTCTAAATATATGAGCTCACCTTTCTGAAGGCAGCTCTGGTGGAAACACGTTTATCTCAGAGTTAATTTGGTGACTTGCTGGGACTAGTAGTGGATTCCCAGAGGATACCGATAAGGTGTGATCGTGACATGGACATACTGCACTGCATGGGCCAGGGATAAGGGGGGGGGGGGCATACTGCACTGCACGGTAGACGTGCACATCAAAAATGTTTGTTTCTTTTAGTTTCTTTTTACACCTATATTCGTATGTTTTCGGTTCGGCAGCCATTTTCGGATGACATTTTCAGACAGATGTGTTATTCTCTAAAATGGCGGACAAAATTTTTGAACGCATTCGTTATTGGATTCATTCGTCAACAGAAACATTCGTTTTCATAGGCATTCGTTATAATTCGTTAATCTTTGTGCTGCTTCTCTCCAATGTTGTGTGTTATTCTTTATATACCTGCATTCCAGGTTTTTCTTTTACGGTAAATAATACCATTCATTTTTGTAGATGCTGCTGATTTATTCTTTACAATCTGCCTGTACCATGTGCTATTTATCCAGCCCTGTGCATTGTGCCCATTCCTTGTTGTCATTTTAATGTTTTAAGTATGTTGTTAATAAAGTTTACATATCTTTCATGACTTTTGTGTTGCTGTTAGTTTTTTTTTGAGTATAACAATTCGTAAAACAATTATGTACACATTTACAGGCGCAGTCACTGTGGGTTTGCTCAATCTTGCTGGTAGGATTGTGCCTGTGCGCAGTATTTATTTATTTGTTCTCTCTTTTTCTCCTATAGACTGTCTCTGGCATGGTGGGCTAGGCTTTCGCATCCTTCATGTGTGTGATGGGGCCCTGTTCGTGTTTGATGCAGATTTTGTGCAGTTACAAGGGCTGTATTTGGCACCAATCCCTGGGTTACGTGATAACAAGTTGTGTTGGCTTTGTACACGGATGTGGCCGGTCCGGCTGGTTCTGGTGCCTTCCAGGTTACCGATGGTGTTCTGGTGATTGACTGGACTTTTGGGGGGTTATTGGTCTGTGCCGGAATCTAGTTTTGCCTCATTGTGGCGGCTGTTGGGTGCTGAGGCATGGGGTTGCCCCGTTACCTTGAGCTCAACATCTGGTGTGGTGGCCCTACAGGTTCCCAGTGGACAGCCGGTTGGCTGACTCTTTTCCTCGATTCCAGGTCTTCCAGTTGTTTTTTGCTTGGGTGGATCCGGTGGGGTGCTTGTGCTAGCGGATCCTCTGCAACATGGTGGGAGCGGTTGATGTCTTTGGCCGTGTGGTTGTTTCCACTTTTGGGCGAGGCGGTTGGGACAAAGTTTTTGGTGGCATATCGGGTCTGGGTCAGTTCTGCAACTGTGGCTTTCTCTCTTGTGTGCCACCTAGTGGCAGCCACGTAATGGGTTTGCCCTTCCCGTTACAAAACTGTTTTGCTCTCGTGGTTTTGGTTTCAGCCATTTCTTTCTCAAGTGGATAATGTTTCCCCCTGCTGGGTAAATCTGTAGTGTTAAATAAAACACTAAGTGTGAATACACCCTAAAGGTAGGGCCACAAGGAGCTAGGAATGCACCCATGGCAGTTACAAGAGGGAGCTGTAATGGTCGCTTTTCAGTTTTAAGCCCTGTTCTGACCTTGTGTTTTTCACGCATTATCAGTTTTCTGTGCTTTTCTTCCCTAGCTTGGAAGAGTTTAGCCTTTCACCCTATTGCAGTGCGGGTGTGGCTATATAACTCCAGCTCAGTTTGTTTTCTGGGCTGGTGATTTGTGCAATAATGCTACTATTATGTCTGTATTAAACATGGTTAAATATATATACTAATATATATATGTTAGTCTGCTTGGGTGTTAGTACATTTGTCAGTTTTTAGGATTATGCATGTCCGTTCTGTTCTTCACCGGTTATCTTAGTCAGTGTTCACACTGTGAGTCTTGCTTGCACCTGTGCTTTGTTATCTTGAAGTCTGTTCAGACTCATCTGTTTCTAGTCTAGTGTTCTTCTGTGTATTATATTTCTGTTTCCTTCTAGGCCAGTATTCTGATCACACGGTGCACCGGTGGCTAGAAGTCTATCTGGATTTAGTATTTCTGTCCCTCAAAGTTTGGAGTGGGGTGTCTAGTTTGTTCTTTGTATGAGTTTTGGGCTTATCTTTAAAGTTATTGTACATGCACTGATCATAGAGTACATGATCACTGATCTAGTGTTTCCTCTGTACTTTACCATTGGTCTATAGTGTCCTCTGTGTTTGCTCACTGATCTATGTCCTCTGAACTTAATCTGTTTATGTAAGTTATCCGTGAACAGTGTTCTATGTTTCCTGCCCTGTTGGTATATTTATATCCTGTCTGGTTTATCTGGTTGTGTTTCCATTTTGTTTCTGGCCTGTGACCGTATATGTTTATTATTACTTGTTTTTTTTACGCCCACTATACTTTAGCTCAGGTAGGGACCGGCACCGTGGTTGTCGAGACACCGCTTAGGGTGGATGGGCAAGTAGGCAGGGACAGTGTTGCTAGGGACAGTTTAGGGCTCACAAACTTGTTACGAGCAGGCACTGTCTGCAGCGGGACACACGGCGCTACCCAGCCACAGCAGAGAGCTCGATCTTGTGACTGTCACCGGCACATCCACAACTTGATATACACATATATGCACTCTTTGTGACCCTACCATTAAAGGGTAAATAAAAGATTTTTTCCATATATAAAGCTTGGCAACGTGCTATCCATCTTAAAATCTTTATCCTCACTATCTCTGGGTGACATTTTTTTCTCCCGGGGATGGTGAGATATGCAGTTATAAAGTCACCCCCGCCACCCCGTACGTAGTCCCCTGGGCCGGAGGCTCTACTTACTTGGTCCCATCGCTCTGGCCGTAGTGGTGCCCCTTTGTTGTGATTGATGGCCTGCCCCACCTCTCTGCTCTGTCTGCTTAGGCAGCAGAGTGATGACGCGGGCCGAAAATCAAGCCAAGGGTATTCCTATCTGCGGTGTACACTGGAGGCTAACACTTTCTCAGGTGGAACTAACCCGTTAATGTTTACTGTAGATGGGTGCACAATGACAAAAAGGGAGAAAAAAAATATAAAAATGTATAATATGTGACAAAAAAATATAAAAATGTATACAGTCCATGGACATGAGCGGCACAGTTTCTGGGAATTTTTTTTTTAATACCATACAGTCCCTTATAACAACTTCAGTGGTGCACAGATATGTTTCATCTTCTGTAACAAACAACTTCAGATGTTCACATTCATTTAATTCATGATATGCAGGGGATTCCAAAAAGATGGTGCAAAATGATATTCAACGGTATTCAATTACCCGGGAGAACGGAACACGAGTTTATGAACATGGAAAGACGCACGATCTATCCAGGAATTATCTATACACCACAAATGTTCAGAGCGATTTCTATTGGTTACACGGCAGATGTCTAGAAGGTGGTCCAGTCCTGTCCAGACGCCTTCAGCATATCCTCCTATATGGTCTCCATTGTCTCAGGGATGTATTGTCTTAGGTGCTTCAAATCTTGTGGCTGGAAGGAGAAGATACACTGAGTCATTGATGTAGAGAGAAGTCACAAGGTTACAGATCTGACAATTGTGAAGACCACTGCAACATTACTGAATTGTTCAGTCACTATAAAGATGTGGAGGTACCGGCACTGCTGTGTCACGGAACGGTACTATATGCACGGCCAAAATTTGTAGAAAATCCCAGATAATAGAAGATGTGCGGTGCTGTACATTAAAGTGCTACAGTATATTGCACAAAAAGAGAAAAAAGCTAAGATGGAGCACTCACCACGTAAATCTTCTTCTTACAGTCTTTATTCCATTGCACTTCAATGTACATGAACGAACACGGGACAGGTGCGGGGGAGCGGGTTACGGACAGGAGGCGGGGAGAACACATGTGGAGGGTGACCATTGTTTCACGCTATCAGCGTTTCTCCTGCCCAGACCCAGAACAATGGTCGCCCTCCACCTGTGTTCTCCCCGCCTCCTGTCCGTAACCCGCTCCCCTGCACCTCTCCCGTGTTCGTTCATGTTCATTGAAGTGCAATGGAATAAAGACTGTAAGAAGAAGATTTACGTGGTGAGTGCTCCATCTTTGCTTTTTTCTATTACTGAATTGTTGTTTCCATCTGAATGTTCTCAGATACCGGAACGTTGTGTCGGCCGTGCCGGAAACAACAATTCACCAATGTTAAGCTGCCTTCATGATGGATAAAGAGAATATCCCCCCCCCCCCCACAGGATCTGGAGGACCTGACACAATGGAGTGAAGACCATATCTGAGGATATGCTGACACACGCCTAGAATACACTGAACTACCGCCTAGACATCTCCTGTGTT
Organism: Hyla sarda; assembly: GCF_029499605.1. Taxonomy (NCBI): domain Eukaryota; kingdom Metazoa; phylum Chordata; class Amphibia; order Anura; family Hylidae; genus Hyla; species Hyla sarda. Next base: position 380,525,429 of record NC_079192.1, on the reverse strand, counting down.
ACAAACACTTGGATAGATAGTGTGTCCCTCCATTACATAGTTGTGAATGTGCCCCTAGGACTCATTTACATTATGTAATATCAGTCCGGAGATATTTTTGGGGTGGATATTCCATCTGGGGTGAGTGCCGGCGAAACAAGCCAGCGCTAGGACCACTCACAAATGCAATGTCTCAAAAGATGGGAATGCGTTTCCGAGCATATTTCGACAGAAGAATGAAAGTGTTCATTCTATCAGCGGAGTCTGAGGTCTGAAATTTCCGAGGAGGAATTTAGTGTGAATGTAGAAGGATCCCATTGAGAACAAAGGAAAACCAAGTGGAATTCCACTCAGAAAATATATAGATGAAGGATATGTTCATATGTACACTATTCGCTGTAGAAATTCACCTGCAAATTTTCTGCAACAGACAATCAATGGGTAGCAAAATAATTTGCTGCAGAATTATGTACATGTAAACGTAACCTCAAAGAAGAATTACAGCTTCAGCAAATAACACAAATAACACAGTCTTATAAGACATTTTAGTACAGAAAAGACAAGGACAGCACAGCCACATGTTATACACTGATCTATTACTGCTAAAGCTATAGCTACATTTTTAAAAGCTCATTTGACCCCTTCATGGAGCCCTCTGCTTGCTGTCATTCAATATGAACCTCCATGAATGGGATGGACTAACAGCGGCTTGTTATATCAATCCCGCACTGTAACAAGCCATAAGGCTGTGAGCACATCACATGACCAGGACTGATTTTTATGAAGACTACTATTGAATGACAGCAAGCAGAGATCTTGACAACTAATGCTGAAAATATACTGAAAACTTTAGTTACTGAACCACTTGACTCTTTTAACTCAAAAACAAACTTCAGATTTCAGTAAATCTATCTAAAAGATTTATGTTTTATTTGTCCAGATCCAAGCCGGTTGCTGTTCTGTTGCTATGAAGGACTCTGCAGAGAGGACACACTAATAAGAATATTAATAAAGATCAACTTTATTGCTAAATTGTGAAGGACATTATACTTGCTCTTTCTGAGTGTTGCTGTGTAAGAGGGGGCGTGAAAGAGGAGTTTCAAAAACTGTGATCATCTGTTGTGCGGAGTGAATCTGTGGAGTGGGTGCGACTGCCTATAGGCCACATTCATAGTTTGGGTAAGTTTTTCTCTTTTGCACATAGTGGGATAACTGTTAGAGTTTAAACACCCTTTTTCCTTTTTTTTTTTTTCTCTGTTCCACCTCTAGGGGGAGGAGGAGTAGATTGGGCACAGGTGTATAAATCTTAGCTTGGGACTCTTATTGAGAGCTTGCTCTTTCTGAGTGTTGCTGTGTAAGAGGGGGCGTGAAAGAGGAGTTTCAAAAACTGTGATTATCTGTTGTGCGGAGTGAATCTGTGGAGTGAGTGCGACTGCCTATAGGCCACATTCATAGTTTGGGTAAGTTTTTCTCTTTTGCACATAGTGGGATAACTGTTAGAGTTTAAACACCCTTTTTCCTTTTTTTTTTTTTTCTCTGTTTCACCTCTAGGGGGAGGAGGAGTAGATTGGGCACAGGTGTATAAATCTTAGCTTGGGACTCTTATTGAGAGCTTGCTCTTTCTGAGTGTTGCTGTGTAAGAGGGGGCGTGAAAGAGGAGTTTCAAAAACTGTGATTATCTGTTGTGCGGAGTGAATCTGTGGAGTGGGTGCGACTGCCTATAGGCCACATTCATAGTTTGGGTAAGTTTTTCTCTTTTGCACATAGTGGGATAACTGTTAGAGTTTAAACACCCTTTTTCCTTTTTTTTTTTTCTCTGTTCCACCTCTAGGGGGAGGAGGAGTAGATTGGGCACAGGTGTATAAATCTTAGCTTGGGACTCTTATTGAGAGCTTGCTCTTTCTGAGTGTTGCTGTGTAAGAGGGGGCGTGAAAGAGGAGTTTCAAAAACTGGAGTTTGAAAGCAGGAGGTTGAGATCGCTGTGAGTTTTAATTTTTGAACCCACAAGGTCTACAAAAAATTTTAAGTGTAATTTTGACTGTCTGTTTTTTCCTATACATTTGTGAAATCCCCATTACTAGATGGCCTTTATGTTGGAAAATGCAGTCCAATGTACATCCTGTTCAATGTATGCAATCCTTGAACAACAGTTTGAGGGTGCATATTGTTGTGCGAGATGTGTGCTAGTTGTCCGTTTGGAGGCCCAGATCTTGCATCTAGAGGGGCGACTGGCAACAATGAGAAGCATTAACAACATGGAGAGGAGTCTCCTGCTCACTGAGCAGGCACTCTCGGGAGTAGAGGTGGGGGAGGACAGTGGGACGGAGTTGCAGGACAGTCAGGCAGTTAGCTGGGTTACAGTTAGAAAGAGGGGTAGGGGAAAAAGTGTCAGGGAGGCTAGTCCTGAACTGGCACACCCCAACAAGTTTGCCCGCTTGGCAGATGAGGGGGATGCCATTACAGAGCTAGGAGAACTGCAGCAGGATACCACCTCTGACCGCCAGGGGGGTGTCTGCTCCAGTAAGGAGGGAGGGAGGAGTACAGGGCAGGCCAGACAGGTACTAGTGGTGGGGGACTCAATTATTAGGGGGACAGACAGGGCAATCTGTCACAAAGACCGGGATCGCCGAACAGTGTGTTGTCTGCCTGGCGCACGAGTTCGGCACATCGCGGATCGGGTTGACAGGTTGTTGGGCGGGTCTGGAGAGGACCCAGCAGTCATGGTACATATTGGCACCAATGACAAAGTAAGAGGTAGGTGGAGTGTCCTTAAAAATGATTTCAGGGACTTAGGCCGCAAGCTTAAGGCAAGGACCTCCAAGGTAGTCTTTTCTGAAATACTACCAGTACCACGAGCCGCACCAGAGAGGCAGCGGGAGATCAGGGAGGTAAACAAGTGGCTCAGAAGCTGGTGTAGGAAGGAAGGGTTTGGGTTCATGGAGAACTGGGCTGACTTCGCTGTCGGTTACCGGCTCTACCGTAGGGACGGGCTGCACCTCAATGGGGAGGGTGCAGCTTTGCTTGGGGAGAAGATGGCTAGAAGGGTGGAGGAGTGTTTAAACTAGGGACTTGGGGGGAGGGAACCTACAGCAAAGAGGGGGAAGATAGTGTAGATAGAGAGGTGGGAATTATAAATGTACCTGGGGGTGGAGCGGAGGGAGGGGTTAGAATAGTTAATAGGAATAAGCTTCATAGGAAAATAAAACTTACACCCTTGAATCCCATTAACCCCAATAACATAAAGGATGGAAATGTAAAGTGTATGTTCACAAATGCCAGAAGCCTAGCAAATAAAATGGGGGAGCTTGAGGCCTTGATACTGGAGGAACATATTGATATAGTTGGGGTCACTGAGACATGGCTGGACTCCTCGCATGACTGGGCTGTCAATCTGCAGGGGTTTACATTGTTTCGCAAGGATAGAATGAACAGAAAAGGTGGTGGAGTCTGTCTGTATGTAAGAAGTGGTATGAAAGTCAGTGTGAACGATGCCATAGTGTGTGATGATTCTGAGGATGTGGAATCACTGTGGGTAGAATTACAAAAGGAGGGAAATACTGAAAAAATAATATTTGGGGTAATCTACAGACCCCCTAATATCACTGAAGAGATAGAAGTTCAGCTTCATAAACAAATAGAGAGGGCCGCCCGGGCAGGTACAGTGGTAATAATGGGAGATTTTAACTATCCAGATATAGATTGGGGTCCGGGGTTGGCTAAAACTACAAAGGGGCGACAATTCCTACATTTATTGCAGGATAATTTTATGGGCCAGTTTGTGGAGGACCCAACAAGAAGTGATGCCTTGTTGGATCTGATCATTTCCAACAACGCAGAGCTGGTTGCTAATGTTACTGTGCGGGAAAACCTTGGGAATAGCGACCACAATATAGTTACTTTTGACTTAAAATGTAGAAAACAAAGACAGGCGGGGAAGGCAAAAACATATAACTTTAAAAAGGCAAATTTCCCTGGGCTGAGATCTGCACTACAGGGCATAGACTGGGGGGAGGTGTTGTCAAATACTGATACAGAAGGTAAATGGGACATCTTTAAATCAACTCTAAATAACTATACAGCTAAATATATACCAAAGGGGAACAAATATAAACGATTAAAACTAAATCCTACATGGCTGACACATGATGTTAAAAGAGCAATAAACAACAAAAAAATAGCCTTCAAAAAATACAAATCTGATGGGTCAGCTATAACATTTAAACAGTACAAGGAGCTTAATAAAATCTGTAAAAATGTAATAAAAACAGCAAAAATTCAAAATGAGAGACAGGTGGCCAAAGAAAGCAAAACTAATCCTAAATATTTTTTTAGACATATAAATGCAAAAAAACCAAGGACAGAGCATGTAGGACCCCTTAATAATGATAATGGGGAGGTTGTCACAGGCGATCAAGAGAAGGCGGAGCTACTGAATGGGTTCTTTAGTTCTGTATACACTATGGAAGAAGGAGCTGACATTGGCCAGGTCAGTGCTGGTAACACATCATGTAATGTACTGAACTGGCTTAATGTAGAGATGGTACAAGGTAAGTTAAGTGATATAAATGTAAGCAAATCCCCAGGACTGGATGGACTACACCCAAGAGTTCTTAGAGAGGTAAGTTCAGTAATATCTGTACCCCTGTTCATGATATTTAGAGATTCTCTGGTGTCTGGTATTGTGCCAAGGGACTGGCGCAAGGCGAATGTGGTGCCAATCTTCAAAAAGGGCTCTAGGTCTTCCCCAGGAAACTATAGACCGGTAAGTTTAACGTGCATTGTGGGTAAATTGTTTGAAGGACTTATAAGGGATTACATACAGGAATACATAGGGGATAATAGTATTATAAGTGATAGCCAGCATGGGTTTACTAAGGATAGAAGTTGTCAAACCAATCTAATTTGCTTTTATGAAGAGGTGAGTAGAAGCCTTGACAGAGGAATGGCTGTGGATATAGTGTTTCTGGATTTTGCTAAAGCATTTGATACTGTCCCTCATAGACGTCTGACAGGTAAGTTAAGGTCTTTGGGTTTGGAAATTTTAGTTTGTAACTGGATTGAACACTGGCTCATGGATCGTACCCAGAGAGTGGTGGTCAATGATTCGTACTCTGATTGTCCCCGGTTATTAGTGGTGTACCCCAAGGTTCTGTACTGGGCCCGCTGTTGTTTAATTTATTTATTAATGATATAGAGGATGGTATTAACAGCTCTGTTTCTATCTTTGCAGATGACACCAAGCTTTGTAGCACAGTACAGTCTATAGAGGATGTGCATAAGTTACAAGATGACTTGGATAGACTAAGTGTCTGGGCATCCACTTGGCAAATGAGGTTCAATGTGGATAAATGTAAAGTTATGCATCTGGGTACTAATAACCTGCATGCGTCGTATGTCTTAGGGGGGATTAAACTGGCAGAGTCACTGGTAGAGAAGGATCTGGGTGTACTTGTAGATCACAGACTACAGAATAGCATGCAATGTCAGGCTGCTGCTTCCAAAGCCAGCAGGATATTGTCATGTATCAAAAGAGGCATGGACTCAAGGGACAGGGACATAATACTCCCCCTTTATAAATCATTGGTACGGCCTTACCTGGAATATGCTGTTCAGTTTTGGGCACCTGTCCATAAAAGGGACACTGCGGAGTTGGAAAGGGTGCAGAGACGCGCGACTAAACTAATATGGGGAATGGAACATCTTAGCTATGAGGAGCGATTAAAGGAGTTACAATTGTTTAGTCTTGAGAAGAGACGTTTAACCTCTTCAGGACATAGGGCGTATGGATACGCCCTGAATCCCGAGTCCTTAAGGACCGAGGGCGTATCCATACGCCCGTGGGAATTCCGGCCCCCACCGCTAGCCGGTTGGGGACCGGAGCCGGATGCCTGCTGAAATCGTTCAGCAGGCATCCCGGCATATCGCCCAGGGGGGTCATTATGCCCCCCCATGTCGGCGATCGCCGCAGATCGCTGGACAATTCAGTCCAGCGATCTGCGGCGATTCCGGGTCAATCGGGTCTCCGGTGACCCGGTGACCCGGAATTACTGGCTGTTCGGGGCCGTCTCTGACGGCCCCGAACAGCCAGAGCCTGCAGGGGTGAGGTGGCACTGGTGCCACCTCACGATCGCCCTGATTCGTCGGCCGGATTACCGGCCGACCAATCAGGGCGCCTGCTGCGGGTGTCACTCCCGCACCCGCTCCGCCCCTCTTCCGGAGGACGTGAGCGGGTGCGGGAAGACGACCCCCGGTGCTGGGGACCCCGATCCCCGGCGCCCCTGTTGGGATCGGGGCCCCAGGAGCAGCTGCGGCGGCGGGACTGACCTGCAGCGTCTGGATCGTTGGAGGTGAGTGACAGCCTCCTGCTGTTGCTTAGCAACAGCTCCCAGCATGCAAAAAGGGCATGCTGGGAGCTGTAGTTATGCAACAGCAGGAGGCAGACCACCACAACTCCCAGCATTCCCTTATGGGCATGCTGGGACTTATGGTTTTGCAACAGCTGGAGGCACATTCTTTCTATGGAAAAGTGTACCTTCAGCTGTTGTATAACTACAACTCCCAGCTTGCACAAACAGCTAAAGTGCATGCTGGGAGTTGTAGTGGTGCATCTGCTGGTTGCATAACTACAACTCCCAGCATGCCCGTTGGCTGTCGGTGACTGCTGAGAGTTGTAGTTTTGCAACAGCTGAAGGCACACTGGTTGTGAAACTCAGAGTTTTTTTTTACCTAACTCAGTGTTTCACGACCGGTGTGCCTCCAGCTGTTGCAAACTACAACTCTCAGCAGTCACCGTACACCATGCACCGTACATGCTGGGAGTTGTAGTTTTGCAACAGCTGGAGGCACACTGGTTGTGAAACACTGAGTTAGGTCACAAACTCCGTGATACATAACCAGTGTGCCTACAGTTGTTGCAAAACTGCAACTCTCAGCAGTCACCGACAGCCAACGGGCATGCTGGGAGTTGTAGTTATGCAACAGCTGGATGTCCCCCCCCCAATGTGAACGTACAGGGTACACTCACATGGGCGGAGGCTTACAGTAAGTATCCGGCTGCAAATTTGAGCTGCCGCAAACTTTCTGCTGCAGCTCAAATTGCCAGCGAGAAACTACTGTGAACCCCCGCCCGTGCGACTGTACCCTAAAAACACTACACTAACACAAAAAATAAAATAAAAAGTAAAAAACACTACATAAACACATACCCCTACACAGCCCCCCTCCCCTCCCCAATAAAAATGAAAAACGTCTGGTACACCACTGTTTCCAGAACGGAGCCTCCAGCTGTTGCAAAACAACTCCCAGTATTGTCGGACAGCCGTTGACTGTCCAGGCATGCTGGGAGTTTTGCAACAGCTGGAGGCACCCTGTTTGGGAATCACTGGCGTAGAATACCCCTATGTCCACCCCTATGCAATCCCTAATTTAGGCCTCAAATGCGCATGGCGCTCTCACTTTGGAGCCCTGTCGTATTTCAAGGCAACAGTTTAGGGTCACATATGGGGTATCGCCGTACTCGGGAGAAATTGTGTTACAAATTTTGGGGGGTATTTTCTGCTTTTACCCTTTTTAAAAATGTAAAATTTTTGGGAAAACAAGCATTTTAGGTAAAAAAAAAAAAATTTTTTTTACATATGCAAAAGTCGTGAAACACCTGTGGGGTATAAAGGTTCACTTAACCCCTTGTTACGTTCCCCGAGGGGTCTAGTTTCCAAAATGGTATGCCATGTGGTTTTTTTTTGCTATCCTGGCACCATAGGGGCTTCCTAAATGCGGCATGCCCCCAGAGCAAAATTTGCGTTCAAAAAGCCAAATGTGACTCCTTCTCTTCTGAGACCTGTAGTGCGCCAGCAGAGCACTTTTCACCCCCATATGGGGTGTTTTCTGAATCGGGAGAAATTGGGCTTCAAATTTTTAGGGGTATTTTCTGCTATTACCCTTTTTAAAAATAAATTTTTTTTGGGAAAACAAGCATTTTAGGCAAAATTTTTTATTTATTTTTTACATTTGCAAAAGTCGTGAAACACCTGTGGGGTATTAAGGTTCACTTTATCCCATGTTACATTCCCCGAGGGGTCTAGTTTCCAAAATGGTATGCCATGTGGGTTTTTTTTGCTGTTCTGGCACCATAAGGGCTTCCTAAAGGTAACATGCCCCCCAAAAACCATTTCAGAAAAACGTACTCTCCAAAATCCCCTTGTCGCTCCTTCCCTTCTGAGCCCTCTACTGCGCCCGCCGAACACTTTACATAGACATATGAGGTATGTGCTTACTCGAGAGAAATTGGGCTACAAATACAAGTAAAAATGTTGTCCTTTTACCCCTTGTAAAAATTCAAAAATTGGGTCTACAAGAACATGCGAGTGTAAAAAATGAAGATTGTGAATTTTCTCCTTCACTTTGCTGCTATTCGTGTGAAACACCTAAAGGGTTAAAACGCTGACTGAATGTCATTTTGAATACTTTGGGGGGTGTAGTTTTTATAATGGGGTCATTTATGGGGTATTTCTAATATGAAGACCCTTAAAATCCACTTCAAACCTGAACTGGTCCCTGAAAAATACTGAGTTTGAAAATTTTGTGAAAAATCGGAAAATTGCTGCTGACCGTTGAAGCCCTCTGGTGTCTTCCAAAAGTAAAAACTCATCAATTTTATGATGCAAATATAAAGTAGACATATTGTATATGTGAACCAAAAAAAATGTATTCGTAATATCCATTTTCCTTACAAGCAGAAAGCTTCAAAGTTAGAAAAATGCTAAATTTTCAAATTTTTCATCAAATTTACGGATTTTTCACCAAAAAAGGATGCAAGTATCGATAAAAATTTACCACTATGTTAAAGTAGAATATGTCACGAAAAAACAATCTCGGAATCAGAATGATAACTAAAAGCATTCCAGAGTTATTAATGTTTAAAGTGACAGTGGTCAGATGTGCAAAAAACGCTCCGGTCCTTAAGGCCAAAATGGGCTCCGTCCTGAAGGGGTTAAGGGGGGATATGATAAACGTATATAAGTATATTAATGGGCCATACAAAAAATATGGAGAAAAACTGTTCCAGGTTAAACTCCCCCAAAGGACGAGGGGGCACTCCCTCCGTCTGGAGAAGAAAAAGTTTAGTCTCAAGGGGCGACACGCCTTCTTAACCATGAGAACTGTGAACTTATGGAACAGTCTACCTCAGGAACTGGTCACAGCAGGAACAATTAACAGCTTTAAAACAGGATTAGATACATTCCTGGAACAAAATAAGATTAATGCTTATGAAGAAATATAAAATCTCATCCCTTCCCCAATATCGCGCCACACCCCTACCCCTTAATTCCCTGGTTGAACTTGATGGACATATGTCTTTTTTCGACCGTACTAACTATGTAACTATGTAACTTCTGGCTAGATGATCACCACGGAGACCGAGTTATATAAAGAACATTTTATGGGATTTCATTATTACAAATAGTGAAAGAAAGGGCATCAAAGACTTCGGAGCCTGAGATTCAACTATATATTTAACTCTAAGAGATAAAGGGGGAGCAGGGAAAGGGAATTCTCCATTGTGGAGAGGAAATTCGGTAGCTCGTGGGGACATCAAGTGGTCATTTTCAGTACTGCAATTTAATAAAACAAAAATTTTGTAAACTATTTAAGGTGGGCATTACAGTGTAAAATATCAGATGTATAGTCAAAAAATTTGAGGATATACAGTACGTCCCTAAAATAGGTTGTCCAACCGTATAATTAACACATATATATGCCCATACATTTAAAGGGGTTATCCAGGCAAAAACTTATATATATATATATATATATATATATATATATATATATATATCAACTGGCTCCAGAAAGTTAAACAGATTTGTAAATTACTTCTATTGAAAAATCTTAATCCTTTCAGTACTTATGAGCCTCTGAAGTTAAGGTTGTTCTTTTCTGTCTAAGTGCTCTCTGATGACACGTGTCTCGGGAAACGCCCAGTTTAGAAGCAAATCCCCATAGCAAACCTCTTCTAAACTGGGCGTTTCCCGAGACACGTGTCATCAGAGAGCACTTAGAAAAAAAAGAACAACCTTAACTTCAGAAGCTCATAAGTACTGAAAGGATTAAGATTTTTTAATAGAAGTAATTTACAAATCTGTTTGACTTTCTGCAGCCAGTTGATATGTAAAAAAAAGGTTTTTCCTGGAATACCCCTTTCATATATATTTGCACAATCGGCTGTAGAGAAACGCGCTGGAGGGTGAGATGAAAGAGCAGGAGATGAAGAGTGTCCTACAGACCCTAGGGTGCGGGTCCCTACCAGGGGACAGGCAGCATTGCTTTAATAGCAATTTTACTTATGTACTGTGCAGTGTTATTTCTATTTATTGGGCCCATGTGCACTATAGTATATAGAATATAAAATATATTTGGATATTTGTGCAATTGTTCAGATTAATTATCTACAATATTTGGAATATCTTTAGATTGCACATGCAATTTATATTGTATGTCTGTCATTTCCTCTTATGTAGATTTTCCATTTGTTTCATCATATCTCGTGTTCCGCCACCACAGTTTTTAATTTGTCCAATGTGTTTATGGGTTTTATGGGTATTTTGGGATTTTATGGATTATGAGAAAATGTAATAAAATAAAAACTAAATGAAAACATAAAATAAAATCTATTGGATATTTGGTGTAATTTTGTCTGAATGTGTTCTTTTGGCCATCTTGTCAGGATTATCAAAGTGTGTGTTAAAGGGGTACTCCGCCCCTAGACATCTTATCCCCTATACAAAGAATTGTGGATAAGATGTCTGATCGCTGGGGGTTCGGACCCTGGACCCCGCGATCTCGGTCCGGCACACTGGCATTCTGAGCTTTTATGTTCAGAACCCCAGCTGCCCTAGGCTGCAGGTGGCCGTGGTCATCGCTATCCCTTTCCTAATGTCTATGGGAGGGGGTGACGGTCATGGTCGCTTGTCATCTGGCACAGAGCGGAGTTCCCTCCGTGCAGCAGATTACTTGGGTGTCAGGCCAGAGATCCTGGGGGTCCCTGCGGCTGGAATTCCAGCGATTTGACATTTCACCCCCTATACTATGGATTAGGGATATGATGTCTAGGGGCAGAGTACACCTTTACATTCAGAGACCTATGTATTTCTTGATTGTAATGTTATATTCCATCTATGATTAAGTGACAATGTAGGGGCTGGGTGGTATGTACCACATATTGTTGTTTATTCCTGCACTCTATTAGATATAGAATACTGTATAATATAGATGGATGGACAGTTTATATAATATTTAATAGAGAACATTTCACCCGACACATGAGAATGAAAATTGCCAACTGTGTCCTGTGTCATTTGGTAGTATTTCCTAAAGCTAATGTTTTGTAGACAGATGGCTGCCATGCAGCATTGGGCACCATAGTCAATAGTCTATAGATGCTATATGACAGAGCTTCCCATATCCACAGCACCCGTCTCTACATGGCGCGGGGTCACACACGGGAGACGGTGCTATGGAGAATGAAGTCCAAGAATTCAACACTCTCCTTATTAAAATGACTCGGGAAACTGATTACCCCAAGGGTTAACATTAAAGCATGATTAACAAAAATGTCCAAAATATCCACCTCCTCTCTGTTCTAAATAAATATGGAGTCATCTATGTATCTTTTAAATAACACTACATTGGATGTCCACCTATGGTGGCTATTAATAAAAAAATTTCAAAAGCCCCACATAGACAGTGATGATGATGACCAAGACGACCATGATGACCAACCTGTATAGTTCCAGCTGCCTCGGAAAAGCTGGAAAGGATGGCGATCGGTATTGCTATAGCACACTGACAGCCATATTGACAGCATGAAGGAAACAGATGAGTACAGATAAAAGAAACTTCCAGAAGGTCAACCGTCACTGCAGCACTCCACCAATATGGTTGCAAAGATACACTTAAAGACTGTGAGGAACAAGATTCTCTGGTTAAAATGTATATACACAAATAAATAAATATATATCTATCTCTCTCTATATATATATATTTATATCTATCCTTTCCCTCACTGAAGTATAAAATCCAGTTGATGACATCACAATGACATCATGAAGGTTCTATTCAGACAGACGAAGCTGATGACTTTCCCTCATTCACTTGCTACTACTTACTCAGGAAAGTTATATGTGAGTGCTCACTTGCAATTTCTGCGATTCTACAGAGATATTTTTCTTCGCATTCTTCATACAATGAAGGCAACAAAGAAGAGAAATCATTTAGAAAAAGAAGGAGAGAAGAAGGAGAACAAAACTGCCATCGAGCAGAGAGATAATGGCCAGGAGACTAAGAAACCAAAAAAGAACAGGTTCTTAGGTTACCTGCGAAACCCTGGGACCTGGATGAGAAAAACTTCTGACAAAGAGAAGAGAAGTTTGAGTGAACTCCCAGGACCCAGCAACATTAATGTGTTGGACAGCAAAGGTAGGACCTCGTGTAATAATCAGGGACTGGAGAAAGCCAAGAAAAGGCCAAGTGTCTTAGCCCATCTGCAGACGCCATGGAAGTGGCTTGCTGACCTAAAATGGAGAGGATCATATGTACTCAATGAGGAAACTCCAGACATTTCCTCCGAACCAGGTCACAAGCAATCAGCACATGAAGCCAAGAAATGTCCAAGGGTCTCATTAGTCAAGCTACAGGCACCTTGGAAGTGGCTTGCTGACCTAAACTGGAGAGGATCATATGTACTCAATGAGGAAACTCCAGACATTTCCTCCGAACCAGGTCACAAGGAATCAGCACATGAAGCCAAGAAATGTCCAAGGGTCTCATTAGTCAAGCTACAGACACCTTGGAAGTGGCTTGCTGACCTAAAATGGAGAGGATCATATGTGGTCAGAGAGGAAATCCCAGGACCCAGTACATGTAAAGAGCAGCAAAAAGATGATGAGGGGGATCATACCATCCTACAGCCTGGTACGTCATCTAAAACAGTCCCCCTATCACTACACTGCTTCACTTTACATAGTATACTTGGGAAAGGAGGTTATGGCAAAGTCTACTTAGGAAGAGACATCATACGAAAAGAATATGTGGCCATTAAAGAAACAAACAAGAAGTGGTTCACAAGATATGGACACACGTTCATAGAGCGCCATGTCCTCCAACTCTCCCACCAGTGCCCTTATTTAATCCATGGCCTGGCAGCCTTCCAATCACTAAGAAGTGTCTACTATGTTATGGAGGTGGCCACCAGAGGGGATCTGAATGACTTTATCCTAAGGTACAGTCCTCTTGGTGTCAGAACAGCAACATTTATCACAGCTGAGGTGGTTTGTGGCGTACAGTTCTTACACAGTAAAGACATTGTCCATAGGGACCTCAAACCGGGAAACATTCTTCTAACCCAAGATGGCCACATCAAAATAACAGATTTTGGCCTTGCTGCGAGAGATGTATTCCTGAAGATCAGAGGTACACCGGGGTACGCAGCCCCAGAACTTGTAAAGAACAAGGCACATGGGAGAGGAGTGGACTACTATTCCATTGGCGTCATCCTCTATAAGATGCTAACTGGACGCCTTACAGTTTACATGATAAATGATCATGATGCATTTTACCCATGGTTCCTGACTCCTGACTCAGTAGACATCATAAGAGGACTGCTTTGTAAAGACCAGTTTCAGAGGTTAGGAGTTACATGCAACATCAGGACACATCAGTTTTTTGAAGACATTAACTGGAAAGATGTGGAAGCCAGAAGGATGAGACCACCAGCAAACATGACGGCAGCTCCTGCTATGATTTACCCAAATGCTGAAGAAACTGGGCACCTTGTGGAACAACCATTGGAAATCACAGCTAAAACTCACAAGATCTTTAATGATTTTAGCTTTGTGTGTCCTGCATGGTCGGATTATTATCATCCTGTCATCATTCAGACTGAGGACAATCGGATGGGTAAAAGGCTATTCAGGAAGAAAAAACCCTAATACCCTAACCCCATCCATTTTCTACCATCTTTGCTGTCAATAAAGGCTGTGGCTGCCACCATTTGTATATGTGTTTCTTTATAATGATGGTTAGGAAGCTGGGGACATTACAACACTATATTTTAACCACTTAAGGACTCAGGGCGTACAGGTACGCCCTGGTACTTAAGGACATAGGGCTTACCTGTACGCCCGTGGGAATTCCGGTCCGTGCCGCTCGTCGGGCGAGGACCAGACCGGTATGCCTGCTGAAATTGTTCAGCAGGCACCCAGTGCAAACCCCTGGGGGGGTCCGGAGACAATTCAGATCGGTGATCTGCGGCGATTCCGGGTCATACTGGTCTCGGTAACTCCGGAAAATAAGGGGTTCGGGATGTCCAAGACACCCCCGATCCCCCTGAAGGGATACGTGTGAGGGTGGCAGGGGTGCCACCCCTCCTATTGGTCGGTCAGAAGCGACCAACCAATAGCAAATCGGGGGCGTTAAAGTTTGGTTCCCCCATTCTGCCCACCCACGGTAGTCAGGGCAGAACGGGGGAGCTGCCCTGACTATTGTGGGAGGGGGGAGATTTATTAACCCCTTAACCCCTTAAGGACCCAGCCATTTTACACCTCAGGACCCGGCCTTTTTTTGCACATCTGACCACTGTCACTTTAAACATTAATAACTCTGGAATGCTTTTAGTTATCATTCTGATTCCGAGATTGTTTTTTCGTGACATATTCTACTTTAACTTAGTGGTAAAATTTTGTGGTAACTTGCATCCTTTCTTGGTGAAAAATCCCCAAATTTTATGAAAAATTTGAAAATTTTGCATTTTTCTAACTTTGAAGCTCTCTGCTTGTAAGGAAAATGGATATTCCGAATAATTTTTTTTTTTATTCACATATACAATATGTCTACTTTATATTTGCATCATAAAATTGACGTGTTTTTACTTTTGGAAGACACCAGAGGGCTTCAAAGTTCAGCAGCAATTTTCCAATTTTTCACAAAATTTCCAAACTCACAATTTTTCATGGACCAGTTCAGGTTTGAAGTGGATTTGAAGGGTCTTCATTTTAGAAATACCCCACAAATGACCCCATTATAAAAACCGCACCCCCCAAAGTATTGAAAATGACATTCAGTCCACGTTTTAACCCTTTAGGTGTTTCACAGGAATAACAGCAAAGTGAAGGAGAAAATTCACAATCTCCATTTTTTACACTCGCATGTTCTTGTAGACCCAATTTTTGAATTTTTACAAGGGGAAAAAGGAGAAAATGTATACTTATATTTGTAGCCCAATTTCTCTCGAGTAAGCACATACCTCATATGTCTATGTAAAGTGTTCGGCGGGCGCAGTAGAGGGCTCAGAAACGAAGGAGCGACAAGGGGATTTTGGAGAGTACGTTTTTTTGAAATGGTTTTTGGGGGGCATGTTGCATTTAGGAAGCCCCTATGGTGCCAGAACAGCAAAAATCCCCCACATGGCATACCATTTTGGAAACTAGACCCCTTGAGGTACGTAACAAGGAATAAAGTGAGCCTTAATACCCCACAGGTGTTTCACGACTTTTGCATATGTAAAAAAATAAAAATAAAATTTCACTAAAATGTGTGTTTCCCCCCAAATTTCACATTTTTGCAAGGGTTAATAGCAGAAAATACCCCCCAAACATTGTAACCCCATCTCTTCTGAGTATGAAGGTACCCCATATGTTGACCTGAGGTGTACTATGGGTGAACTACAATGCTCAGAAGAGAAGGAGTCATATTTGGCTTTTTGAGAGCAAATTTTGCTCGGGGGCATGTCGCATTTAGGAAGCCCCTATGGTGCCAGGACAGCAAAAAAAAAAACACATGGCATACCATTTTGGAAACTAGACCCCTCGGGGAACGTAACAAGAAATAAAGTGAGCCTTAATACCCCACAGGGGTTTCACGACTTTTGCATACGTAAAAAAAAAATAAAAAAAATCACTAAAAGGTGTGTTTCCCCCCCAAATTTCACATTTTTGCAAGGGTTAATAGCAGAAAATACCCCCCAAAATTTGTAACCACATCTCTTCTGAGTATGGAGGTACCCCAAAAGTTGACCTGAAGTGCACTACGGGCGAACTACAATGCTCAGAAGAGAAGGAGTCATATTTGGCTTTTTGAGAGCAAATTTTTCTCGGGGGGCATGTCGCATTTAGGAAGCCCCTATGGTGCCAGGACAGCAAAATAACCCCCACATGGCATACCATTTTGGAAACTAGACCCCTTGAGGAACGTAAGAAGGCGTAAAGTGAGCATTTACCCCCCACTGGTGTCTGTCATATCTTTGGAACAGTGGGCTGTACAACATTTTTAATTTGCACAGCCCACTCTTCCAAAGATCTGTCAGACACCAGTGGGGTGTAAATTCTCACTGCACCCCTCATTACATTCCGTGAGGGGTGTAGTTTCCGAAATGGGGTCACATGTGTTTTTTTTTTTATTTTGCGTTTGTCAAAACCGCTGTAACAATCAGCCACCCCTGTGCAAATCACCTCAAATGTACATGGCGCACTCTCCCTTCTGGGCCTTGTTGTGCGCCCCCAGAACACTTTACGCCCACTTATGGGGTATCTCCGTACTAGGGAGAAATTGTGTTACAAATTTTGTGGGGCTTTTTTCCCCTTTACCTCTTGTCAAAATGAAAAGTATAGGGCAACACCAGCATGTTAGTGTAAAAAGTTTATTTTTTTTACACTAACATGCTGGTGTAGACCCCAACTTCACCTTTTCATAAGGGGTGAAAGGAGAAAAAGCCCCCCAAGATTTGTTAGTCAATTTCTCCCGAGTACGGCGATACCCCATATGTGGCCCTAAACTGTTGCCCTGAAATACGACAGGGCTCCATAGTGAGAGCGCCATGCGCATTTGAGGCCTGAATTAGGGATTTGCATAGGGGTGGACATAGGGGTATTCTACACCAGTGATTCCCAAACAGGGTGCCTCCAGCTGTTGCAAAACTCCCAGCATGCCTGGACAGTCAACGGCTGTCCGGCAATACTGGGAGTTGTTGTTTTGCAACAGCTGGAGGCTCCATTTTGGAAAGAGTGGCGTACCAGGCGTTTTTCATTTTTATTGGGGAGGGAGGGGGGCTGTGTAGGGGTATGTGTATATGTAGTGTTTTTTACTTTTTATTTTATTTTGTGTTAGTGTAGTGTAGTGTTTTTAGGGTACAGTCACACGGGCGGGGGATTACAGCGAGTTTGAGCTGCTGCGCAAAATTTGCTGCATTGCAAACTTGCAGCCCGATACTCACTGTAAGCCCCCTGCCCATGTGAATGTACCCTGTACATTCACAGGGGGGGGACCTCCAGCTGTTGCAAAACTACTACTCCCAGCATGCCTGAGAATGTTTGGGAGTTGTGGTTTTGCAACAGCTGGAGGCACACGGGTTGGGAAACACTGAGTTAGGAAACAATGTTTCCCAACCAGTGTGCCTCCAGCTGTTGCAAAACCACAACTCCCAAACATTCTCAGGCATGCTGGGAGTAGTAGTTCGGCAACATCTTTAGAGCCAGATGTTGCCGAACTACAACTCCCAGCATGCTTGGAGTTGTAGTTTTGCAACATCTGGAGGACTACAGTTTGCAGACCACTAATACAGTGGTTCCCAATCTGTGGCCTTCCAGATGTTGCAAAATTACAACTCCCAGTATGCCAAAACTGTCCAGGCATGCTGGGAGTTGTAGTTCTGCAACATCTGAAGGGCCAGATGTTACAGAACTACAACTCCCAGCATGCCTGGACAGTAAGGGCATGCTGAGGATGTGTAGTTTTGCAACATCTGGAAGGGCACAGTGGTCTCCAAACTGTGGACCTCCAGATGTTGCAAAACTGCAACTCCCAGCATGCCCAGACGCCAAGGGCTGTCTGGGCATGCTGGGAATTGTAGTTTACAGGGTCCTATTACAGCAATGCATGTCGCTTTACGGCGACGTGCATTGCTGTAAAGGGCCCGACCGCGGCTGAAGATTTACTCACCTGTCGCCGCCGCCGCCATCTTCACCGCCGGGATCCGGGTCTTCAGGGACGAGGTAAGTACCGGGGCCGGGCCCCAGCACTCCCCCGTCCCCCGCCGCGTCCTCCGGTCTTCCTCCCGTCCTCTCCGGACTTTCAGGGGCCGGGCAGGACGGGAGGAAGTAACCGCCCCCCCTCCTGCGATTGGTCGGTTCACTAACCGACGGATCGCAGGGGATCGGAGGAGGTGCCAGGCTTGCCACCTCGCTCCGATACTTCAGCATGGTCCTGGCTGTCTGTGACAGCCGGGATCATGCGAAATTACCGGGCGGTCGGGTCCCAGAGACCCGATCAGCCCGGTATCGCCGCAGATCGCAAGGGCGATTTCCCTTGCGATTTGCGGCGATCGCCGACATGGGGGGCCTACATGGCCCCCCTCGGCGTTTGCCCTGGATGCCTGCTGAAGGATTTCAGCAGGCATCCAGTTCCGATCTCTGCCCGGCGCGCGGCAGAGACCGGAAAACGCCAGGACGTACGGGGACGTCCTGGGTCCTTAAGGCCCAGGGTGCGGGGACGTCCCCGTACGTCCTGGGTCCTTAAGAGGTTAAGGACCAAGGGCGTACAGGTATGTCTTTGCTCCCTGGTACTTAAGGACCAAGGGCGAACCTGTAGGCCCGTGGGAATTTCGGTCCCTGCCGCACACCGGGCGGGGACCGGACAGGGGTGACTGCTGACATCTATCAGCAGGCACCCCACTCAAATGCCCAGGGGGGTCATCAGACCCCCCCATGTCAGCGATCGCCGCAAATCGCAAGTGAATTCACACTTGCGATTTGCGGCTTTTCCGGGTCATACGGGTCTATGGTGACCCGGAATATAAGGGGGACCGCGGTTGTCCAAGACACCCACGATCCCCCCCGATGTGAATGTACAGGGTACATTCACACGGGCGGGTTTACAGCAGTAAGTTTCCTGCTTCAAGTATGAGCTGCGGCAAATTTTTCGCCGCTGCGCATATTCCTAGCGGTAAGCTCACTGTAAACCGCCGCCAATGTGAATGTACCCTACAAGCACTACACTAACACAAAATAAAGGGTAAAACACTACATATACACCCCCTTACACCACTGTCCCCCCCCCCCCCCCAATAAAAATGAAAGACGTATTGTACGGCAGTGTTTCCAAAACGGAGCCTCCAGCTGTTGCAAAACAACAACTCCCAGCATTTCCGGACAGCCACTGACTGTCCAGGCATGCTGGGAGTTTAGCAACAGCTGGAGGCACCCTGTTTGGGAATCACTGGTGTAGAATACCCCTATGTCCACCCCTATGCAATCCCTAATTTAGTCCTCAAATGCGCATGGCGCTCTCTCACTTCGGAGCCCTGTCGTATTTCAAGGAAACAGTTTAGGGCCACATATGGGGTATTTCCGTACTCGGGAGAAATTGCACTACAAATTTTGGGGGGCTTTTTCTCCTTTTACCCTTTATGAAAAAGAAAAGTTGGGGTCTACACCAGCCTGTTAGTGTAAAAAAAAAATTTTTTTTACACTAACATGCTGGTGTTGTCCTTTACTTTTTATTTTCACAAGAGGTAAAAGGAAAAAAAGACCCCCAAAATTTGTAACGCAATTTCTCCTGAGTACGGAAATACCCCATATGTGGGCGTAAAATGCTCGGCGGGGGCACAACAAGACTCAGGAGTGAGATTGCACTTTGTATATTTGAGGCCTAAATTGGTGATTTGCACAGGGGTGGCTGATTTTACAGCGGTTCTGACATAAACGCAAAAACATAAATACACACGTGTGACCCCATTTTGGAAACTACACCCCTCATGTAATGTAATAAGGGGTACAGTGAGCATTTACGCCCCACAGGGGTCTGACAGATCTTTGGAACAGTGGTCCGTGAAAATTAAAATTGTAATTTTTCATTTGCACAGCCCACTGTTCCAAAGATCTGTCAAACGCCAGTGGGGTGTAAATGCTCACTGCACCCCTTATTAAATTCTGTGAGGGGTGTAGTTTCCAAAATGGGGTCACATGTGGGGGGGGTCCACTGTTCTGGCACCACGGGGGGCTTTGTAAACACACATGGCCCCTTACTTCCATTCCAAACAAATTCCCTTTTCAAAAGCTTAATGGCGCTCCTTCTCTTCTGAGCATTGTAGTGCGCCAGCAGAGCACTTGACGTCAACACATGGAGTATTTCCATACTCAGAAGAAATGGGGTTACAAATTTTGGGGGTCATTTTCTCCTATTACCCCTTGTAAAAATGTCAAATTTGGGGGAAAAACTGCATTTTAGTGAAAAAAATTTTTTTTTCATTTACACATCTGACTTTAACAAAAAGTTGTGAAATATCCCTGTACCCCTTGTTACATTCCTTGAGGGGTGTAGTTTCCAAAATAGTATGCCGTGTGTTTTTTTTTTTTGCTGTTCTGGCACCATAGGGACTTCCTAAATGTGACATGCCCCCCAAAAACCATTTTAGAAAAACTCACTCTCCAAAATCCCATTGTCACTCCCTCCCTTCTGAGCCCTCTACAGTGCCCGCCGAACACATATGAGGTATTTCCTTACTCGAGAGAAATTGGGTTACAAATTTTGAGAGGATTTTTTTCCTCTTACCTCTTGTAAAAATTCAAAAACTGGGTCTACAAGGACATGCGAGTGTAAAAAAAAATGAAGATTTTGAATTTTCTCCTTCACTTTGCTGCTATTCCTGTGAAACACCTAAAGGGTTAACACACTTATTGAATGTCATTTTGAATACTTTGAGGGGTGCAGTTTTTATAATGGGGTCATTTATGGGGTATTTCTAATATGAAGGCCCTTCAAATCCACTTCAAACCTGAACTGGTCCATGAAAAATTCCGATTTAGAAAATTTGGTGAAAAATTGGAAAATTGCTGCTGAACTTTGAAGCCCTCGGATGTCGTCCAAAAGTAAAAACATGTCAACTTTATGATGCAAACATAAAGTAGACATATTGTATATGTGAATCAAAATATAATTTATTTAGAATGTCTATTTTCCTTACAAGCAGAGAGCTTCAAAGTTAGAAAAATGCTAAATTTTCAATTTTTTTATCAAATTTTGGAATTTTTCACTAAGAAATGGTGCAAGTATCGACAACATTTTACCAATAACATAAAGTAGAATATGTCACGAAAGAACAGTCTCGGAATCAGAATGATAGGTAAAAGCATCCCAGAGTTTATTAATGCTTAAAGTGAAAGTGGTCAGATGTGCAAAAAAACGCTCTGGTCCTACTGTGAAAATTGGCCTGGTTCTTAAGGTTAAAACCTGTCCAGAGGAAAAGTTGCCCTGTTGCAACAATGTATCCAAAAAAGGAGATTCATTTACAGTGTATACAAAAAAGAAGTTTGCAGCAGCACTCTTGGTCAAAAATGGAGGCTCTTAGCGCACTTTTTGATCAAAATGTGTCCCCCGTCCACCACGCCGAGGTGGCCTCTTGTCAGATGGGACCCTAACATGCTTAATACACCCACCTCTGCTGGGCATATGGCCTCTGACTGGGTGACATGCAGGATCCACTATCAATTTAAAAACCTCCTGTGAAACAGGGAGGGGTGCACGGCTAGAGAGGGTGCCACTCCCTCTAACTTGCATAGCATGTCCCCCAGTCAGAGCTGGTGGGTGGAGCTCCCCCCTCTCCCTCCAAGACTTGTATTGGGCAAAGCTCAGATGATATTCAGAGTGGGATAAAGTCTCACAGGAGAAGGGGAGAGGGAAAAAGTTTGATAACAGGCAAAAGAAGCATTTTTATCTAATAGGATATATTACAAAGTTTTTAATATTCATGTGTACTATTGATCTTTGCAAAAATGTGCAAGTGCAAACATGAAATCCCTTCATAGTCAATGGATACAAGCCTCTGGTAATCTGCACGTACCTCAGCTTTTCGCACGCTTTCTTTTACTTCTTCCATCTTCTGGACAACACTGAGGACCTGCTCCTCAGAGGCAGTCTTCTGTCTGTCTTCCAATCTTTGAAGGACCTAGATATTAACAGATTTGTGTTACTTTGCTTACCAATTCTCTTGGCTTACCAATGAGTTTTTGTAATATTTTCTGTGACCTTCCTATATTTGAGAACATTTGGAGATCCAGCACATATCTGGTGTCACTGATGCTGGATTAAGGGAATTATTCTATATAGGTCTCTATTATAACCGATAAAACATGGCACCACTTGTCCTGTCATAAACAGATTCTGTATAGCAGCCATTTATTTATTTCTTTTTTAAACATTACAGGCTAAGTAAATCATATTGAAATCGTATTGTGAGTCAGAGTGTGACTCTAGTTGGGTCACTTTTTGACCTTATCTGTCTGGAAACCGTGGTCTGGGCCAAAAGCTGGATACATTGGGAAAATGTCCCAACAAAAATTCGGACTCCTTTTGGCTCACTGGATTGAATGGGATATGGCATGGGTCCGGCAACAAGCGGATTTGAAATTCTTCCAGCCCTTAGTGGCACTAAAAAAAGCTCAGAATGCACCCTTAGGGTCTATTCACATGTACAGTATTCTGCGCAGATTTGATACGCAGGATTTCAAGCTGTGTTCAGTCAGTTTACATTGAAATCTGCAGCAGAGAATCCTGCGCATCAAATCTGCTCAGAATACTGTATGTGTGAATAGACCATTAAAGTAGTTCTGCAGCGATACGCAACTTATCCCCATCTGCAGGATCCCCTGCTTATCCCCATCTGCATCTGAACTGCAGGATCCCATGTGATCTCCCGTACAGGGACTCGGCATTACTGCGGCTCTGAGGATGACAGACATGCGCCCTCCATTCAGCTCTATGGGAGAGGTGGGGATGCACGAACACTGCATCTCTCCTCTCCCATAGTGATACATGGAGGGGGGGCGTGTCATCCTCGGTGTCATGCTGCAGCCCACACCCATCCTGCACAAGGAGAGCCACGACAGAGCCGGGGCCCCATACAGGAGATTGCAGGGGGTCCCAGCATTCGGAACTAGGGATCGACCGATTATCGGTTTGGCCGATATTCACAATTTTGGACGTTATCGGTATGGGCAATTACCTTGCCGATAATCTGATAATGTCCCGCCCCCCGCACTGCGCACCACACCGCCGCTGCCCCATTACCTCCCCCATCCCTGGTTTTATAATTACCTGTTCCCGGGGTCTGGGGCCCGCGCTACTTCTGGCTCCTGCTGCGTCCTGCGTTACGCTGTGCGCTGCGCATCGCAATAATGTGTGACGTCCTCAACGGCGACATCACCGTCAGTGCACACATTGACAGCTCAGGACGGGAGCCAGAAGTAGCGCGGGCCCCGGACCCCGCCCGGGAACAGGTAATTATAAAACCAGGGATAGGGCAGGCAATGGGATAGTGGCGGTGGGGGATGCAATAGGCAGCGGCGGTGTGGGCGGCGTGCGGTGCGTTGTGTGGGGGGGGGGGGGGGGGGTAGGGGAGGGGGGTAGGGAGCAGTGGCGGTGGTTGGGAGGACCCCCGGACAGGCAGGGGGAGAGAAGCGGGTGGCGGCGGTCTCTGGCCCAGCAAAAGCCGCTGCAGTTCATTGATTTAAAGCTCCCGCTTGAAATCAATGATCTGCAGTGGCTTTTTTTTGTGGCCGGGGGGGGGGGGGGGGGGGGGGGGTGAGAAATACCGGTATAAGGGTATAAGTTATCGGCTATCGGCCTGAAAGGCCACAGATTATCGGTATCGGCCCTAAAAAAATCGATATCGGTCGATCCCTATTCGGAACCCCCACGATCAGGCATTTATCCCATATCCTGCGGATCTCTGCAGATCTCCTTTAAAGATACTTTTTTCAGACTAACACATTTTTTTTAACTTATGATTTAACAATGATTTTAAGCCAATCCGTTTTACAATCTGTTCAACGGTTGTAAAAATGGTAATGTGAATGCTCCCTTATTCCCAGACTTCTGTGGAGCATTTGACAAAAGGTAATCTGAACCCCAGTTTTACAGATAGAAAAGGATCCCAAAGGAGAGGATGTGCCACAAATACTGTAAATGAGAATAGCCCTAAAGGGGTAGTCCGAGGAACTTAAAGGATAAGTCTCATGCTAGAAAATGTATCCCCTATCCGAAGGATACGTTTTAGATCGCAGGGGGTCAGAGCGCTGGGGCCACCCCGCGACCTCCTGTACGGAGCCCCTACATATAGTTCTATGGGAGAGCCGTTCGGCAATCTTCGGCTCTCCCATAGAGCTTTATGGAGGGGGTGGCCTCCACTTCGGGTGGTGGTCCTGACGCGCTCTTGTGCTAAAGCACAGGGGCTCCATACAGGAGATTGCAGGGGGCCCAAGAGCTCTGATCCCCCACAATCTAAAACTTATCCTTCGGATAGGGGATACGTTTTCTGGCATGATAATTATCTGTTAATTTATCAGACACTTATCCCTTATCCACTGGATAGGGAATAAGTGTTTGACCACATAAGGGTCCATCGCTGAGACCCCCCGCAATCTCCTGTATGGGGCCCTGTCTACTTACCTGTCTTGGGCGTGCTCCAGTCCCCACCCTCCTGGACATGCGCAAGTGTTTTAACTACATTTACTTGTATTCTTGCTGGAAGATATTGTTTTAGGTTTCTACTGGATACAGAACTCTCCCATTGTGCTACCATGCTGGGATCGCTTTTTGTGCCTCAGCTAAAATATTTATACTCTCTGCAATATATACATATAGAGAGAGAAGTAACAGCAAATTTGTCATCTGTTCAGTCCCCCTTGGGCCGGTTTCCAGTGCCCCTGGATATCAGATCTGGAGTAACATTGTGTGCAAGGTCAGAAAACCTCAGATGGGGTAAGGGGGTGGGCAAGAAAAAGCCGCATAAAATCAATAGCCGTCCTGAAACAGCATCCAGCACCTAAGGCAACCGAGGTAAAGAGGCATCATAGGAATGAGAACAGACAGCAAAGGGAGCTCTCCCCTCTAGTTGTCATATATTATGTATATTATGGAGCTGCGTAAACAGCGATTACACCTATAAACGCCAGGAATCTATATCACCCCCACTTCTTACCTGATGTCTTCTAGGAGTTCGGGGTCTTGCTGCTGCTTGTTCTGAGAAAACACAATAAAGGTCATTTAGTAATTGACTCTTCACCAGACATTGTTCTCACCTAGAATATTACAATACATTTACAATAGAATACTGCACCTAGGTTCACAGCTGACAAACCTGAAGATCGCCCATTAAAGAGAACCTCTCCTGATCTTGTTATATTTTACAATCCTCCCAGTTCACTGCCCCCATCATGATAAACCCCCCCCCCCCAGCCTTTATTTTTATTATTTGTTAGTTTTCTACCTTGATATTGCTCTGTATTTTCTGCTCAGTCTCAGTCAGATTCACAGACTGGGAAGGGGCGTTCCCCAGCAGGAGTGACGTCATCTGAAGCCATAGAGGGGAGAACTTCCTCTCTCACTCTGCTACACACAGCCCAGAGTAGTTCAGTGTGAGATGAGCTATGATTGGATAAGGCTGCACACACACCCCTCAGCCCTCCAGACTGTATTTCCTTATATTGGACTTTTGCCAGGCCATCAGGAGTCCAAAGTCTGTGCAATGGGGGGGAATGTGCTCTGGACAAGTGGGAGTTACATAGCGGCAGCTTTTTTAAACACAAATAAACATTTTAATGCAAAAGCAAAAATTAGTTTTAATGACAGCGCCCATTTTAAGTGAACCTGTCATCAGTAAAACAGGTATAAATAAGCCCATGGCTAGATAGGACCAGTCACCAAGATTTCAGAATACATGTTTACATTTTTTTTTGTCCTCTCTATCTGCAAGATATAAGCCTTTATGTTAACATGCAAATGTGGCTCAAGCACCCAGGTGGTGTTCCCCAGCATGGTAAGAGCCCAGGTACCTCCAACCCATATTCTCCTTGTCATCACCCCATGGCCTGTTGGCATCCGCCAATCCAATGACTGCGTATAATAGGCCAAATTTCCTCCCTATAAAAAATTCCCTTTTTCCAAATTAAATGTAAAATTAAAATAAATATGTCTGATATTATTACATGTAATTATCGTATTCCTGATCCTACATGGTCAACAGTGCTAAAGCGAAAAAAAAGTTTTTATTTTTTTATATAAAAAGCGATCAAAGAGTTAATATTATGCAAAACTGATAACTGTTAAACATTACAGCTCACGACATAAAAAAAGAATTACAGTCACCTCAGGAGACACAAAAGACAATGGGGGAGATTTATCAAAGGATTTAGACTGGTTTTTCCTGTCTAAAACTGTCGCACAGAAAGTCGCAGTCTAAATATGTGCGACTTTTTCTTTAGAGGATTTTTAGAACATGATGCATGCTAGTCTATTTTTAGACGGAAATGCATTGGTGCTGAATTTATCAAAAGCGACTTTTCTGCGACAAGTCGGATCGGCTGAAAGTAGGCCGAAATGTCAGTCCATGTTGGAGCAAGTTTAAATACAGTCTAAAGCATAGATCCCGAAGTCTGTGCGCAGAATT
This sequence comes from Hyla sarda, assembly GCF_029499605.1. Lineage (NCBI taxonomy): Eukaryota > Metazoa > Chordata > Amphibia > Anura > Hylidae > Hyla > Hyla sarda. The sequence continues at coordinate 380,498,959 of NC_079192.1, read as the reverse complement.
TATCAAGAGCTGTGTGACTTTTGATAAATTAGGCGCACAATAAACCGGCCTAACGCTCTGTAGTTTGGTCTATATTAATGCGGGAAATTGACAGCTTTGATAAATCTTCCCCCATGTGCCAGCAGGTGGCGCTACATCTACAAGGTGCTGTAACATTCCTCAGAGATTATGGTCCATATAGACATGATGACATCACACAGTTCCTCCATATAGACATGATGACATCACACAGTTCCTCCATATAGACAAGATGCCATCACACAGTTCCTCTATATGGACATGATGACATCACACAGTTCCTCCATATGGACACGATGACATCACACAGTTCCTCCATATGGACACGATGACATCACACAGTTCCTCCATATGGACATGATGACATCCCACAGTTCCTCCATATAGACAAGATGCCATCACACAGTTCCTCTATATGGACATGATGCCATCACACAGTTCCTCCATATGGACACGATGACATCACACAGTTCCTGTATATGGACATGATGACATCACACAGTTCCTGTATATGGACATGATGACATCACACAGTTCCTGTATATGGACATGATGACATCACAGTTCCTGTATATGGACATGATGACATCACAGTTCCTCCATATGGACACGATGACGTCACACAGTTCCTCCATAAGGACATAACGCCATCACACAGTTCCTCTATATGGATATCATGACATCACACAGTTCCTCCATATGGATATGATGACATCACACAGTTCCTCCATATGGATATGATGACATCACACAGTTCCTCCATATGGATATGATGACATCACACAGTTCCTCCATATGGATATGATGACATCACACAGTTCCTCTAATATGGACATGATGACATCACACAGTTCCTCTAATATGGACATGATGACATCACACAGTTCCTCTATATGGACATGATGACATCACACAGTTCCTCTATATGGATATGATGACATCACACAGTTCCTCTAATATGGACATGATGACATCACACAGTTCCTCCATATGGATATGATGACATCACACAGTTCCTCCATATGGATATGATGACATCACCCAGTTCCTCCATATGGACATGATGACATCACACAGTTCCTCCATATGGATATGATGACATCACACAGTTCCTCCATATGGATATGATGACATCACACAGTTCCTCCATATGGATATGATGACATCACACAGTTCCTCCATATGGACATGATGACATCACACAGTTCCTCTATATGGACATGATGACATCACACAGTTGCTGCAGATTTGTCAGCTGTACATCCATTATGAGAATCTCCGGTTCCCACACATCCCAGCGGTGATCTATTGGATGAGATCTGGTGACTGTGGAGACCATTGGAGTCCAGTGACCTCATTGTCCTGTATGAGATGATGTCATGTGACATGGTGCATTATCCTGATGGTCATAAAGGGATGGACATGGTCAGTTTCCTGTTCTTAGCTGACCGGAGTGGTACCCAGAGTGGTCTTCTGCTACTGTAGCCCATCTGCTTTTTAGTAAGGATGCACCAAAAAACAAATAATAATTTGGATCCGAAGCCAAAACTTGGCTGCTATATAGCATTGACTTACATGGGACTTTTATTTTAATCTTGGGCTACAGAGATGGAGATTGTCAGTATGGGGACATCCCTAAACTCTACTATATTTTCATGTGACATATAAGAACCATGCGTACCAAGTTTAATGGAAATCTCTCCAGTCATCTATCTATCTATAGTTATGTATATCTGGATATGGCACACACCAGGTTCACACTGTGCACAGAAATACTATGTACACTACAACTATACTCCATACAGAGGGGCTCAAATACAGTGGAAATAAAGCCTAATATGTAGCCATGGAAGAATTTCAACAAACTTTCACGGACGCTTTTTCAACGTAAACAGTCATTTGCTTTAAGTCTATTTTTTTACAGCTTTTTTTTACAGCTGTAAACTGACTTTTTATGCCTAAGGGTGCATTCACACTGCGTTTTACCTATATGGGGACCTATACCCTTCTCATTCAATGAATGAGCCGACAGGAGTCACATAGTGAACCCGGTCGGCTCATTTTTGCCCCGTATCAGGGTTTCTGACCGGACTGAAAAACGGAGTTTACCATGGAAATTAATGAGAAGGGGCCGGGGCCAGCTGGGATACAGGAGCGCCCAGTTTTCCTGTCCCCCAGCCGGATCCGGTCCCCATATAGGTAAAACGCAGTGTGAATGCCCCCTTAGAATGGAAGTGTATTGACGTCCTAACACAAGGCTTTACACATTTTGTGTTGGCGCCCAGGTTTTTGTCAGCCCGTTCCAAAGTGTACATCTTTAAAAAAAACATATTTTACCTCCTTTGCCGACGTCCCTTCACTGATCCCCTGTTCGCCCTCAGGTTAACATTCCAGGGTTACAGGAATAGAAGATATCAGGTGACCACCGCCAGGGCCGTTTGAAGGAATTTAGGGGCCCCAAGCAAAATGGACATGGATATCCCCCCCTTGATGTTCCCGCACGTCACACTCGCGCCGGCCCTTGAATTCTGGGAGCGCGATGTGAGCGAATGCCGATACGAGGCCGCCACATTAGGTGCAGCAGAGTTCCCCCCACATTAGGTAGGCAGTGTTCCCCCCACATTAGGTGCAGCATAGTTCCCCCCTACATTAGGTTGGCAGTGTTCCCTCCACATTAGGTGCAGCATAGTTCCCCCCCCCCACATTAGGTTGGCAGTGTTCCCTCCACATTAAGTGCAGCATAGTTCCCCCCACATTAGGTTGGCAGTGTTCCCCCCACATTAGGTGCAGCATAGTTCCCCCCACATTAGGTAGGCAGTGTTCCCCCCACATTAGGTGCAGCATAGTTCCCCCCCACATTAGGTAGGCAGTGTTCCCCCCACATTAGGTGCAGTATAGTTCCCCCCACATGAGTTTGGCAGTGTTCCCCCCACATTAGGTTGGCAGTGTTCACCCCACATTAGGCTGGCAGTGTTCCCCCACATTAGGTAGGCAGTGTTTCCCACAGACATACAGCCTACAACCATATACAGTGTATGGCTGGAGGCTGTATGCCTGTGCACTGCCCCACTTCAGTGCTCCGACCACCGCTCCTCCATAGCATTAGTTCCCGGGACCGGAGAAGAGGTGGTCGGAGCACCGAAGATGACGTCCCACTGGTCACTTACCAAGCTCGCCAGCGCATGTCTTCCTCCTCCTTGATGCTCTGGTCTTCTGCGCCTCCGTTGCTATGGGCGCACGCTCGGGACGTCAGTGACGTCCCGGAGTGAACTATCTCCTGGCAGCCCCAGGGTTTTTAAACTTAACGCGGGGCCGCAGAGAGTTAACGGTGATGGGGGAGAATTGCCTCGTCGCTACACGTCTGCTCGGGGCCCCAAGGAATTGCTTGGTTTGCCTGTCCTGTAGCGATGGGCCTGACCACCACAGCCAATCAGAGGCCTCAGTGCTGATGCTCCAGACTCAGGAGTACAGAGTGTCATGGCGAGGCTGCTGGGTGACTGCGGTGGTCACCTGACACCGGAGCGCCATCCCAAGACATCCGCTGCTGAATACCGCAGGCAGCTGACCCCAAGAATACCCCCACACTCTGGCACCCAATTGGTTGCTATGGGCATCTTGCACACGCTACTGCAGTGTTTCCTAACCAGTGTTCCACCAGCCATCGAATGTACAGGCATGCTGGGAGTTGTAGTTTTTCAACAGCTGCAGGCACATTGGTTGGGGGAACACTGCCCTACCATATACAATGTATAACTTTTCCATCATATCGGGTTATTCATGGGAATCTGTGACAGTGATGACACCGGGAAGGTGAGGGGACAGTAATAACTGACACACAGGGGAGGTGGGGAGATGAGGGGAGATTAATGACTGACACACAGGGGGAGATGAGGGGACAGTAATAACCAACACACAGGGGAGGTGGGGAGATGAGGGGAGACTAATGACTGTAACACACAGGGAGATGAGGGGACAGTTATAACAAACACACAGGGGGAGATGTGGGGACACTTATGACTCCGACACACACACACGTGGGAGAGATAGAGGGACACTAACGATAACAACTGTGACACACAGGGGGCAGATAAGGGGACAGTAATAACTGACACACAGGGGCAGATAAGGGGACACTAACAACTGTGACATACAGGGAGATGAGGGGACACTACTGACTGACACCCGGGGGTGATGAGGGGACATTAATAACTGACAAGCAGGAGGCAGATGAGGGCACACTAATGACTGTGACACACAGGGGGAAGATGAGGGGACAGTAATAACTAACAAACTGGAGCACATGAGGGGACAGTAATAACTGAAACATGGGGCAGGTAAGGGGACACTAATGGCTGTGACACATAGGGAGATGAGGGGATCCTAATGACTGTGACACAGAGGGAGGTGAGGGGATACTAATAACTGTGACACAGGGCACACAGGGGTAGGTGAAGGGACAATAATGACTGTCACACTGGGGGGGGACATGAGGGAACACGAATGTCTGCGACACAGAGGGAGATGAGGGGTCACTACTAACTGTGACACAGGAGGAGATGATAGGACACTAACGACTGATCACATGACGTCACAGAACGTCCCGTTGCGTAGTGACATCATGCAGCACCCTGGTTCATTACTTTTTTTGCTGGCTCCGGAATTCCTAAACCCTGTCCTAACATGTCCTCTAGACATAAGGCTCTGTTCACACCCTGTCTGGAGTATTTCCCAACCTCTGACAGACGTGAGACACTATATAGACATAGTAAAGCATACCTCCTATACATAATACTACTCATACATATTTATACTGCTAAACTACAACTCCCAGCATGCCCGGACAGCCGTTGGAAGTTGTAGTTTTCCAACAGCTGGAGGCACACTGGGAAATACCGCCCTAGCCTATACAATGCACTACTTTTCCATCATACTTGGTCAGATGACTACAACCTCCATCATACCAGGAAATACTGTCAGAACATGATGATGGGAGTTGTAGTCGGGTGGGAGCTGCAGAGTGACAGGTTAGGGATCATTACATTAGGATGTGCGGTTGTTTGGACAATTTTCCAGGATTCCCTGAATTGCCCCCATGTAAACAAGTGCAGGTGCGATGCCCCGGGCTCCCCATGTGCCCACAGTCACTATAGTAACAGCTGCCCCCCTCCTGCAGGGCACCCGGTGCCCTCTCCCCTCTGATGCCCCATACTCACTTTCCTGGGAGGAGGCTGCATCCTGACGGCTGCTCCTGTGTATTCAGGACAAGGTAGAATCAGCCCAAAACTCACTTCCACCAGCGCCCCGCCCCATCACAGCAGGCCCCGCCCACATCGTGTAGCACAACGGGCAAACCCCGCTCCGCGCCAGCATTTACCACGCCCCCTACATGACAGTCAAGGCCTGTGATCACGCCCTCTCAGTACATCAACCGCCTCGGCAACCACGCTCGTGTGTTTACTGGGACACAGCGCCATCTAGTGTTATAACAGCGGTGCTGCAGGCATGCGGTTTGCTATCCCGTCTGTTCCTGCAGTTTATATATGTCACACCTAAAAATGAGTTACATAGCAACCAATCAGATCGCTTCTTTCATATATATATATATATATATATATATATATATATATATATATATATATATATAAAAAAAGGCCTCTGAAAAACAAAAGAAGCAATCTGGTTGCTATGAGTAACTGCTGCACTTCTCTGCACAGGTTTTAATAATTCTCCCCCAACCTCTGTCCCACATGGTATATTTCGATGTTTAAATTTTTTTCCTCCTCACCTACGAAATCTATAAGGCTGCGTTCACACCAGGTATAGACCCATAAGGCTGCGTTCACACCTCGTATGAAGCCATAAGGGTGCATTCACCTGTGTTTAGAACCATAAGGATGCTTTTACACTGTGTTTAGATCCTTAGTTGTAATACCACACACAACCTGAGGACAGGTGCGGTGCAGTTTTTGAAAGGTCCGTTCTTCTATTCTTGGATAACCCCTTTTACATCAAACAGACCATTACAAATATATATTTTTTTTTTTTGGCGTACATAATAGCGTACAGTAAAATAAAATTTACTGTAACGGAAGCAGTGAAATGAAGACAAAAACACAGTGGGGGAGATTTATCAAAACCTGTGCAAAGGAAAAGTTGCCCAGTTGCCCATAGCAACCAATCAGATCGCTTCTTTCATTTTGCAGAGGCCTTGTTGAAAATGAAAGAAGCGAGCTGATTGGTTGCCATGGGCAACTGGGCAACTTTTCCTTTGCACAGGTTTTGATAAATCTCCCCCAGTGAGAACACACCCTTATGGGTCTAATCCCAGTGTGAACGCACCCTTATGAATCTAAATGTGGGGTAAATGCACTTAGTATAGGTTTCCACACAGGTGTTATTCTTGTTTTTTTTTTTTTTTTTTTTTTCTTTTTAAACTGCTTCTGCAGTTTTTGAGCCAATGCCAGAAGTGGATCCAAAAGGAATGGGGAATATAAAGGAAGGACTTATACTTCTCCTCTCTATTGGATCCACTTCTGACTTTAGCTCAAAAACTACAAAATATGCCAGAAAAACACCTGTGTGGTAACCGAGCCTTACTGGTAACTGGTAAAAGGGCAGGTTAGACCCCTGTGGTGGCCCAGTACGGGAGGTGTTACCCCGTACCCTTGCCACCCTGTCAGTGCCCCCTGGGCTCCCTTGTACTTGTTTCCCCCCTGTACATATGTTCTGCATTGTAATGTATTATAAAATGCCTTGTTGCGTTAAGAGTTGTACCATGTGATATCTCATGTGATTGTTACCCAGGAGGTATCAGTGACCAGGTGACCCCAAGTGTGACCTATGGTCTCCCTGCTAATCTCCCCCATATAAGCCCTGGGTGGAGATAGCTCACTCTCATTGTAGATAAGTCTTTGCTGAGGTCGGTTGTGCCTGGTGTGTGAGTCCAGAGTGTTGGAGGGCTCAAAGTCAAGTCCTGCAGCCACCATCAAATGCAAGTAAGCTACAGTCACAGCTTTGTCAGTCTTCAGTCAAGTCAAGTCAAGTCAGTCCCTGTCATCTGTCAAGTCAGCTTGGCCTGAATAACATTGTCCAGTCCTACTACAAGTCCCAGCAAGCCCTTAAGGTCTCTGATTCACTGGTCACCTCCGTGGGCCCTGGCTGAACTGTATAGACTTTACCATCTGTCTACCCTCAGTAAAGCTACCGTTATCCGTAACTTGGCGTCTGAGTCATTATTACCCCCCGTGCCTAGCCCAGGATCTAGTGGTATACCTTCGGGTGGTATTGAGGATAAACCACGCCTTGACGTCACGAAAACAAGGGGCTAATTCCATATGCCCTCAGGGTAACAACATCTGCCCTCATCACTCCCTGTTACCACAACTTTTGGTGTTCTACGAACAGGATACGGGTGTGCGTCTTATGCCACAAGTCCTCCCCCCCCTAGTCTGAACTGTGTCCAGTATTGTCTGCAAAAATCACATGCCGATGCCAATAAAGTTTGTGCCAGAAAGTGTTCGGAACTTTGTCAGAGGAAAGTGTTTTATGCGTGGCGCCTGTGAAATAGAGGGGGAGGTGAAGAAAAGACTGTTATCTGTTACTGTGAACTGTACAGAGGTAGTACCTGAAAGAGTTAAGGTGGTCTGGTCTTTCCCACCCGCACAAGCAGTCGCAGCTCCGCCCCGTCAGTCCCCAGGAGTGACGCCTTTTCAATCAAGCGAGGAGGAACCAAAGAGCTGTCCTGTGTTGCACAGGGGAAGATTTTGCCGGCCGGACCAAAACAGGAAGTTCCATGGGCACAACCATATTGAAGGTTCCGGCTACTGCGTCCGGCTCTGCCGCTATACGTCAAGCACCCGCTGCAGCGCAGATTCTGCAAACACCAACGATTGTCAGTATTGTCTCCAGTGTCAGCACCTGCTAGCATTAACCCGTTAGTACCTGCAAGTCTGGTCGCAAGACTATTTCCCTCATTCCGACTCCGAACTCATGTCTTGGTTGTACCAAACCTCTACTTCCCGGGAGGGCGTTTCCTGGTGTTATTCTTTCCTTATTAACCCCAAACCTCAATCTCCTGATCCTAATAAAGTTAAGTGTGAGCTAGATATTGGTACCTCTATTTCAGACAACCAATGGAAAACAGCTCGTTCAACTCTAGCTAAATTTTCTAAATTTACGAACCACATAGAAACTTCAAAGAAAATACAATACCGATGGTATGTCACTCCACATCGCCTGGCCCAGTTTTCGTCTACATCAAAGAATTGTTGGCGATGTCCAAATACAGGAACCACATTTGGTGGGACTGTCCAAAGCTTCTTCCCGTGCCGGTAAATTTCTTTCCCACCTATGCGGCTTCCCAGTCATATTGGATGCTGCTCTAGCTCTCCTTAACATTAATCTGATTAAATTCTCTTATTTCCATAAAACCATTATTGCTCATGTTTTAATTGTGGCCAGATACTGTGTCATAAACAAATGGTGCTCCAACCTGACTCAGACTATCAAAGAAATAATACAAGGAGTAAATTTCAACTGCTGGCATGAATATAATAGCTTCTGCCATGGACAGGGAATAGGTCTTTGTCTCCAGAGGGGACGTATGGTTATCCAGTCCTCATAACACTCTCCATTTGTAATAACCCTTACCTATAATTCACATATTCGCACATATGGAGTCTCCCCACCTTCATCTACTTCTGCTTGTTCGTCATATGTTTTTGAAAACTGCAGAACTGTACAGTGTCCTACATTATTGTTACCGTTTATTTTTTATTTCTGTTTTTTGTTAAGTTATTCACCATTATTTCTTTTCCTACACTTTCAACTTGTATTATGAACTATGTACTCTGATTTGATTTTGGAAATCCCAAAAATTCGGGTTATCTTTTATTCATTGCCCACTGTTATTGCATTGTATTTTGTTTTTGACATTGAACTGTGATATTGGACCATGGGAATGATGGACATGTGTAATAAAAAAAAAAAATTGATCTTTGTTTTTATTGCGCATGTGATTGGAAAGAGACGTAGTTAGGTGGCCCTTCTTTTGTGGGCTCAGTTGCTTCCCTCAATATAAAGAGGACAGTATATCCGGAAACGCTAGAACTTGTGTGTATGAAAAAATTCTGGACATTCCATTATTTGCAAAGTTTAGATAATCGCTCAGCTGCTTCCTCCCATTGCCATTCTATGGATCACCTTTCGCTTCTCCATGGGGCAGTTTGGTGTCCTCTTGTCTGTGTTTTAGGCTGGGGAGCCATGTACAATGTTGTCTTCGTGGTTGACATGGGTACGTCGTGCTTTTCCATCTTCCACTAGACAATGTGGATAAGTTGGCAGGCATGATGCATGGTTTCTCGCTACCTGTCAGGTTTCATTTGTTGCCTTCAGGAGTATAACAATTCATAAAACAATTATATGTACACATTTACAAGCGCAGTCACTGTGGGTTCCCTCAATCTTGCTGGTAGGATTGTGCCTGTGCGCAGTATTTATTTTTTCTCTCTTTTTCTCCTACAGACTGTCTCTGGCGTGGTGGGCTAGGCTTTCGCATCCCACATCTGTGTGATGGGGCCCTGTTCATGTTTGATGCAGATTTTGTGCAGTTACAAGGGCTGTATTTGCCACCAATCCCTGGGTTACGTGATAGCAAGTTGTGTTGGCTTTGTACACGGATGTGGCCGGTTCGGCTGGTTCTGGTGCCTTCCAGGTTACCGACGGTGTTCTGGTGATTGGCTGGACTTTTGGTGGGTTATTGGTCTGTGTCGGAATCTAGTGTTTCTGAAAGCGTTCCTCGTTGTGGCGGCTGTTGGGTGCTGAGGCATGGGGTTGCCTTGAGCTCAACATCTGGTTTGGCGGCCCTACAGGATCCCAGTGGACAGCCGGTTGGCTGACTCTTATCCTCGATTCCAGGTATTCCAGTTGTTTTTTGCTTGGGTGGATCCGGTGGGGTGCTTGTGCTAGCGGATCCTCTGCAACATGGTGAGAGCGGTTGATGTCTTTGGCCGTGTGGTTGTTTCCACTTTTGGGCGAGACGGTTTCGACAAAGTTTTAGGTGGTTTATCGGGTCTGGGTCAGTTCTGCAACTGTGGCTTTTTCTCTTGTGTGCCACCTAGTGGCAGCCACACGGTGGGTTTGCCCTTCCCTTTACAAAACTGTTTTGTTCTCATGGTTTAGTTAGTACGGTTAAAAAAAGACATATGTTCATCAAGTTCAACCAGGGAATAAAAGGGTAGGGGTGTGGCGCGATATTGGGGAAGGGATGGGATTTTATATTTCTTCTTAAGCATTAATGTTATTTTGTTTCAGGAATGTATCTAACCCTGTTTTAAAGCTGCAAATTTTTCCTGCTGTGACCAGTTCCTGAGGTAGACTGTTCCATAAGTTCACAGTTCTCATGGTAAAGAAGGCGTGTCGCCCCTTGAGACTAAACTTTTTCTTCTCCAGACGGAGGGAGTGCCCCCTCGTCCTTTGGGGGGGGTTTAACCTGGAATAGTTTTTCTCCATATTTTTTGTATGGGCCATTAATATACTTATATACGTTTATCATATCCCCCCTTAAACGTCTCTTCTCAAGACTAAACAATTGTAACTCCTTTAATCGCTCCTCATAGTTAAGATGATCCATGCCCCATATTAGTTTAGTTGCGCGTCTCTGCACCCTTTCCAGCTCCACAGTGTCCCTTTTACGGACAAGTGACCAAAACTGAACAGCATATTCCAGGTGAGGCCGTACCAATGCTTTATAAAGGGGGAGTATTATGTCCCTGTCCCTTGAGTCCATGCCTCTTTTGATACATGACAATATCCTGCTGGCTTTGGAAGCAGCAGCCTGACATTGCATGCTATTCTGTAGTCTGTGATCTACAAGTACACCCAGGTCCTTCTCTACCAATGACTCTGCCAGTTTAATCCCCCCTAAGACATACGACGCATGCAGGTTATTAGTGCCCAGATGCATAACTTTACATTTATCCACATTGAGCCTCATTTGCCAAGTGGATGCCCAGACACTTAGTCTATCCAAGTCATCATGTAACCTATACACATTATCTATAGACTGTACCGTGCTACAAAGCTTGGTGTCATCTGCAAAGATAGAAACAAAGTTGTTAATGCCATCCTCTATATCATTGATAAATAAATTAAACAACAGCGGTCCCAGTACAGAACCTTGGGGTACACCACTAATTACCGGGGACCAATCAGCCATTTCTTTCTCAAGTAGATAATGTTGCCTCCTGCTGGGTAAATCTGTAGTGCTAAATAAAACACTAAGTGTGAATAGACCCTAAAGGTAGGGCCACAAGGAGCTAGGAATGTACCCATTGTAGTTACAAGAGGGAGCTGTAATGTGTTTTTCAGTTTTAGGCCCTGTTCAGACCTTGTGTTTTTCACGCATTATCAGTTTTCTGTGCTTTTCTTCCCAGGCTTGGAAGAGTTAAGCCTTTCACCCAGTTGCAGTGCAGGTGTGGCATATAACTCCAGCTCAGTGTGTTTTCTGGGCTGGTGATTTGTGCAATAATGCTACTATTATGTCAATTTTAACCCTGGTGAAATATCCTGATATGTGTATGTATGTGTGCATATATTTATTTTAGTCTGCTTGGGTTTTAGTACATTTGTCAGTTTTTAGGATTGTGAATGTCCTTTCTGCTTTTCACCTGTTATCTTAGTCTGTGTTCACACTGAGTCTTGCTTGCACCTGTGCTTTGTATTTAGAATTCCTGTTTAACCCCTTAAGGACACATGACGTTCTCATACGTCTCCATTTCCGAGTCCTTAAGGACACATGACGTATGAGAACGTCATGTGTTTTACCGGCCCCCCGCAATCATCTGGAGCGGAGCCGGTGCCCGATGCCTGCTGAAATCGTTCAGCAGGCATCGGGGCATATCGCCCAGGGGGGTCATTATGACCCCCCATGTCGGCGATGGCCGCAGATCGCTGGACAATTCAGTCCAGCGATCTGCGGTGGATTCCGGGTCAATCGGGTCTCCATTGACCCGGTGACCCGGAATTATTGGCTGATCGGGGCCGTCAGAGACGGCCCCGAACAGCCAGACCCAGCAGGGCGCCGCATTACCGGCCGACCAATCAGGGCGCCTGCTGCGGGTGTCACTCCCGCAACCCGCTCCGCCCCTCTTCCGGAGGACGTGAGCGGGACGTGCACCCCAGGTGCTGGGGACCCCGATCCCCGGCGTCAATGTTGGGATCGGGGCCCCAGGAGCAGCGGCGGCGGCGGCGACGACGAGGGACTGACCTGTGCGGCGAGGATCGTTGGAGGTGAGTGACAGCCTCCTGCTGTTGCTTAGCAACAGCTCCCAGCATGCAAAAAGGGCATGCTGGGAGCTGTAGTTATGCAACAGCAGGAGGCAGACCACCACAACTCCCAGCATTCCCTTATGGGCATGCTGGGACTTGTAGTTTTGCAACAGCTGGAGGCACATTCTTTCTATGGAAAAGTGTACCTTCAGCTGTTGTATAACTACAACTCCCAGCTTGCACAATCAGCTAAAGTGCATGCTGGGAGTTGTAGTGGTGCATCTGGTGGTTGCATAACTACAACTCCCAGCATGCCCGTTGGCTGTCGGTGACTGCTGAGAGTTGTAGTTTTGCAACAGCTGAAGGCACACTGAGTTAAGTAGCAAACCAGTGTGTCTCCAGCTGTTGCATAACTACAATCCCCAGCATCCCCAGCCAAAGTAGTATGCCTCCAGCTGTTGCATAACTACAAGACCCAGCATGCCCTTCCACTGTCCGTACATGCTGGGGGTTGTAGCTTTTGCAACAGCTGAAGGCACACTGGTTGCAAAACACTGAGTTTGTTACCAAACTCGGTGTTTCACAACCAGTGTGCCTCCAGCTGTTGCAAAACTACAACTCCCAGCATGCACTGATAGACCGTACATGCTGGGAGTTGTAGTTTTGCAACAGCTGGATGTCCCCCCCCCCAATGTGAATGTACAGGGTACACTCACATGGGCGGAGGATTACAGTAAGTATCCGGCTGCAAGATTGAGGTGCGGCAAAATTTCTGCCGCAGCTCAAACTGCCAGCGAGAAACTACTGTGAACCCCCGCCCGTGCGACTGTACCCTAAAAACACTACACTACACTACACTAACACACAATAAAATAAAAAGTAAAAAACACTACATATACACATACCCCTACACAGCCCCCCTCCCCTCCCCAATAAAAATGAAAAACGTCTGGTACGCCACTGTTTCCAAAACGGAGCCTCCAGCTGTTGCAAAACAACTACTCCCAGTATTGCCAGATAGCCGTTGACTGTCTAGGCATGCTGGGAGTTTTACAACAGCTGGAGGCACCCTGTTTGGGAATCACTGGCGTAGAATACCCCTATGTCCACCCCTATGCAAGTCCCTAATTTAGGCCTCAAATGCGCATGGCGCTCTCACTTTGGAGCCCTGTCGTATTTCAAGGCAACAGTTTAGGGCCACATATGGGGTATCGCCGTACTCGGGAGAAATTGCCTAACAAATTTTGGGGGGTATTTTCTGCTATTACCCTTTTAAAAAATGTAAAATTTTTGGGAAAACAAGCATTTTAGGTAAAAAAAATATATATTTTTTTACATATGCAAAAGTCGTGAAACACCTGTAGGGTATTAAGGTTCACATTACCCCTTGTTACGTTCCCCGAGGGGTCTAGTTTCCAAAATGGTATGCCATGTGTTTTTTTTTTTTGCTGTTCTGGCACCATAGGGGCTTCCTAAATGCGGCATGCCCCCAGAGCAAAATTTGCTTTCAAAAAGCCAAATGTGACTCCTTCTCTTCTGAGACCTGTAGTGCGCCAGCAGAGCACTTTTCACCCCCATATGGGGTGTTTTCTGAATCAGGAGAAATTGAGCTTCAAATTTTGGAGGGTATTTTCCGCTATTACCCTTTTTAAAAATGTAAAATTTTTGGGAAACCAAGCATTTTAGGTAAAAAATATACCGTATTTATCGGGGTATACCACGCACCGGCCTATAACACGCACCCTCATTTTACCAAGGATATTTGGGTAAAAAAAGTTTTTTACCCAAATATCCATGATAAAATGAGGGTGCGTGTGTGCGCATGTATACCCCGATACAGCCCCAGGAAAGGCAGGGGGAGAGAGGCCGTCGCTGCCCGCTTCTCTCCCCCTGCCTTTCCTTTGGTCTAGAGCGCTGCTGTCGGCCCTTTTCACCCCCTGGTTATCGGCGCTTCTGTCCCCCTGACTATCGGTACCGATACCTGACTATCGGTACCCATTGCCGGCGCCGACAGCCAGGGGGGGAGAAGCGGCGCCGACAGCCAGGGGGAGAGAAGGGGCAGCGGCACCCATTGCCGGCGCCGCTGCCCCGTTGTCTCCCCCCATCCCCGGTGGCATAATTACCTGTGTCGGGTCCGCGCTGCTCCAGGCCTCCGTCGTGCGTCCCCAGCGTCATTGCTATGCACGGCGCGGCGCTCTGACGTCATGCGCCGCGCCGTTCAGCGCATAGCAATGACGCCGGGGACGCACGACGGAGGCCTGGAGCAGCGCGGACCCGACTCAGGTAATTATGCCACCAGGGATGGGGGGAGGCAACGGGGCAGCGGCGCCAGAAATGGGTGCCGCTGCCCCTTCTCTCCCCCTGGCTATCGGCGCCGCTTCTCTCCCCCTGGCTATCGGCGCCGGCACCGATAGTCAGGGGGACAGAACGGGCAGCGGCGCCGATAACCAGGGGGTGAAAAGGCCCGACAGCAGCGCTCTAGACCCCAGGAAAGGCAGGGGGAGAGAAGCGGGCAGCGACGGCCTCTCTACCCCTGCCTTTCCTGGGGGTGTATCGGCGTATAACACGCACACAGACTTTAGGCTAAAAATTTTAGCCTAAAAAGTGCGTGTTATACGCCGATAAATACGGTATATATTTTTTTTACATATGCAAAAGTCGTGAATCACCTGTAGGGTATTAAGGTTCACTTTACCCCTTGTTACGTTCCCTGATGGGTCTAGTTTCCAAAATGGTACGCCATGTGTTTTTTTTTTGCTGTCCTGGCACCATAGGGGCTTCCTAAATGCGGCATGCCCCCCAAAAACCATTTGTCGCTCCTTCCCTTCTGAGCCCTCTACTGCGCCCGCCGAACAATTAACATAGACATATGAGGTATGTGCTTACTCCAGAGAAATTGGGTTTCAAATACAAGTAAAACTTTTCTCCTTTTTACCCCTTGCAAAAATTCAAAAATTGGGTCTACAAGAACATGCGAGTGTAAAAAATGAAGATTTTGAATTTTCTCCTTCACTTTGCTGCTATTCCTGTGAAACACCTAAAGGGTTAATACACTTACTGAATGTCATTTTGAATACTTTGGGGGTGTAGTTTTTATAATGGGGTCTTTTATGGGGTATTTCTAATATGAAGATCCTTCAAATCCACTTCAAAACTGAACTGGTCCCTGAAAAATAGTGAGTTTGAAAATTTTGTGAAAAATTTCAAAATTGCTGCTGAACTTTGAAGCCCTCTGGTGTCTTCCAAAAGTAAAAACTCATAAATTTTATGATGCAAACATAAAGTAGACATATTGTATATGTGAACCCAAAAAAAATATATTTTGAATATCTATTTTCCTTACAAGCAGAGAGCTTCAAAGTTAGAAAAATGAAAAAATTTCATTTTTTTCATCAAATTTTGGGATTTTTCACCAAGAAAGGATGCAAGTTACCATAAAATTTTACCACTAAGTTAAAGTAGAATATGTCACGAAAAAACATTCTCAGAATCAGAATGATAACTAAAAGCATTCCAGAGTTATTAATGTTTAAAGTGACAGTGGTCAGAATAGCAAAAAACGCTCCGGTCCTTAAGGTATAAAATGGCCTGGTCCTTAAGGGGATAAAAAAAAAACATTTTTACAAGATGTTATGGGAGAAAATGCCCCCTAAATTTGTAACCCCATGTGTGGATGTAAAGTGCTCTGCTGGCGCACTACAATCTTCAGAAGAGAAGGAGCGCCATTGAGCTTTTGGAGGAAGCATTTGTTTGGAATGGAAGTCGGGGGCCATGTGCGTTTACAAAGCCCCTGGGGGTGCCAGAACAGTGGACCCCCACGTGACCCAATGTAATAAGGGGTGCAGTGAGCATTTACACGCCCCCCCCCCCCCCACTGGCATTTGACATACTTTTGGAACAGTGGGCTGTGCAAATGAAAAACTTTATTTTTTATTTTCACGGACAACTGTTCAAAAAATCTGTCAGACACCTGTGGGGCGTAAATGCTCACTGTACCCTTACTACATTACGTGAGGGGTGTAGTTTCCAAAATGGGGTCACATGTGGGGGGGGGTCCACCGTTCTGGCACCATAGGGGCTTTGTAAAGCAAATTCTCTCTCCAATAGCCCAATGCCACTCCATCCCTTCTGAGCATTGTAGTTCGCCCGCAGAGCACTTTACATCCACATATGGGGTATTTCCTTACTCAGAAGAAATTATGTTACAAATTTTGGAGGGCTTTTTCCTATTAACCCCTTGTGAAAATGAAAAATTTGGGATAATAGCATGTTGGTGAAAAAAAACTTTCATTTTCACGTCCAACTTCAACAAAAATTCTTCAATGACCTGTGGGGTGTTAAGGCTCACTATACCCTTTGTTATGTTCTGTGATGGGTGTAGTTTCCAAAATGGGGATCACACGTGGGTGTGTTTATGTCAGAACCACTGTAACGATCACTGTAACCCCTGTGCAAATCACCTCAAATGTATATGGTGCTCTCACTCCTGAGACTTGTTGTGCGCCTGCAGAGCATTTTATGCCCACATATGGGGCATTTCTGTCTTCAGGAGAAATTGCTTAAAATTTGTGTTTTTTTCCCCTTTTACCTCTTGTGAAAATGAAAAGTATGAGGCAACACCAGCAAGTTAGTGTAAAAAAATTTTTTTTTAACAACAACATGCTGCAGTAGATCCCAACTTTACCTTTTCATAATGGGTAAGAGAAAAAGTCCCCCAAAATTTGTGAGGCAATTGCTCCAGAGTACGGAAATGCCCCATATTTGGTCCTAAACTTTTGCCTTGAAATACGACAGGGCTCCGAAGTGAGAGAGCGCCATGCGTATTTGAGGTCTAAATTAGGGATTTGCATAGGGGTGGACATTGGGAATCACTGGCATAGAATACCCCAAACAGGGTGCCTCCAGCTGTTGCAAAACTCCCAGCATGCCTGGACATTCAATGGCTCTCTAGCAATACTGGGAGTTCTGCAACAGCTGGAGGCTCAGTTTTGGAAACCGTGCTGTACCAGATGTTTTTCATTTTTATTGGGGAAGGGCATGTGTATATGTAGCGTTTTACCCTTTTTTGTGTAGTATTTTTAGAGGAAAATTTTCTGCACCTCAAACTTGCAGTGAGAAAGGCTGTAAGGCTGCTTTCACACTATAAAAATACTTCCGTTATAAATGCCCGTTAGGAAATCTGCAGTTATACTGCCGGTACAAAATCACTAATGGCCGTTAGAAAAATCCCAGACAATAATGGGATTTTCTAATAGCCGGTTTAACCAGTTATCGACCGTTATTAATAACGGACATTTTGTGACGGGCGAATGAACGGAAGAAATAGTGCATGCACTAATTCTCCCGTTACTATCACCTGTCACAAAATAACGGCCGTTATTAATAACTGTCGATAACTGGTTAAGACACACTGTTCTATTTGATAAAAATCTTGTCTTGGTCATAAAAAAATGAAAATAAAAAAAAAACCACTACAGTGGTCCCTCAACATATGATATTAATTGGTTCCAGGAGAACCATCATATGTTGAAACCATCATATGTCGAGTACATATGCCTATGTAAAAATAGTAATTGGTTCTGGGGCCTCGGAACCATTGTATGTTGAATACATATCTCTATGGGAAACTGCTAATTGGTTCTGGGATGACCATTGTATGTGGAGTGTTTAACAAACCAGGGTGCCTCCAGCTGTTGCACAACTACAACTCCCAGCATGCATGTACAGCCATTGACTGTCTGGGCATGCTGGGAGTTATAGTTTTGCAACAGCTGGAGGCACACTGATAGGGAAACATTGATGTATGGGGTGTATAGTGTGTATATGTATTGTATGTGATGTGTGACATTGCATACAGTACTGTACAGTTCTTTAAATACCTTCAGGGGGGACAGAATGTCCTCCATTACCATCCTGCCGACTACAGCTCTATAGGAAAGGAAGGGGAGGGCAGCCAGCAGCTCATTGGATGCCTGCAGCAAGATGCTGCAGGCTATTGGCTATGGCTGCACTGGGGGGCGGGGCTTACACGGAGCTCACAGTGGAAGCCTGTAAGAGTTATCAGGACAGCATGTAACAGGAGGCAGAACGGGGCACACGGGCACATTATACAACTGTCATTTGCTGAAGTTGTCAGTGCTGTCAGATAGCTGTTTGTACGATGGCTCCGACACACAGCAGCATCATATGTCGAGGCTGCCTTCAACATACGATGGGCTCTGAGAGGCCATCATATGTTGAAATGATCATATGTCGAGGCCATCATAAGTCGAGGGATCACTGTATTTGGCCAATGGTAGTCTAAACCTTTTTCCTCTACAGCAGTATTGCAATTTACAGTGTTTTATATTATACATGTATTTTAGCACTAGAAGTGTGATGCTGTAATTTTGTCCAGGACAGACTAAAAAAATAAAAAATAACTTGACTTAATTTTTTTAACACCTTAAAAAAAAAAGACAGTTTTCCTTTTAAGGCCAAAATGGGCTTTCAGCCAGTTCACCCACGCTAAACTCAATATAGTGGGTGAACAGGAGTCCATACAGGGGCCACTTTTTTGCGTGCCCTGGCTGCTGAGTTCTCCCCTGCTTAAGTTGTGTTTTCGGTCTTCTCAGTGGTGCTTTGAAGGTGGATCCCCCGCACTGGGGGGGAGGGGAGAAGAGGCCTAAGCCTGCCCCCATTGTTTGCATATTAATTTGTGGCGTGGAGTCACATGCCCTGAGTGCCCCCCACTGTCTCAAAGCACATGACCCTGAAGTTTCTACACAGGTCTTTGGATAGGGGATAAGATGTCTTAGGGCTGGAGTACCCTTTTAAGTGTGAATTCTGGAAAACACTATTTACTTTATTAAAAGTTATGTAACTAATTTATTAATGCTCTTCAAGCTTTTAGTTCAGTTCTGTATGCCTATTGCAGTGTTTCCCAGCCAGGGTGCCTCCAGATGTTTCAAAACTACAACTCCCAGCATGCCTGGACAGCATGGCATGCTAGAACTTTTAGTTTTGCAACACCTGGAGGCACCCTGCTTGGGAAACACTGGCCTATTGTTACTGCAGGAACCTGGTAAGTGTTTAGAGCAGGGGGTGGGGAACTTCATCTGCCAGTGGTGCCCAACCTGAGTGCAATGGGCACACACCAGGGGTGGAACAGTAGTGCAGTGGGAATGAGGGCGACCAGTGATCCATTGCTTTACACAGCAATCCAGCAGTGCGCACAGGGTCTGTTTAGCAGCAGATTGGTGTTCCACACTAAATGCCCTGCTTAACTGCAGGGGAACAACATGTTGCAGCGCTGAAAGATGTGCCCCTGGGCCTGTGAAAAGCTTAGGTGATGTTGTATAAGAGTCTGCACCAATCAGGGGTGGGGTAACCGTGGTGAAACCCTGTACTACAAAGTTTCTGTCACAGACTATGGGCATTCAGAACTAAGGGGGAGATTTTGCAGAACCTGTGTAAAGGAAAAGTTGGCCAGAGCAACCAGATTGCTATAGTTCTGCAAGCCCAAAGCATTAACATTAAAGTTATTTAACTAAGACATTGACTAGTAAGGCTACTGATTTAAACATATTCCTTGACTGAATGTAGGTAAGTGCTACCCCTAGTCTAGAGCAGATGACTTCACTAGTGTTATAAGGACTTGGTACACAGTTTGTTTAAAGCACAACTGTCATGGATATTGTACCCCCCAGACTAATACCATGATAGTATAGATGATGATACGTGTAATGCAGCTGTACTTTTGGCTGCTGTTTATCACACTATCAGCAGGAAAATAGTTTTATTGTGCGGTCAGCAACAGTCGGTTAGGCGTGGCCGGGGATCGTAATGCCCACCCCCTCCGCAACGCTTATCCCCTGTAAGTGAGCGCTGGACCACTGTGATTGACACAGGTCCCCCCCCCCCCCCCGATGTCCATGATGTGCGGTCCGGCGTGACTCCACTGGGCCTATACATATGTGCATTTTTTTGATATACAGTGCCCGTACTCCTCTTCTCCTGGTGCCGGAGACGCGGCACAGAGGCACAGAGCTCGCTCCCGTTGTCTGCCACCAGCTCAGTGCGCCTATGCAGTGCTAGAGGCAGGGGGCGAGCTCTGTGCCTCTAGTGAAACCAGAAGCATCGATACTATCTATACTATCATGGTATTAGTCTGGGGTACAATATCCATGACAGTTGCACTTTAAGCCCGACTATGGATCACAGTAAAACAGAAGCCAACACGTTTATTTTGGTCTGATAATTTTATTAACAATTGAAGGACAAGGTTGGAAAACTACAGACGACGACCACGGCGACCACCCTTTCTGCGGGTGCTGTCTGAGGGAATGGGTGTCACATCCTCTGGAAGAAGAACACAAGTATCAGAAGTCAATTCAATAACAGCAGATGTACAATGAGGGGTACACTTTGGTTCAAAAAACTTTTTTTTAGCAAGACAATATTATGGATTTTAAGGAGACTTCTATTTTAGTGGATTAGGCTTCATTATAAGTAGGGCTTTTGAGGCACCTCTGTATGATATAGGTGATAGAGGTGCTGTTTGATTCTGAACAAGTCAGATGATGTATTTAAAGCTCAGGCGTCTTTCACACTGCCATTGTGACGTGCGGGGGAACCCGGGGAGAATAGCAGGAGGAAAAATACATCATGCAGAGTTCCACCCCATCATTCCCCCCCCCCCGACCGCTACTCCAGTGAAAACTATGACTGACAGACGTTTGCCGACTGGGTGTAAGTGTCAAAGGGGCTTTAGAATGAAGAACGCACATGTCATTAGTATTAAACTCCCATTTAAAAAAAAAACTAATAAATCAGCAAAATTCCTATATGATACTAAAACAAGTGCAGGGAGATGTACCTGAAGTTGCTAACATTTTGAACAGTGCCCAGATCCCCACCAATTACTAAAACAAAAGGGGTAGAAGCACTTAGTTGATCGAAGTACCCCTTCATTTGAGACTGGTAGGGGGTCTTAGCATTTAGGCCATCACTGATCAAAATTACTTTATGTCAGAAGTTCCAGGTGTAGAACAAACAAACATTAGGAGGAGTGCTCACCGATGCGGCCGATTTTCATGCCAGAACGAGCCAAAGCTCTGAGGGCAGACTGGGCACCAGGTCCAGGGGTCTTTGTCCTAAAAATAGAAAGTTTTCAAGCTATAAATTTATGGTCACGGACATCAGTAAAAATTAAGTACAGCCGGCATTTACTTCAATCTAAAGTCCCAAAAGGGCATAAAACTGACAGTATTGACAGGAGGGCCCTCATGTACACAGGCTGCAGGGGCACCAATGCAAAACCCATACGAACTTAAGAAAGGAGACAAGGAGCTAATCATGCAGACAGCAGCGCCATTCATTTTCCATGGGAGTTGCCAAAGAAATCCAAGCACAACACTTTGCTTTCCTTGGCAGCTCCTATAAATAAAGAATGGCGCAGTCACACTGCCAGGTAAATATCCCTTATCCTGAAACTAGGGGATAACCACTTTAACAACATTACACCAATTGCATTGGGTGAACATTTTAAAACCAAAATGGGGTGTCAAAGGGTACTCAGCTGCTCAGCATTTGGCACAAACTGTTCCAAACGCTAGAGATGGGAGCATGTGACATCATAGCCCTGCCCCCTCATTGCAAGTCCAGGGGAGGGGTGTGACAGCAGCCACGCCCCCTTCCATAGACTTGCATTGAGGGGCGGGGCTATGATAGGAGCTCCCAGCTCCAGTGTTTGGAACAGTTTGTGTCCGACGCTGAGCAGCGGAGTACCCCTTTAAGGAATTGCATGGTAAGGCGCATGACAATGTTTTGCAGTGTTCATCTCTCTCCAACATATACCATGACAGATGACACTCAAGTGCCATGAGAGGTCCCTAACCCTCTATAAGGCAAGTAAACATTAAATAATTCTATTCATAGAGAATGCAATATCATAGGTTGTTACAGTATCATTTAATACCTTTTTATTGGACAGTATTATGTAGAGACAAGCTTTCGGGATTCCTCCCTTTATCAAGTCAAAAGCATTTGAGCACACAAGCAAAACACGTCACATCTCAAAATATGCAGGGGTTAATAAGGCATTACAAGATTCTATAACTACTATAATTTTGCATCCACGTCACCAGACTAATACAGCAACTCCAAACTACTATTCATAGAGGGGAATCTGTTTAGACTGCTTTTTTGTCTAAATTTGTCGCAGGAAAAACCACAGGCTGGCCCGTGGGACGTCTGCGACATTTCATTTAGACTGTGTAAACTTGCTGACCATGAAGTGATCTCATTTAGAGCCTTTGTGAAAAATCTCACAGACCAGATTTAGAAGAAGTTATCACAGGGCAATTCAAACCAGCCCTATATAACTATGCAACAATTGTAATAAGTATTTAATTTATTAATTACATTTGTTTAAAGTTTGTGCACCATTTGATTAATTTGTCACATGACCACCACTAATTATAATGTAATTAACTTTTCACCAAGAAACTCCGTACAGAATAAGGTACAGATTTGATAAATGCCCCTTGTGTATTAGGTGTACCAGTCTAGCCAGATAGTTTTCCAAGCGTATTCAAGTGGTCTGGAATTCAAGTGCCGACTGCAGCACTTTCAATTCCGAGGAAAGGCATGTATGTGCTTGGAAAGATGCAAATGTAGTCAACTAGCTGACTATGTAGGTGAAATCAATGGGGCCTGCACCTCTCGGAGAACCAATATATCGGCATGTCATTTTGCTTTTGTATTAGTGGCTCATAATGGTGTAAACACACCCTTACACTTTCCTGCACACAGCATAGAGCAGTGGTAATACTGTAGGTTACCGCCAAGGCTGTGTTTACACGGCCGTCTAGGCCAGTGGTTCTCAACCTTTTTGGCGATTGTACCCCCCAAAGGCTGAAAGTATGTCCAAAGGTACCCCCTCGCGCGCGGGGTGTACCCGCGGACAAAAGGAGTGTTCTTACCTTTATACTAATGCATCCCCCCCTCCATCTTAATCCCTTTGTGCTACTATTCCCCCACTCCACCTTAATCCCCTTGTGTTATTATTCCCCCCCCTCCATCTTAATCCCCTTGTGCCATTATTCCCCCTCCATCTTTATCCCCTTGTGCCATTATTCCCCTCCATCTTTATCCCTTTTGTGCTATTATTTCCCCTCCATCTTTATCCCTTTTGTGCTATTATTCCCCCTCCCTCTGATCCCCTTGTGTTATTATTCCTCCTCCATCTTTATCCCCTTGTGCTATTATTCCCCCTCCATCTTTATCCCTTTTGTGCTATTATTCCCCCCTCCATCTTTATCCCTTTTGTGCTATTATTCCCCCCTCCATATTAACCCCCTTGTCCCATTATTCCCTCCTCCATCTTAATCCCCTTGCGCCATTATTCCCCCCTCCTCTCATCCCCTTTTGCCATATCGGATAATGGCACAAGGGGATTAACAAGGAGGGGGGGTTGATTATCCCTCCCTCCATCTTAATCCCCTTGTGTCATTATTCCCCCCTCCCTCTGATCCCTTTTGCCATTTCCCCCCCTCCATATTAATCCCCTTGTGCCATTATTATCTGAAACTGCAAAAGAGGATCATAGGAAGGGGGAATGGCGGGATTAAGATGGAAGGGGAGAGGGATAATGGCGGAGGGGGGGATGGGGAGTAATAAAGCACAAGGCATACACCCCCCCTCCGTCCCATACAGTCCCCTGTGGCCTGTCCCGCTCGGCAAGGCCGCACTGACATATGACCTCCTCCTGCGCTGTGCGGCAAGTCCGCACAACGTCAGGGGAGTTCACACGTCTCCCCGGCAACGACGCAGCTCACTCACAGTAGCCGCGGCCGCAGCTCGGGACGCGGCTACTGTACAGCTAGCTGCCGTTCTCTGCTATGCGCTGTCAAATACTGGACAATGCATGGCCGGCATTTGACAGCGCTTTCGCGTACCCCCTGACAGCCCCTGGCGTACCCCTAGGGGTACGCGTACCCCAGGGTCTAGACCCGTCCTGTTCTCCAGTAAAAAAAAAAACAGACAATAAACGGATGTTATCTGTATCAGTTATTGTTCAGTTCAATCAAAAAAAATATTTTTTTGTTCTGAGCATGCTTAGAAGTAAAAACCGATAAAAAAAACGGAAGCAAATGACGACATTGAAGTCTATGGAAAACGGATGAGCCTTTAATGTTATTACTATATCCATTTTTTTATGGGAGAAAAAATAAATACTGCATGCACCATCTTTTCTGAAAATCTGAAATGAGCGCAGACGGGTGCAAACATGTGAAAGGATTGTAAAAAAAAAATCCCATTGACATCAATGGGATTATTTTACAACCGTTTGTAATACCTTTACAAGCAGCAACAACGGAGCCTAAACGGGGGGGGGGGGGGGGGGGGGGGGGGGGGGGGGGGTAAACTGGTACAGACAGCCGTGTGAACGCACCCTAAGTGCTAGTCAACAACTACCCCTCCATGAAGGAACCGATGTGCCATACTACCACAGTAATAGATGGAAATCCGCACGATACCATGGCCTGGTGGCACAACACATGAGCACTGCTGAACACTGCCGCAGCCACTCAATTGCCTTCTATACATCCAGGTTCTTTGATCCAGAACAGAGGTGATTGTTTAAGGGATAGCGAACCATGACTTATCCAAATAGAAGTGACCATGTAACCGCACATCTGTGTGAACCCTACAACTGACCAAACCACCAGCACCTCCTAATCCAGCATTTACACAGTACAAACTCCCCCTATAGTAAGAACTAGTGAAAAACACTAAATACACCCATGTATTTTGCTCAGATCTCAATGATTACAGAAAAACCAGCACAACTAGTACCGATTCAGTCCCCATGCAAGCAGGCCTTGTTCTACTACAGAAATAAAAGGCATGTCCATTCACACAGACTATACATGTGCCCAGCTATTATAAAAACATGCAGCAATAATTTTCTGCAGTGCAAAGAGCACAGGAGAATACATGTTCACACGAGCGGACCAACAGCGTATTTTACGCTGCAGATAAGCCACTGGAGGACTGCTGCACGTTTGTTTTACATGTGCCTGCTCGGAGCGGCACTACATAGCTACGAGCAGACACATTGAAGAGATATGCGAGTCACTGCACATGCGCGGTGTACTCGCACACATCGCGGCCACTCCCCCTGCTCCATGAGCCAGGCAGAGAGCAGCTGCGATATGAGAGTATACTGCACATGTGTGCTGCGACTCGCACATAGTGTGTCTGCTCATAGCGGCAGGCACATGTAAAGCCACCATGCAGGGGTCCTTCAGCAGCGCATCTGCAGCGTAGAATATGCTGTGGGTTCACACGGGCGGATCAGCTGTGGAATTTCCGCAGATTTGCTGAAGAAAATCCGCTGCGGATTTTGCTACCATTGACTTCAATGGGTCTGAAGGAAAATCAGCAAATCTGCCTCTACTGCACATTGAAGTCAATGGTAGCAGAAAACACTGCGGATTTTCTGCAGGTAATCCACCCGTGTGAACGTACCCCTAAAGGCATGTTTACACATACAGGATCTGCTGCATATTTTGTGCAGCTGATTTTGCTACCCATTGAAGTTAACTGGTAGCAAAATCAGCTGCACAAAATATGCAGCAGATCCTGTACGTGCGAACATACCCTAAGTCTTTTTCGAACAGCGTCTCCAGCTGTTGCAAAACTACAACTTACAGCATACCTGGACAGCCGAAGCTAGGAGTTGTTTTGCAACAGCTGGAGGCACATTGTTTGAAAAACAGTGCCCTAAGGGCAACTAAGGGATCAGTTAAAAGCAATATGCCTATAGTGTTCTGGCAGCAACCATGTACTAAAGCAGGAATAGGCAACCTTCTGCACTACATCTCCCATCATGCTTTTGAACCATTTTGGCTGTAAGAGCATCATGGGAGATGTAGTCCAAGACATCTGCAGTGCTGAAGGTTGCCTGTACTAAAGAATAATGCCTGAACCTTCTCTCAGCCTCTAAACAAACTAAGCAGACACAGACAATATTAGTGGGACCTCCCACCACACATTTATCCCTTCTGCTGGAACATGGTGTCAAGAACCCCCCCCCCCCCCCCCAAAAAAAAAAAAATGAAAGCAATTTAGACTGGACCTCAACTACAAGTACTAGTTCTGTTTGCTTATGGCTAGAACTCTAGTAAGGGGAGACCACCACTAAACCAATTAAATTGTGTAGTAACAAAAGGGCTACATGCAACTGCTCAAAAATAAAAACATTTTTACTTTTTGTCCTAATCATAAATGTAATGCATCTTTCATGTAAAGACCTTCTTAATGACTGCCAGCTCTTAATTGGATTAAACTGCACTTAATTCCTGGATAACCTGACATGATTACTTGCCACGCTGCCATAGGGTAAATGCACAGGTTTGCACGTGGGTGCAGATTAGCGAGTCAGCCACGTGGATGAGATTTCCACTCTTGTGGATTGCCAGCAAATCCGGAAACATAAGCAAAAAAATCCAAACCCTGTGTTAATCCCGACACTAAATCACTAAAGCAACAAGAAACTCCATTAACCAGTACAAGTGGCCTCCAATATGACGGCAGCAGTATTCTCAAAGTCCTCCTAAAATTCTGTACTTCAGTCTTGAGTGCATGCTGCTGCACACGGCATTCTCCCCTGAAGCAACGACTTAGGTGAAAGATACTTAACCCCTTAAGGACCAAGCGTTTTTTATAATGTAAGGAAGAAAAAACAAATGTGCAAAAAAACTAAATCATAACCCTTTCAATTTTGCACACAAATTCATATGATGAATTTTTTTGCGCCACCAATTCTACTTTGTAATGACATCAGTCATTTTACCCAAAAATCTACGGCGAAAAAAAAATAAATAAATCATTGTGCGGCAAAATTGAAAAAACACACCCCATTTTGTACGTTTTGGGGGCTTTCGTTTCTACGCAGTAAATTTTTCAGCAAAAATTACCTCTATTATGTAGGTCTATATGATTAAAATGATCCCCTACTTTATTTTGTTGTACTTCGGCAAAAAAATCTATACGTTTAAAAATGTCCTATTCTGACCCCTATAACTATTTTTCCATGAACGGGGCGGTATAAGGGGTAATTTTTTGGGCCGTGATCTGAAGTTTATCGGTACCATTTTTGCTCGCTTTTTATTCTTTTTTTTTAATGCTATAAAAAAAAGTGACCAAAAATGCACTATTTTGGAATTTCTTTGGCGTGTACGTCATTGACTGTGCGGTTTAATTAACTATATATTTTTATAGTTCGGACATTTATGCATGCAGCGATACCACATTTTTTTTTACACACACTTTACATGGGAAAAGAGGGGTGATTCTGATTTTTATTAGGCTAAGCTTCTACTTAGGGTTTTGTCCTGCGTATTTTTGGTTTGAAAAAATGCCTGAAAAAACAGCAGTGCAATTTCCTGTGTCTGACCACCTTTGGTGGGTTTTTTGGTAGCCAAAATTTGTTGGGTACCAAAAAATGTATTTAACGAAATTTAAATTTTTTATAAGAAAATCTTAATTGTGTTTCACTTTTTCTCCATTTTTTTACTTTTTAGGTAGTACTACTACTCCCAGCATGGAACAGACTGTTCCATGATGGGAGTAGTAGTAACTGTACTAATAGATCGCCCCGGGTGTCAGTCATGACACCCGATGCGATAGTCCATAATATAGCAGAGATGCGGAGCGGCTCTATACAGCGCTCACATCTCTGCTCTGTACTCCGGCCAGTGATGTGAATAGAACATCACTCATTCATATTGGTTGCTGCCAATCACAGCTCTCAGAGGGAAATATGAATCAACGATGTCCTATTCATATCACCGGCCGGAGTAGAGCACTGTATAGAGCTGCTCCGCATCTCTGCTATAGACAGGACGATCGCAGCAGATGTCAGGAGCGATACCCGCTGTGATCTGTTCTTACCTGCAGGTACTACTACTCCAAACATGGAGCACACTGCTCTATGATGGGAGCTGTAGTACCTGCATTAGACAGATCACATCTGTCCCGTCTATAGCAGAGATGCGGCGCAGCTGCTCTTCTATGGTCCCCTGCACGACGTATATATACACACCTATTCATATTTCCCACAGAGAGCTGTGATTGGCTGGAATCATCTGGCCAATCACAACTCTGCGGTAAATATGAATAGGTGTATATATACGGCAGTGCAGGGGACCATAGAAGAGAGGCCACCGCATCTATAAATTATACAGGAGGATCGAAACAGGCAATCTGTCAATTAGTACAGGTGCTACGATTCCCATCATGGAACAGTGCGTTCTATGCTGCAAGTAATAGTACTACCTAAAAAAACAGAAAAAAAAAAATAGAGAAAAGACAGGGGGAAAAAAAACACTAAATTATTATTGCCGGCTACATTTTTAGGTCCCTGCCCACCCACAAATTGATCCCTGTTCTAAAAATTAATAATTTGTTATAAAAAAAAGATACATTTCGTTAGATACAATTTTTCCATTACTACTGTATCTTTTTTTTTTTCAAATGGTACCCTACGAAATTTTATAAAAAAAGGTATCTCCATCACTTTTTGGATCGCTAAAGTCCAAAAGAGAATAAAAACCACCTGAAACAGCCAAAGTTAAAACCCACATGGCATTTTTCTTGGCTTTTTTTTTTTACTCCCATAGACTTCTATGGGAGAAGAAAAAACGCCACGATTTCAGGGGGGGAAAAAAACGCCAGTGGCTCAACATACTGCGATTTTGCCAAGGAGCTGAAAAACGCAAAGAGTGAAAAAAGTGGAAACAGCCTTAGGGAAGGGATTAAATCACTTCACTTTTTTATGCAGTGTTATAGCCCCCTCTAGGGGCTGTAACACTGCATACACTGATTGCAGGCACTTTTCAATACATTGCTATAGGAACGCATTGATCAGTGTTTTCTGTGCTTGATTGCTCAAGCCTGGATTTCAGGCTTGGAGCAATCAAATGCTGATCAGACAGCCGGGAAGAAGGTAAGGCACCTTCCGTTGTCCTCTCAGCTGTTCGGGATGCCGTTATTTCACTGCGGCGGTCCCGAACAGCTCCGCTGTGCTAGCCGGTATGGATGTCTCCCATTTTAGATGCCACAATCAACTGAAACGCGTCTAAAGAGTTAATACCAGACATCAGCCTGATCGGCTATGTCAGGTACTAGCCGCGGGTCCTGGTTGCCGATAGCAAACGGGACCCCGCAGATACATAAATATACGTCTGTCATCAAGGGGATAAGCACCACATCACCTGGTTTGATATATCAGGGTATGATCACAGTGCATTCATGCCCCCCGTTAACCGTAACAGTCGGGAACTCATAACGGGGGCTGTTGTGCTTTTGAAATAGCCCATACGTCTGCAAAGGAGTCACTAGTGGTTGGGTCACTGAAGTGAATGGTTCCAGTTAACAGTAGACAGGCATTCTTTTTTTGGCGGGATGCCAGTGTATACAATTAACGAGGGCAGGAACAGAGTATTGGTAACATTACCAAAACTGTAAACCTAGTGTACCCCTTCGCTCCCTTTGGCCTTTTATTTAGTGTGAACGGCACTACATTAAGACATACCTGAGACTACGTGCACCTTTATCTGCCGTGTCTGAGACCTGGACCACCCAAAGACTTACATTATGAGTCCATCCGGGTCATGCTGATACAGAGCCCACAAAAAACATGCTAAGCGCACACTTCTCCCAGCTCGCTCCTCAATCGGTCAGGGTCTGAACATTTACACCACAACCAATATCTTTTATGTTATATAATGCACTTAGAACAGTGTTTCCCAACTAGTGTGCCTCCAGGTGTTGCACACGTTGGGAAAAGCCGATTTGGAGCTTCGTGTATTCAACTCTAGACTGTTACCAGCCATTACCTGTTGCCTCCAGTGGCGCGTAGCTTGATGTGAAGGGCGGTGATGCCGAGCTCCTTGCACCTCTGGGCGACGTCTTGAGCGGCCAACATAGCGGCATAGGGAGAGGACTCGTCTCTGTCGGCTTTCACCTTCATCCCACCAGTCACACGGCAGATTGTTTCCCTACGGAAAATAAGGCACAGGTAGGCGGTGAGGTAACTGCAGTCGGCAGCACACCAAGCCTAGTACATGGGGGGCCATCCCGACACTTACTTGCCGGACAGATCGGTCACGTGTACAAAGGTGTCGTTGAAGGAGGCAAAGATGTGGCAGACTCCAAAGACGTTCTCTCCTTCTGCCACCTGAGGCCCCAGGCTGATCACCTGCTCTTCCTTCTTTTCCTTACCCTTACGTGGAGCCATTTCTAGGAAGGAAAGACAACATCACTTAGGACACTGTTCATACTGCTCATGAACTAAGACACGGGCGCTCTATTACCCCTCTTAGACGTGGCTTTTAACCCTTCACTGGAAAACACCCCAAAGCGGTTGCAGTCTTCTATTCCAGTTTACCCCGACCTGTGGCTCTCCAGCTGTTGCAACACTACAACTCCCAGAGTGTCCAGAAATGCAACACTACAACTCCCAGCATGTCCAAGCATTCTGGGACTTGTAGTGTTGCAATAGCTGAAAAGCACTGATCTATCTATTCTCAAAAAATTAGGGGGGGGGGGGGGAATTTATTGTATTTACCTATGTGAACAAGGCATCTACATTACATATACTCAAGACAGATGTAGCAGAGCTGAATTTGTATCTCTGCTATTCCTATGGGGCACCGGACTGCATGTGTACTACACACATGCAGTCCCATGTAAGACTTTACTTCCACAGGACCGCCCCAAAGTTGCAGTACTCTTCCGGTTTTCCCCAACCTGTGGCTCTCCAGCTGTTGCAAAACAAACTCCCAGCATGCCTGCACATGCTGGGAGTGGTAGTGTTGCAACAGCTGAAAAGCACTGATTTATTCACTGCCTTAAAATTAGGGGTTGAATTTTTTTTTACAGTTTTTTTTTGCAATTTGCCCCGAAACTTTGCACCTAACTTCAGCCCTCTGTCTAAACTTGCCCTATATGAAGTCAGAGGTGCATTTGCAGCAGTCACTGACTTTAGTAAAATGTTGAAAAATTACGGCAAGAGCAAAAAAAAAAAAAAAAAAAAATGTTGCACAAACTCCCTCCTTCCCAGGGCACACTGAAGTTTGCTTAGATCTCCTATTTATAAAGAACGGGAACCTCTGATAAATTTGGGAGAACCACACACAACATAGGTAGAGTTAAAAAGAACATCAAACCCCCTTAGTGTATTGTGAAGTTTAAATCAATAGGAGGCAGATCACACATGGAAAAGACACCAATTTAGTAGTAAAGTTGCCATGTGAACAGGGCCCTTAGATTCTAAACAGTACTAATGCTTTTTGAGTGTTTCCTAACCAGTGTGCCTCCTGCTGTTGCAAAACTACAACTTCCTGCATGCCCGGACAGCCGAAGGCTGTCCGGGCATGCTGGGAGTTGTAGCTTTGCAACAGCTGGAGACACCCTGCTTTAGTATAAGACTAGTGGTAACAAAAAAGGGGCACCAGGGCACGTTAGGATACAAACACAACCACATGGATAAGAGGATCCATCTGCCATCTCAGGTAAGCGCCTGTTAACACTGGGAGTTCAACCTCAACAAGACATTTCAACAAGACAAGACATTTCAGAAAAAAATATAGTATGTGTGTGTGTATATATATATATATATATATATATATATATATATATATATATATGTGAATTGAAGCAATAAGCAGCATTTCCATAGCAGTAGGTGTGGTGCAAGCCAGTCTCTGGGACCCTGGCCTTAGGTCCAATTCATACAAAAAAGATAGGATGACTGCAGCACTCAGTAGCAAAAAATCAAAAAAGTTACTTTTTTTGCTACTTGCTCTTGTGATAAAGTCACTTTTTTGCTACTACTCAGTGCTGCAGTCATCCTTCCCCAAGTTTTACACAGAGCTGCATTTCAACACAGAAATCAGTGCAACTTTTACCTGTGTAAACAAGCACTTAAAATACATAGATTACAAGTACACAAGACAGATGTAGCAGGGCTGAATTTGTATCTCTGCTATTCCTATGGGGCACCACAAGTCAACACTTTAGAAAACACTTGCAGTCGTATGTAAAGCCAAATCTGAGTGGGTGAGTGGTGTGTCTATACAGCCTTACACAGGACTGCATGTGTGTGTGTATGTCTCTATACAGCCTTACACAGGACTGCATGTGTGTGTGTCTATACAGCCTTACACAGGACTGCATGTGTGTGTGTGTGTCTATACAGCCTTACACAGGACTGCATGTGTGTGTGTGTGTGTCTATACAGCCTTACACAGGACTGCATGTGTGTGTGTGTCTCTATACAGCCTTACACAGGACTGCATGTGTGTGTGTGTGTCTATACAGCCTTACACAGGACTGCATGTGTGTGTGTGTGTCTATACAGCCTTACACAGGACTGCATGTGTGTGTGTGTGTGTCTATACAGCCTTACACAGGACTGCATGTGTGTGTGTGTGTGTCTATACAGCCTTACACAGGACTGCATGTGTGTGTGTGTGTGTCTATACAGCCTTACACAGGACTGCATGTGTGTGTGTGTGTGTCTATACAGCCTTACACAGGACTGCATGTGTGTGTGTGTGTGTCTATACAGCCTTACACAGGACTGCATGTGTGTGTGTGTGTCTATACAGCCTTACACAGGACTGCATGTGTGTGTGTGTGTCTATACAGCCTTACACAGGACTGCATGTGTGTGTGTGTGTCTATACAGCCTTACACAGGACTGCATGTGTGTGTGTGTGTCTATACAGCCTTACACAGGACTGCATGTGTGTGTGTGTGTCTATACAGCCTTACACAGGACTGCATGTGTGTGTGTGTGTCTATACAGCCTTACACAGGACTGCATGTGTGTGTGTGTGTCTATACAGCCTTACACAGGACTGCATGTGTGTGTGTGTGTCTATACAGCCTTACACAGGACTGCATGTGTGTGTGTGTGTCTATACAGCCTTACACAGGACTGCATGTGTGTGTGTGTGTGTCTATACAGCCTTACACAGGACTGCATGTGTGTGTGTGTGTGTCTATACAGCCTTACACAGGACTGCATGTGTGTGTGTGTGTGTCTATACAGCCTTACACAGGACTGCATGTGTGTGTGTGTGTGTCTATACAGCCTTACACAGGACTGCATGTGTGTGTGTGTGTCTATACAGCCTTACACAGGACTGCATGTGTGTGTGTGTGTCTATACAGCCTTACACAGGACTGCATGTGTGTGTGTGTGTCTATACAGCCTTACACAGGACTGCATGTGTGTGTGTGTGTCTATACAGCCTTACACAGGACTGCATGTGTGTGTGTGTGTCTATACAGCCTTACACAGGACTGCATGTGTGTGTCTATACAGCCTTACACAGGACTGCATGTGTGTGTGTGTGTCTATACAGCCTTACACAGGACTGCATGTGTGTGTGTGTGTGTCTATACAGCCTTACACAGGACTGCATGTGTGTGTGTGTGTGTCTATACAGCCTTACACAGGACTGCATGTGTGTGTGTGTGTGTCTATACAGCCTTACACAGGACTGCATGTGTGTGTGTGTGTGTCTATACAGCCTTACACAGGACTGCATGTGTGTGTGTGTGTGTCTATACAGCCTTACACAGGACTGCATGTGTGTGTGTGTGTGTCTATACAGCCTTACACAGGACTGCATGTGTGTGTGTGTGTCTATACAGCCTTACACAGGACTGCATGTGTGTGTGTGTGTCTATACAGCCTTACACAGGACTGCATGTGTGTGTGTGTGTCTATACAGCCTTACACAGGACTGCATGTGTGTGTGTGTGTCTATACAGCCTTACACAGGACTGCATGTGTGTGTGTGTGTCTATACAGCCTTACACAGGACTGCATGTGTGTGTGTGTGTCTATACAGCCTTACACAGGACTGCATGTGTGTGTGTGTGTCTATACAGCCTTACACAGGACTGCATGTGTGTGTGTGTGTCTATACAGCCTTACACAGGACTGCATGTGTGTGTGTGTGTCTATACAGCCTTACACAGGACTGCATGTGTGTGTGTGTGTGTCTATACAGCCTTACACAGGACTGCATGTGTGTGTGTGTGTGTCTATACAGCCTTACACAGGACTGCATGTGTGTGTGTGTGTCTATACAGCCTTACACAGGACTGCATGTGTGTGTGTGTGTCTATACAGCCTTACACAGGACTGCATGTGTGTGTGTGTCTATACAGCCTTACACAGGACTGCATGTGTGTGTGTGTGTCTATACAGCCTTACACAGGACTGCATGTGTGTGTGTGTGTCTATACAGCCTTACACAGGACTGCATGTGTGTGTGTGTGTCTATACAGCCTTACACAGGACTGCATGTGTGTGTCTATACAGCCTTACACAGGACTGCATGTGTGTGTGTGTGTCTATACAGCCTTACACAGGACTGCATGTGTGTGTGTGTGTCTATACAGCCTTACACAGGACTGCATGTGTGTGTGTCTATACAGCCTTACACAGGACTGCATGCGTGTGTGTGTCTATACAGCCTTACACAGGACTGCATGCGTCCATAGAGAGTCTATTGCATATGTGCCTATAGTATTACACGGGACTGCGTGTGTGTATAATATAGAGTCTTACATAGGACCGCAGGTGTGTGTGTCTATACAGCCTTACACAGGACTGCATGTGTGTGTGTGTCTATACAGCCTTACACAGGACTGCATGTGTGTGTGTGTGTCTCTATACAGCCTTACACAGGACTGCATGTGTGTGTGTGTGTCTCTATACAGCCTTACACAGGACTGCATGTGTGTGTGTGTCTATACAGCCTTACACAGGACTGCATGTGTGTGTGTGTGTGTGTCTCTATACAGCCTTACACAGGACTGCATGTGTGTGTGTGTGTCTATACAGCCTTACACAGGACTGCATGTGTGTGTTTGTCTCTATACAGCCTTACACAGGACTGCATGTGTGTGTGTCTCTATACAGCCTTACACAGGACTGCATGTGTGTGTGTCTCTATACAGCCTTACACAGGACTGCATGTGTGTGTGTCTCTATACAGCCTTACACAGGACTGCATGTGTGTGTGTCTCTATACAGCCTTACACAGGACTGCATGTGTGTGTGTCTCTATACAGCCTTACACAGGACTGCATGTGTGTGTGTGTCTATACAGCCTTACACAGGACTGCATGTGTGTGTGTGTCTATACAGCCTTACACAGGACTGCATGTGTGTGTGTGTGTCTATACAGCCTTACACAGGACTGCATGTGTGTGTGTGTGTCTATACAGCCTTACACAGGACTGCATGTGTGTGTGTGTGTCTATACAGCCTTACACAGGACTGCATGTGTGTGTGTGTGTCTATACAGCCTTACACAGGACTGCATGTGTGTGTGTGTCTATACAGCCTTACACAGGACTGCATGTGTGTGTGTCTATACAGCCTTACACAGGACTGCATGTGTGTGTCTATACAGCCTTACACAGGACTGTATGCGTCCATAGAGAGTCTATTGCATATGTGCCTAGAGTATTACACGGGACTGCGTGTGTGTATAATATAGAGTCTTACATAGGACCGCAGGTGTGTGTATACCGCCATTCTGTCTCCCAACTAAACAGCCAGGGCCTCCGCCACAAAACCCAGTGCAGCCCTCCATCCTCCCCTCCCCGTGGCCCAATGGCTCCCGGTGCACAGACAGCAGGGTGCCCCCATTCCCAAGAACCGGGTGATACCCGCCTATCCCCCGCCATTACTTGGGATTGATTCGGATTCGGTCGCCGGGGCCGCACTTACTGCTACGTCTTCTCGTGGAGCCGCTACAGGAAAGGAAGGAAGCAGGGCGGAGGGGGCAAAGGTCACCCTCTTCGCCGGAAGTGCTCCTGTGCGAGCGGCGGGAGGGTCAGGAGACTAGGTGCCGCAAAACGAGACATTTACTGCATTAGAGGGACTGTTTTTGTCGCTAACGTCGTCCAGCTTGGTGACTAAATCTATTTTTCTTCCGCAAATATAGTGGAAAAAAGAGAAAACGCGAAATTGGTTTCCAGGAACAAAGATGGCGGCTTTGTAGATCGGCATCACGTGACGAAGCTTGCTCCCATAATAAATGCTTCCTGTAGGAGTATTGAGGTGTTTGTTGCCCATAACAACTGCTCAGAGTCTGCGCTTCATTTCTGTAGTGCAATTTGGTAAATTAAAGGAGAGGTGTGATTGGTTGTTATGGACTGTCCTGATTCTTGGTGGTGTTCCCCAACCTGTAGCTCTCCAGCTGTTGTACAACTACAACTCCCATCATGCCCTGACAGATGCACACTGTACTACCCACGTTTCCTCAAGGGGTGGGGGGCGCTGGTGTATTGTATTTGGTCTAGTTCAGCACTCTGCACCTGTGGGTCTCCAGCTGTTGCAGAACTACAACTCCCATCATGTATTGACAATCATACATTGCACCACCACTATCTTCAAACTTCTTTCTTTAGAAAGGGGCTGTTGTATTGCAATTTGGTCTAGTTTGGTGGTCTCCAAACTGTGGACCTACAGATGTTGCAAAACTACAATTCCCAGCATGCCCAGACAGCTAACGGCTGCAGTTTAGAGACCACTGGTCTAGATCAATAGTCTCCAACCTGTGGCAACATAGCTGATGCAAAATGACAACTCCTATCGTACCTATGTAGTTCTTTTGAATCTGACCACAGTGCTCTCTGCTGCCACCTCAGTCCATGTAGGAGCAAATCCCCATTTCAAACCTCTCCTGCTCTGGACAGTTCCTGGCATAGACAGAGGTGTCAGCAGAGAGCACTGTGGTCAAACTGGAAAGAACTACACAACTTCCTCTGTAGTATACAGCAGCTGATAAGCACTGGAAGGATTAAGATTTCATTTACCTTTAAAGTTGGCTGATTTTTACTTACTAAAACATAGTTTTAGGGCAGGGTCACATGGGGGGCGGGGCAGATCCGCAGCGTATTTGACACTGTGGACATGCCTGACGGCAGTCACAAGAGAAACTGCGCAGCTAGCTCTGAGTGTCCTCTTGTAGTGCAGCTGGGAGCACGCTGTGCAGTCTCTCTTGTGACTGCCGTCAGGGAACGTCCACAGCGTCAAATACTCTGCGGATCCCAACACCACCGCCTCTCCGACTGTTGCCTGACTGCCGGAGCAATTATGAAACTGTGTTTTAGTAAGTATAAAATAGCCCAATTTATCAGTAAAGGTATATAAAGAATATGCTTGTGAAGCCCTATTGCACAGTGTGTGCAGCTTCAAAAGCATATTCTTGGTGACAGTTGCACTTGAAATATAAGTAACTTACAAATCTGTTAAACCTTCTGGCATCGGTTGATGTAAAAAAAACTTTTTTTTTCACCTGGAGTACCCCTTAAATAGTACCTGTCATGAAGTTAAAGGTGTAATAAAATAGAAAAAGGGGACAACCGTATACGGTGCCTCGTGTATTACCTCAGTGGAAACAAAAGTAGGTATGAGATATAGCAGCTGGGGCAATATAATGCCCCCTTCAGATGGCCGCTCACCTTGATATAAAAGAACTAAGGCGTATCACCCAACACCCAGCAAGGGGGGGGGGGACAGGATGGGAGGTCAGCTGCTGTGCCGCAGGTCGCTGGACCCAGAGAGGGTCCTGGTAGAGATGCGAGGATTAGGAGAAAAAGACCTTTAAACCGGCGCTGCTGATTCACCACATCAGAGACAGGGATAGGGGTTCAGGAACCACTTAGGATCCATTTTTATTGAGATTACGCGTTTCGAGGCTAGCCCTCTCTTCTTCAGATCAGGGATACAAATAATACAGAGTAGCAGGTATATATACATGGTTACAAACAGTGAAAATGGCGCCAAAACAGACCCCTGGGAGTCAGAGTACAGACTTAGTGTTATAGTAATGAAAATGATGAAAAAAACATCAAAACATGAAATGAGTATTATAATATTGGTTAGTCCAAGGTGGGAGTACTCTAAGGGTGCCGATCGGCGCTTTTGCAGGTGCTGTAGCCCCCTACAGAATTTCCCACTGCAGCGCTTCCTGTTACAGTGTTTCCCCCCAAATTTCACATTTTTGCAAGGGTTAATAGCAGAAAATCCCCCCCAAAATTTGTAATCCCATCTCTTCTGAGTATGGAGGTACCCCATAAGTTTACCTGAAGTGCACTACGGGCGAACTACAATGCTCAGAAGAGAAGGAGTCATATTTGGCTTTTTGAGAGCAAATTTTGGTCGGGGGGCATGTCGCATTTAGGAAGCCCCTATGGTGCCAGAACAGCAAAAAAAAAACACATGGCATACCATTTTGGAAACTAGACCCCTTGAGGAACGTAACAAGGAATAAAGTGAGCCTTAATACCTCACAGGGGTTTCACGACTTTTGCATATGTAAAAAAAAAATTTGTCTTCACTAAAATGTGTGTTTCCCCCCAAATTTCACATTTTTGCAAGGGTTAATAGCAGAAAATACCCCCCAAAATTTGGAACCCCATGTAAATACCCCATGTGTGAACGTCAAGTGCCCTGCGGTCGAACTACAATGCTCAGAAGAGGAGGAGCGCCATTGGGCTTTTGAAGAGTGAATTTGTTTGGAATGGGGCCATGTGCATTTACAAAGCCCTCCGTGGTGCCAGAACAGTGGACCCCCCCACATGTGACCCCATTTTGGAAACTACACCCCTCACATAGCATTTGACAGATCTTTGGAACAGTGGGCTGAGCAAATGAAAAATAAAATTTTTCATTTTCACAGACCACTGTTCCAAAAATCTGTCAGACACCTGTGGGGTGTAAATGCTCACTGTACCCCTTATTACATTACGTGAGGGGTGTAGTTTCCAAAATGGGGTCACATGTTGGGGGGTCCATTGTTCTGGCGCTATGGGGGCTTTGTAAACACACGTGGCCTTCAATTCCGGACACATTTTCAAAATCCCAATGGCGCTCCCTCTCTTCTGAGCATTGTAGTTCGCCCGCCGAGCACTTTACATCCACATTTGGGGTATTTTCTTACTCAGAAGAAATGGGGTTACAAATTTTGGGGGTCTTTTTTCCTATTTTCCCTTGTGAAAATGAAAAATTTAGGGTAAACCAGCATTTTAGTGAAAAAAAATGGTCCAGCTGCTTTTTATAGGGGAATGGGCGCCAAGATTTAAATTAAGCCCCGCCCCCTACAGGATGTGATGCACATTACCGTGCAAAACATCCAATTCATCGAGAAATGCAGATTACAGAAGATGCGTCCCTTCCCACACTTGGAAGGGGCACCTACAGTACAGGATTTGCAAAAAAAAAAAACTAGAGATTAAGGCAATCTGCGCTTAGAAGCGCAGATGCCGGACCGGAAGTCTTCAGATGACACACTTCCGGTCCACGGGGCTGCCGTTGCAGAGATGGAGCGACACAGACAGCGCTGCCATCTGAATAAGGTAAGGGCGGACTTAGCCCAAACACAGAGGGGATCAGCGGACCCCAAATAGTTAGGAGGGGCGCACAGCGCCGCTCACGCCAACTCCCGCAACTTCGGTCAGAGACCGAAGTCGCGGAATACACTGAGCTTGGGACTGAACGCTGTCCCGCAGTCAAAGAGAGGCAGCCATAAAGCTGCAAGATAGAAAAAAATAAGTAAATATATATATATATATATATATATATATATAAAACCCTCCCCTAGGGAAAGAAGGGGAGAGGGATCCATGCAGGCTCTGTCAAAAAAGTAGCAGAGCCTGCACCGTCCTGCTGTCCGCACAGGACAGAAAAAAAAGCGATGTGGCCTAAGGGAGGAGGCCTTATATGGGGTACTAATTAAATGTTTAATTACTTGGGCGGAATTAAAAATTCCACCGTCCTGCCAGCTTCACAGGGGCAGAACACCCCACTTGTGCTGCTGGTTAGGACGTAAGGGAATCCTACAATACGAGCAATGGCTTGTAGGGACACTAATTGTTTGTAGTGTTGAGCGGCATAGGCCATATTCGAATTCGCGAATATTCGCGAATATATGGACGAATATTCGCATATTCGTAACATTCTCGTTTTATTTTCGCATATGCGAAAATTAGCGTATGCGAAAATTAGCATATACAAAATTAACATAAGCAAAAATTTGCATATACGAAAATTCGCATATGCTAATTTTCGCATATGCGAAAATTCGCACACCAGTCTCACACAGTAGTATTAGAGCCTTCTTTACACCACACAAGCTGCAAGCAGAGAGGGGTGATCACTGTGATGTGTACTGTGAAAAAAAACAACAAAAAACGAATATTCGTAATTACAAATATATAGCACTATATTCGCAAATATTCGCGAATATGCGATATTCGTGAATAAAATTTGTATTGCGAATATTCGCGAGCAACACTAATTGTTTGTTCAAAAGGGATCGTATTGAACTCAAAATTATTTTTGATTTCTTGGGGGAAGACTCAGTATGGCTGATTGAGTATTGACCAGGGATCCTAAAAATTCCACTTCTTTTGAAGCTTGAGAACTTATTAGAAATCTGAGATTGGTAAATAAGGTTAGTGTCCAATGTATGTGAAGGTGAATGAGATTTAAAGAATTGGCCATGTCCACAGCAGCAATTGTGAAAATAAGCGTTAATTTTTAACGTAAATTTGTTTTCCCTTAGTCCTAACAGCAGCACAAGTGGGGTGTTCTGCCCCTGTGAAGCTGGCAGGACGGTGGAATTTTTAATTCCGCCCAAGCAATTTAAATTAATTAGCCCCCCCATAAAAGGCCTCCTCCCCTAGGCCATCTCGCTTAATAACAAGTAACAAAAAAGTTTAGGGCGGGAAATTTGTGTGCTGCTGTTAGGACTAAGGGAAAACAAATTTACGTTAAAAATTAACGCTTCCCTTACGTCCTAACCAGCAGCACAAGTGGGGACTTAGCGAGTAACAACACAAATAGGGAGGGACTACGGCAGAGTGGCACTTAGGATTGACTGCCCAAAGGCCAACTCTTCCGATCGTTTGGCATTAACCCTGTAATGACTCAAAAAAGTATTGTGGGTGCTCCAAGAAGCAGCAGCACAAATCTGTTCCAGAGGAACAGACCTTTTCTCAGCAAAGGAAGTAGAGACTGCCCTAGTGGAATGGGCAGTGACAAAGGCAGGAGGAGTTAGCTCCTGGACTATGAAGGTCTCTCGGATTGCCTCCTTAATCCACCTACTCAGGGTAGGTTTAGAGGCTTTCAAGCCCTTGTTCTTTCCAGAAAAAGAGACAAGGAGGTGTTCCGACTTCCTGAATTCTCCAGTTCTTGAGATATAGACTCTGAGAGCTCTAGAGATGTCCAGAGTGTGGTCAACCGCTTCTTCAGGAGAGGATGGATTAGGCAGTAGAACTGGAAGAGAAATGACCTGGTTGGTATTGGAGAAAGTCGGAACCTTAGGAAGGAAGGTAGGTAAAAACCTCAACAGGACTCTGTCCTGTAGAAAAACAGTGTAAGGCTCGAAAGCCGAAAGGGCCTGAAGCTCACCCACTCTCTTGGCTGAGGTTATGGCCAATAAAAAAGTGACTTTAAGGGATAAATACCTAAAGTCTACTTCTTCCAGAGGTTCAAAGGGGGGAGCGCATAACCCCCTGAGAACAGTGGTTAAATCCCAACTGGGAATAGGTCTGAGAACTGTAGGTTTAAGTCTTTCAGCCCCTTTGAGGAATCTTCTAACCAGGGATTCTTGTGATAGAGACCTGCCTAGGAAGGCAGAGAGTGCTGCGACCTGAACCTTTAAGGTGGATGGGCTAAGACCCTTGTCAAGGCCATCCTGGAGAAAACGCAGTATTGCAGAAAGAGGAGGATCTGAGGTAACTACCTCTTTCGTTGCACACCATTGAAGGAAAATCTTCTTTATCCTGGAGTAAACCTTGTTTGTAGACTCTGCTCTCGAGTGTGCAATAGTTCTCAAGACCTCCGCAGGAAGCCCACTCCTTAGTAGGGTCCTGTCAATCTCCAGGCTGTCAGATTGAGTCTCCTCAGATCTAGGCAGGAGCCTGTGTTGTGAGACACAAGGTTCTGCACGTGGGGAAGCCTCCAATAACACCCCTGACTCATCCTCATGAGTTGGGTGAACCAGGACCTCTTCGGCCAGAATGGGATGATGGCAATCACTGAGGTCTGGTCTTGCCTGACTTTCATCAATACCCTGGGTATCATGGAAAGTGGAGGGAATATGTAGGCCAGCCTGAACCTCCATGCGATGGACAGAGCGTCTATCGCCACCGGATTGTCCTCCTTGTAAAGGGAACAAAACTTGCTCACTTTGGCATTCAGCCGGGTTGCCATGAGGTCTATTTCTGGTGTACCCCACTTCAGGGTTATCCTCCTGAAGATCTTCTCGTTGAGAGACCATTCTCCCTGGACTGCAAGCCCGCGACTTAGACGATCTGCCACTACGTTGAGATCCCCCTTGATGTGGACTGCAACAAGGTGGGATAGGTTGAGCTCTGCCCATGATAGAATAAGTCCGGTCTCCCTGAGGAGCACTTGGGACTTTGTGCCACCCTGTCTGTTGATATAAGCCACTACAGTGGTGTTGTCTGACCGGACTCTTATTGCTTTCCCTAAGATATGGGGAGCAAAGTGGAGGAGCGCAAGACGAACTGCTCTCAGTTCTCTCATGTTGGATGAGAGTAACCTTTCCTGAGGGGTCCAGGTACCCTGAACCGGATGGTCGTCCAGATGGGCTCCCCACCCTAGAAGGGAGGCGTCTGTGGTCAGAGTGATCCACAGAGGTTGAATCAAGGACTTCCCATCTGTCAGGTTCGTCCACCACCTGAGAGAGGCACGGACTTCGGACGACAGGGTGCACTTTTTGTCCAACCCACTGGGGTTGCGATTCCAGGCAGTCAAGACCTGATCTTGGAGAGGTCGGAGGTGCCACAGGGCCCAGGGGACTGCTTCTGCAGACGCTGACATGTGGCCCAACATCTTCATTAGAGTTCTGATGGGCACTCTGCGTGGTACCGACAAAAACTCTGCGGCTTTTATGACGCGCTCTCTCCTTTCTGGGGTGAGAGACAGCGTCATCCGAGAGGAGTCTAGGACAAACCCCAGAAACCTTCTTGAGGTAGATGGGATGATCTCGGATTTTTCCCAATTTATGAGCCACCCTAGGTGTTGAAGAAAATCCAGGGTCAGTTGAAGATGAGCTTGAAGAATGTCTAGAGTCGCGGCTTTTAAAAGCCAGTCGTCTAGATAAGGAACAATCTCTAGGCCTTTTAGTCTTAGAGCAGAGACAACTGGAGCCACCACCTTTGTGAAGGTGTGGGGAGCGGAGGTAATGCCGAACGGTAGAACAGCAAATTGGAAATGCCTTACCATACCTTTTATGGTGACGGCGATTCTTAAGAACTTCCTGTGGGCAGGAAATATAGGGACATGAAGGTATGCATCCTTCAAGTCTATAGTGACCATGAGATCTTGTGGGTTCAGGATACTGACCACCGAGCGAATGGTTTCCATTCTGAACCGCCTTTTCCTTATAAATCGGTTTAGGTAGCGCAGGTCTATTATCATGCGCCAGTCGCCATTTGGTTTGGGAACCAAAAATATCGGGGAGTAGACGCCAGATCCTCTTTGATCTGGGGGAACTTCTTCCAAAGCTTGCTTTCCCAAGTATTGGAGAACTGAGGTTTCTATGACAGCCTGTTTTGGCTGAGGAAGTAACTTTGTTAAGACAAACTTCCCTGGGGGAGGGGAGGTAAATTCTATCCTGTACCCCGACTGAATAACCTTCAGAACCCAGGGATCCTGGATTTCTTGCATCCAGGTTGTAAGGAATAAACTTAAACGTCCTCCTACTGGAGGAGGATGGGCAGATAGATTCTCTGCAACAAACACTTGAGGGGAAGGGAGAGGGAAAACGTTGGTGGATGTCAGTGGAGAGTCATAGCTCGGCCTTCCGGTCTTTACCGCGGCCGCGACCTCCACCACGTTTTTGAAAGGACTGACGTCTCTGGGATCTAGGAGGGCCCTGGGACTTCCCCCCTCTTGCTCTACCTTTACCCCGAAAGGCCTGAACAGGAAGGCACCTGCCTTTTTTGTCAGCATAACCTTCCATTATGCGATCCAGCTCAGAACCAAATAGCCAAGTAGGCTCGAAAGGCATCCCACACAAGTTAAACTTGGAGGTGTTGTCCGCTACCCAAGGGCGTAACCACAAGGGACGTCTGCTAGCAGAAGCGAGTGCCATGGACTTGGCAGCTAGCTTAAGGTGTTGCTGGGAGGCCTCGCAGAGGAAGTCTATACCAAGGAGGAGTGTCTTGAAGCTGTCCAAGATGTCTTCCCTAGGGACATTGTTGTCAATCTCAGTCTGTATGCGCTCCACACGCTCCTTCACGAAGTCAGACACTTCTCCCGAGGCAATAGCCACAGAGGCAGACGCTGATGCTGCTGAATATGTGCGTCTGAGAAGGGAATCCACCTTCCTATCAAGCGGGTCCTGGAGGTTGCTTCCATCATCCGCGGGAACCAAGACTCTCTTGGACAGTTTATTTACTGCCATATCAACCTTAGGAGGTGGCATCCAGGAATCAGATTCCGCGTCCGAGAGA
The DNA here is from genome assembly GCF_029499605.1 of Hyla sarda. Taxonomy (NCBI): domain Eukaryota; kingdom Metazoa; phylum Chordata; class Amphibia; order Anura; family Hylidae; genus Hyla; species Hyla sarda. The sequence goes on along the minus strand of NC_079192.1, from coordinate 380,454,097 downwards.
GGGTACATCAATTTGAAGGTACGAGTGACAAGCGCAGGTTTATCTGGGTGCTTCCACTCAGCCTTCATCATCTTTTTGCGTGCATCATTCACCTTGAAAACCCAAGGTTCTCTAGAGGTGGATGCAGAGGCTTCCCCTTGGTCAACATCCTGGTCCCTTGACCGGATGGACCTAAGTAATCTCTGCGTCTTTTCCGCAGGGAAAAGAGGCGGACACATCTTCACCTCAACAGGCTGTTCAGACTGTACAGATGACCTCTGGTCCAATACATCGATCGACATAACGGATTCTTCCGCCACAGAAGGAGGAGTGGATTCAGTTCTAGCTCTTTTGGGAACAAGAGCACTCTTAATTTCAGATATGGAATTTCCCATAAACTCCTTCATCCAGATGAACATGTCCTGGACAGTAGGTTCAGCTGGATTAGGGGGTGGACGGCAACCGGGACACCTGTTATATTCGTAAGCGTCCGGAAGCGGAGTGCCGCAATTGGCGCAAGCTAGATGGCGTTTTTTGGCGCTAGCCTTACGACCACCAGAGTGTGGGTCACTAGAGGAAGGAGTAGACATGACTCTGGAAAGAAAGAAAATAAGTTAGGGATAATAAACAAAATTATTATCGCCCTAACGCCAAATAGAGAGGGAGAGATACCTATAATGCAGATAGGAGCTCTAACCACTAATGCTAGGCTTGTAAATAGGACTAGCTATGATGGCAGCAGAGACTGAATGAAGGTCTCAGCTGTCTTTATATGGGAAAAGGCCCGGAAGCCCCGCCCCCTTCAGAGAAGATCAGCCTGCAATAGGCTGAAACACCCGGAAGGGAATTTTTAATAAAAATTATCCACTGAGCCCTTCCCTAACTAGGAAAGGGCTCACGCCTGACTTTCCACCTAAGTATAAAACTTAAAAGGCAGCGCAAAGCGCTGAAGAAAGTGAGGCCGGGACCGGAAGTCGTCAGATGACGTACTTCCGGTCCACGGCTCGCACAGAGTAATGGAGGCGAGCGTGAGCCGGGACACGTGGGACGCCAGGCGGGTAAGAAAAAAACCTGCAGCGGCATCCCTAATGCTATGAGGGATCACCGGATCCTTGTAGCAATAAAATAGTCAAAACAAATAGTTTTAAGATAAACCAGGCCGGAGGCCCAGATAATATAAAGAGAAAAAAACAGGGGGCAGTTGAAAAAGGTACTGCGCCCCAAAAATATCTCCCCAATACAGGGGAGACATCCAGGCAGGCTCCAAAGGAGCCTGCACCGTCCTGCTGTCCTTACACAGGACAGAAAAAAAGCGAGATGGCCTAGGGGAGGAGGCCTTTTATGGGGGGGCTAATTAATTTAAATTGCTTGGGCGGAATTAAAAATTCCACCGTCCTGCCAGCTTCACAGGGGCAGAACACCCCACTTGTGCTGCTGGTTAGGACGTAAGGGAACTTGAACTTTTACTTGGAATTCTTATTAAACAGTCTTTACAAATATGCAGTTTCTCTAGAGGCAACCGGGATGCAGGATACCTCACAGGCTTGCTGGGACTTGTAGTATTGAGATTCATGCAGGCCACTGTGACACTAATTGTATACTTGAGTTGAGTAGTAGTCACTAGAAATTGTAGGTAGAGCTTGATAACTCACGTTTTGAAGTGGCTTTAGGTTCCTTAGGCTTTGGCCTAGTTGCAATTGTGCAGAAATTTGTATTGCTATAGTGTACAGGGTGAAGAGCAGGAACCAAGAGAGCGAATTTAGAGACTACAGACCCTTATATACTAGGCAGGCTGGACTAAAGCCCATTGGTTGCAAAGCCTGTAGGTCCTGTACCCAGGGAACTCTGGGTACATCACATGACAGTAGATCACATGACCCAGGTAGGTCCCATACATTTTATACATTTGTACAACCTTTATACATACTAAACAATATGCACAATACATTTTCAAGGCATTTATATGAAGCAAGAACTGATGAGCAAGGGGGGAAGCCCTGCAGAAGAGCCCTATGGACTGCAGGGACATTTCCTGAGGGGACTTAGGAAGGGTACAGGACCATGTCCTGTACCGGGACACCACATATCGAATTAATATAGAGGTAAGCACACGCCTTTTGTCCGTGGGTATCCGTGGACACACTTTCAGCCTTTGGGGGTAGTTTTTTCTTCTTCCAAATTTTAATAGTCCCCATAGGGGAATATTTATAGCAATCAAATGATTGCTAATACTGTTCAGTGCTATGCTTAGGGCATAGCACTGATCAGTGTTAATCGGCAATCTTCTGCTCTGCTTTCTCTCAGACCAGAAGAAGCCAGGAAGGTGGCGGAGACAGGTGAGTGGACCTCTGTCCGCCATGTTAGCTGATCTGATCCGTGGCAGTGCCGCAGGCGATCAGTTCAGCATATAATGCTGCCGCAGATGCAGTGATCTGTATTGATCATGGCATCTGAGGGGTTAATGGTAGACATCCGCACGATCTCCGCTCTCAGCAGCCGGGACCTCACGCACATGACCTGAGCATCGCTCCGATGCTTGCGGTCATGCACAGGACGTAAATGTACGTCTTGGTGCGTGAAGTACTGCCGCACATTTACATCCTTGGTTGTTAACCCCCTTAACATTTGGCCCCTCGCATTTGTGGTGCCTACACATAGCCACACCCACCCATTACTAAAATGGGCTGCTAATTCTAAAATGCCCAGGCCTAGTTTTGGTCCCAGTTCAGCCCTGGTTTGCACTGTAAAACTGTGCGCAGTGCTTACAAGTTTCACACAAAACTAGAACACCTAGGTGTACATGTACCAAAGTATCAGAAAGCATTTACTGCAATTCTGCCACACGCCAGATGTGGTGATTTATGTTTCTGCATAATCAGACTGTGTGCATGGTTGAAAAATTTTGCGCAGATGTGGAAAAAACAAAACAAAAACAAAATACACCTACAGGGTTTAAAAGATTTCTAAAACATCCCATCAATGAAGTCACCCCCATTATGTATAATAAGTTTTAGGGGGTCAGAGTAGGAACATTTTCAAGATAGTTTAGACTTACACAGAAGTGTAATAACTGAGCATGTAAATCTGGCCATTTAATTGTACCGACCTACAAAATTAAGATAGCCTATTAATTTTACTGTAAATACAAAACCCCCTTAAGATTTGTTGTTTCTTTAAGTTTCTGCCACACATTCTCATTGCATCCTGCATTTTATGGTTATAGTCACTAGCTGAATACCCAGCGTTGCCCGGTTTTTCCTTCCTAATCCTTGTTGTGGAGGAAAATCAACAGGGGAAGCTTTTGACTTCATATCCCGCCCTCATATTGTTGTTGTATCCGACCCGTAATATGTGTACCAGGTATTATTGAAGTATCTCCAGCCATACGGAAGTTATGTGGGAAGCTTTAATTTTTTAAGTAAATCTGTTTTCCCTTAGTCCTAACAGCAGCACAAGTGGGGTGTTCTGCCCCTGTGAAGCTGGCAGGACGGTGGAATTTTTATTCCGCCCAAATAATTAACTTTTAATTACCCCCTTATAAAAGGCCTCCTCCCCAAGGCCATGTTGCTTAATAACAAGTAACACAGAAACTAAAAACGAAGGGCAGGAAATTTGTGTGCTGCTGTTAGGACTAAGGAAAAAAAATTTACGTTAAAAATTTACGCTTCCTTTCCGTCCTAACCAGCAGCACAAGTGGGAACTTAGCAAGTAACAACACAAATAGGGAGGGACTACGGAAGAGTGGCACTTAGGATTGATTGCCCAAAGGCCAACTCTTCCGAACATTTGGCATTAACCCTGTAATGACTAAGAAAGGTATTATGCATGTGTGGTGGCCACGGGTGAGGTCCGCAGCCACCGCTACGCTTGGGGGTTATCACTTGGTTCTTGGGGGTATTAACCCAGGGTCGGATGGTATTAACCCTTAATGTCACGTGACACCACTTTAGTCTTGGTATCTCCCGGGGTACTACAGGTCCGGGGAACTCCGTCTCCCCACAGGCTAGCAAGGAAAGAATTGACTCCACACTAGGTTGCAGTTTAACGGAGGCTTTACTATCTTGAAGATAGGTGGTACAATCTCCACAGCGCTCAACCAAAGTCTCCCAAAGGTTTAACAGACAGTCTCTAGAGGACCACACAGCTTGCAGTGCCTGGACTTGATATTGCATATATGCTTGGCTCTTACGGCCGGATTAGGAGTTTTAGGTCTGCGCTATATTAGGCTTGAGATTAAAGTCACTTACTGAAGTGTCGGTAGATTTGTGACTTTTCGCCGGCAGATATTGAATTATCCTTTAGGAATTCTCTGATCAAGGCTGAAGTAAAGGCTTGATATTTCTCAAGTCTGTACTTTGAACTGAAATGAGTTGCTGTTTCTTCACTCTGAACTCCTGCACTCCTCTCCAATCAGCTTCTCTCCACACCTGAACTCTGAACTGCTCTACTCCTCCACTCCTCCAGAACGGAACTACACAGGAAATACCACCCCTTATCAGGGAAGGCTAAACTAAAGCCCATTGGCTAGGCAGCTGTGGATCATAGAGTTGTCTGTATCCCCTTTAGGATTTACAATAAAGTTACATACAAGTAATAACATAATATAACACCTTACACAAAAGTTTAGTCTAGCCCTCAGTCCTCCACTCTCACATACCCTGACTGAGCATGAGGTTGCTAGGTAACATACTTAAAGCTATAGATACCTAATAACAGATTATTAAGTTATAACAGTGCAAATACACATAAGAAATGGTTGAGTCCCTGCAGCGGAGCCCCCAGGACATTGGAGGTCTCAATCTGACAGGGCCTAAAATACCTTGACACAATGTACCTGTATTGGGACACCACACATGCCCCAGGAGGCAGCAGCACAGATTTGTTCTAGAGGAACAGCTTTCCTATCAGCAAAAGAAGTAGAGACTGCCCTAGTGGAATGGGCAGTGACAAGGGCAGGAGGAGTTAACTCCTGAGCTACAAAAGCCTCCCGGATTGCCTCCTTAATCCATCTACTCAGAGAGGGTTTAGAAGCTTTAAGACCTTTGTTCTTCCCTGAAAAAGAAACAAGAAGGTGTTCTGATCTTCTAAATTCTGCAGTTCTTGAAATGTAGATTCTGAGGATTCTTGAAATGTCCAGAGTATGATCTGCAGCTTCCTCTGGAGAGGATGGATTAGGATACAGAACTGGAAGGGATATGACTTGATTAGTGTTGGAGAAAGTCTGGACCTTCGGAACAAAGGTAGGTAAATATCTCAACAGGACTCGGTACTGGAGAAAAAGCGTATAAGGCTAAAAAGCCAAAAGGGCCTGAAGCTCGGCAATCATTTTGGCCGAGGTTATGGCCAACAAGAAGGTGACTTTGAGGGACAAATACCTAAAGTTGACTTCTTCCAGAGGTTCAAAGGGAGGAGAACATAGTCCCTTAAGAACGGTAGACAAATCCCATTTGGGAATGGGTCTGAGAACTGTAGGTTTAAGTCTTTCAGCTCCCCTGAGGAATCTTCTATTAGGGGTTCTTGTGATGAAGATCTGCCTAAAAAGGCAGAGTGCAGGGACTTGAACCTTTGGAGTGGATGGGCTAAAACCCTTGTCAAGGCCATCCTGAAGAAATCGTAGTACTGCAGAAAGAGGAGGATCTGAGGTTACTACCTCTTTCGTAGCACACCATTGAAGGAAAATCTGCTTTATCCTGGAATAAACCTTGTTTGTAGACTCTGCTCCAAAGTGTGCAATGGTTCTCAAGACCTCCGCAGGAAGCCCACTTTTTAGTAGGGTCCTGTGAATCTCCAGGCTGTCAGATTGAGTCTCCTCAGATCTAGGCAGGAGCCTGTGTTGTGAGAAGCCTCCAATAACACCCCTGACTCATCCTCATGAGCTGGGTGAACTAAGACCTCTTGGGCCAGAATGGTATGATGGCTGTCACTGAGGTCTGGTCTTGCCTGACTTTCATCAATACCTTTGGTATCATGGAAAGTGGAGGGAATATGTAGGCCAGCCTGAACCTCCATGGAATGGACAGAGCGTTTATAGCCACTGGGTTGTCCTCTTTGTAGAGAGAGCAAAACCTGTTCACTTTGGCGTTCAGACAAGTTGTCATGAGATCTATCTCTGGCATACCCCACCTTAGGGTTATCTTCCTGAAGATATCTTCGTTCAGGGACCATTTGCCTTGGACTAAAAGGCCGCGACTTAGACGATCTGCTACTATGTTGAGATCCCCCTTGATGTGGACTGTAGAAAGATGGGTTAGATTGAGCTCTGCCCAGGAGAGAATTAGTCCGGTCTCCTTGAGGAGTACTTGGGACTTTGTGCCACCCTGTCTGTTGATGTAAGCCACCACAGTGGTGTTGTCTGACCGAACGCTTATCGCTTTCCCTAGAATAAGGTGTGCGAAGTGGAGGAGAGCTAGGCAAACCTCTCTCAGCTCTCTCTCATGTTGGAGGAGAGAAGTCTCTCCTGAGAAGTACCCTGTACAGGATTCTCGTCCAGATGGGCTCCCCAGCCCAGAAGGGAGGCATCCGTGGTTAAAGTGATCCAAGGAGGTTGAATCAAGGACTTCCCATCTGTCAGATTCGTACACCAACTGAGAGATGCACGGGCTTCAGATGACAGGGTGCACTTCTTGTCCAACCCTCTGGGGTTGCGATTCCAGACAGTCAAGACCTGATCTTGAAGTGGTCGGAGATGCCATAGGGCCCAGGGAACTGCCTCTGCAGATGCTAACATATGACCCAACATCTTCATCAGAGTTCTGATGGAGACCTTGCGAGGAACCAGCAAAAACTTGACGGCTCTTATAACGCAATCTATTCTCTTCGGAGTGAGAGATAAAGTCCTCTGAGAGGAGTTGAGGACAAAGCCCAGGAACTTCCTTGAGGTGGACGGGATGATCTCAGACTTTTCCCAATTTATAATCCAGCCCAAGCGCTGGAGAAAATCTAGAGCCAGATGAAGCTGAGACTGTAGAACGTCTAGAGTAGCGGCTTTTAGAAGCCAATCGTCTAGGTAAGGAATGATCTCTAGACCCTTTAGTCTGGGAGTTGAGACCACCGGAGCCACCACCTTTGTAAAGGTGTGGGGTGCGGAAGTAATGCTGAAGGGCAGAACGGCAAACTGGGGATGCTTTACTATACCTTTTATATTGACAGCAACCCTCAAGAACTTCCTGTGAGGGGGCGTGGCCTGCATGGGGAGCTGAGCAAATGTGCTGCTGCCGAGCTCCTGCTCACCCTGTGCATATTACCCTGCTAAAACCCTCCTGACCCGCGATCCCTCTAACCGGAGGGTGCCTCTGGACTCCCGGGACGCTAGTGCCGACAGCGGTGTGGCGTGCGGCTCCATTCCGTTACCGGCAGCGGGGCAGGTAACGCTCACAGGACCGGACTGTGGAGGTGGCTGTGTGGAGGGGTTGTCGGGAGGCAGGCGGCTTCTGAAGGAGTCAGGTGGGGATCGGAGGAAGCGGTGAGGTGCCCTGGGGTTTCCATATTGTTGTTCCAGTCCCGAGAAGGCCCTGGGTTATCAGGCTTGAGGCCCACCATTGCCGGCCTTTGTGGGTGGGGCCTCGCTTCTGCTCGGTCTCCAGGGCAACCCCCGCTCCTTGGGCTGCTGGGACAGTGAGACATCAATGCGGTGGAAGGATCCTGGCTGCCTGTGACTGAAGGCGGCTGTTGGCTGAAGCAGCTAAGTCTTGGAACAGTGAGTCCACACTTCTTTCTACTGGGTGCCTGGCCCTGAGGATTACACCTATTTCTGCCTTCTTAAAACTTGCTGAGACTTGTGGTGCACTGACAAATTCACCCTTCCAGCACTTTGCTTTGTGCTCCAGAGAAAGTTGTGTAGCTCTTTCCTGTCCTGTCTGACCTGGCTCTCTGCTGGCACCAGTCAAGAACTGTCCAGAATAGGAGCAAATTCCCATAGCAAACCTCTCCTACTCTTCTATCCAGTCTGACCACAGTGCTTTTCAACAGCTGTAGAACTGCACTTCCTCTTTAGCATACAACAGCTAAAAGGCTTGTTTATAAAGAAGCCATTTACAAATCTGTACAGCTTTCTGGCACCAGTTGGTTTAAACATTTTTTTCCTTGGGAGTACCCCTAAAGGACCAAGGGTGTACCTTTATGTCCTGGGACCTTTCCCTTTCTATAATGCGTGGCCCCATCTCTAACGGCCATGACCTGTGGCTGATCGCGTAGCTGTGTGGCACTGATCGCGATGGTGCGCGTTACTAACCCTTTTGACATGGCGTTCAAAGTTGATCGCCGCGTCTCAAGTGAAACTCAACTACCCCTGGCTAGCTCAGGGGGCTGTTCAGGACTGCAAAAGTGAAATTGCGGTGTCCTGAACAGCTGTAGGACATGAGGGTCCCCTTACCTGCCTCCTTGTGTCTAATCGCATGAACACTCAAGCAGCAGAATCATTGATCAATGGTTTCTCATAGGAAACATTGATCAGTGTGTGCAGTGTTATAGCCCCCTATGGGAGCTATAACATTGTCAATAAAAGTGAGAGAAGTTATTTAACCCCTTCCCTAATAAAAGTTTGAATCAGCCCTTTTCCCAATATAGATTTTTTTATATCTAGTATCACTGTACAGAACAGTGTGAATTCTAACAATATATCCAACTGCATGGTCAATGGTGTATGTGCAAAAAAAAAAAAAAAAAATAAAAAAAAAGGGCATTTTTGGTCACTATCAAAAAGAAAAAAACTATAAAAAAGCTTGATCAATAAAAAAAACTTCAGATCATGGAGAAAAAACAAAAACCCTCATACTGCCCTGTATGTGAATAAAAAAAAGTTTATAGGGGGTCAGAAGATGACAATTTTAAACAGACTTTCCTTCATGTAGTTATGATTTTTCCAGATGTACAACAAAATCAAACCTATATAAGTAGGGTATCATTTTAATCTTATGGAAGGTGGTCATTTTTACTGACAAGTGTAATTACAAATAATTGGCGGTGCAAAAAAAAAACCGTCATATGGCTTTTAGGTGCAAAATTGATAGTGCTTTTTTTTAAAAAGTGAGGAAAAAATGAAAGTGCAAGAACCCTGGTCCTTAAGGAGATGTTTTGGCCTTTAAGGGGTACACTTTTTTTAATCAACTGGTGCCAGAAAGTTAAACATCTGTATATTAATGGAAATGTGTGCAGCTCACAACCTTGTATCTGAGGTTAAATTGTGGTTGACTAATCTGTCCCCACCGACTGAGCAAAACAAAATTTCAACCACCCCTCAAGGATACCTCCCTACTGTGTGCAGTGAAAAAAGTGTTTGTAGACAGTTTGAACAATGCAAAAAAATGTATACAATAAAATGAACACATTTGAACAGCAATATGGAATATATTGGATTACCATAGGGCCCAAATGGTATATATTTGTAATACATGAGGCACTGCAGTTGTAAATAATGGCCGACTGTCCGGATTGTACTGTTAAACTGGCAATTTGTATATCTGGTTGTAAATCTGGTTGTGAGAATTGGACCAAAAATGGCTGTAATCTCTATGGGGGATTAATGCTCAGTGTCTGCTGGTCCTGTTCTGTGACTGGCTGAAAATGATGGGAGTAGCAGTTTTACTTCACAAGTAGAGCGTTGATTTTGGCTTGGTTTGAGAGCAGTGATAGTAGATGGCTCCCATGCCGGAGGTCTGTAGCTGCAGCGTGCGGCTGTTGTAATATAGGACCCTCGCTGGCTTACTCCAGTGGAAATGCTCGTGGGAGCATGTCAGGTAGAATCAGAAGCAGGTGAATGTGTCAGATGGATAGAAATCCCAGCTGGAGCAGCAGGTCCAAGCGGCTGGTTTAGGCGGCTTCTGAGTGGGCAATTTGTCTTTGTAGTGCTCTGTTCAGACAAAGTCTTAAGCCTAGATGTGTTTCAGGGTACTGCAACTAGACCCCTTCCTCAGAAGGCAAATTTTTTATACTGAGGAAGGGGTCTAGTTGCAGTACCCTGAAATGCATCTAGGCTTAAAACTGTCTTAACAGAGCACTACAAAGACGCACTGCCGATTCAGAAGCCGACTTAACCTAAACCAGCCGCTTGTAGACCTGTTGCTCCAGCCGGGATTTCTATCCATCTGACACACTACCTTACATGCTGCCACCACCACGAGCATTTCCACTGGAGTAAGCCAGCGAGGGTCCGATATTACAACAGCCGCAGCTACGGAACTCCGGCGTGGGAGGCATCTGCTATATCACCGCTCCCAAGCCGAAATCAACGCTGTGCTTGTGAAGTATAACTGCTACTCCCATCATTTTTGGCCTGTCACAGTTCAGGACCAGCAGACACTGAGCATTATTCATCTCCATAGATACTACAGGCTTTTTTTAGTCCAATCCACAGAGGACTCTACAACCAGATATACAAATTGCTGGTTTAAAAGTACAATTCGGACAGTCTGCCATTGTTTACAACTGCAGTGCCTTATATTACTATGATTATATACCATTTGGACCCTATGGTAATCAAATATTGCTGTTCAAATGTTTAATTGAATAATTTTAATATTTTTTGCATTGTTCAAACCAACTGTCTTCAAGCCATTTTTTTCACTGTGCACCCAGTAGGGTGGCATCCTTGAGGGGTGGTTGAAATTTAATTTGTATATTACTTCATGAAATCTTAATCTTTCCAGTACTTTTTTTTTAGGGTCTGAATACTAGAGGAATTTTTTTGGAACAGTGTTCTCTGCTGACATCTGTCCATTTTAGGAACTGTCCAGAGTGGGCGCAAATCCCCATAGCAAACATGCTGCTCTGGACAGTTCCTAAAATGGACAGAGATGTCAGCAGAGAGCATTGTGGTCATTATGTCTGCACAGAGCACTGTGTTCAAAAAAGAAAACCATTTCCTCTGTAGTATTCAGAGTGGAAAGATTAAGATTTTATTAGTAGTAATATACAAATCTGTTTAACTTTCTGGCACCAGTTAATTTAAAAAAGTTTTCCATGGGAGTATCCCTTTAAGTCTTTGCTGGTCTTAAGGATTGTGCTATAAGGTTTGCAGTAATGCTGCCGTTCAAGATGGCTATACAGCAACATGCACCACTTTACATAGACATGTCTCAGTTTTGTGTTTTAACATACTGAGAGGTAGTTTCCCCTAGCTGTGTATTGCTCAGACATGCTGTGCTCCATGTCAGAAATTTGACAGCAACTGAAAACTTACTATAACACATCCAGACCATGACAAGTTCTCCCTGGAATCTTAATGGTACTAATGGATTTTTTTGCAGGCAACAAAAAATTGTGGCAAAGTCCTTCTCATACCACTTAATGGGATTGAGATGGCCCCATAGACTCATTGGGGAGATCAAGATCTGTGCAAAAGAAAAGTTGCTTCATCCATTTTGCAGAGCTTGTTAAAAGGAAAGCAGCAAGCTGATTGGTTGCTATGGGCAACTAGGTAGCTTCCTCTGGACAGGTTTTAATAAATCTCTTCCATTATGTGACTGTCACATCTGTTTAGTGCACACTTATCCAAGCTTTATCTTGGGTCTACACCTCCATATGTAAGGGGGTTTTAGCCCAAAAAAAAAAAAAAATCAATAAGGAGGAAGACCAATGTTTGTGACAAAGTTTTTATTCAAGCATTTAGTTTATGCTTTTTGCTTTGAGCTTTATGGTGAAGCCAAATACCTAAAAACACAATAAATACCATCATGGCTACTCCTCCAGCAGCAATTGCTCTGACAATATCTAAAGTAGAATATTCAGAGTGGAAGACACCTAAAAAGGGCAAAGAAAAAAAAATACATAAGTCAGTCACCTAATAGAATAAACTTTATGTTGTATATAGAACTTTCTTACCTTTCAGGTTCAAAGTCTCTCCGTCAACAGGGAGGAACTGAACTGGTCCATTGGAAGTCACTACATTCTCTAGAGGCTCTGATTCAATGTCTTCAGCCATTCGTCCTACAAGAAAGATCTCAGAACCATTAACCTGCAGATCCAGCATTTAGGTGGGAGAAGTGAAACATCCGGTGCACTTGGATGGAGTGAACTTACTTTTCCTTTGGGCACATGAAGTTATACATCTGTCTGTGGCAGATGGGAAACAGGCTGAAGCACTACAGTGGAAGTAGACCTGGGATAAAAGACAAAAAGTTAGTTGCCAAGTTCTGCTTCTTTATGACAGTGTAGACTTACACACTTACCAATCCTTCAAGAGCAATTTGGGTGCTTTGGTCTACAAACGTAAAGGTTTTCACAACAAATCGCTGATAGTGAGTTGGGTAAGGAAGGCTTTGTGTAGGACTTCCAGCTGGTATAACCTGGGAAATGTAGTTGTCACCATCAAAGGGGCACCTGAAAATAATGGGGTAGTTAATACTGTAAAAATATGTGCTGTAAGATAACTCTGCCCAGCACAATGTAAGCTTTAGATGGCCTGGTTTACCATGTACTGCTTCTTCACTTTATTCGCTTGCTTACCACTCTTCCCCTTCCAACAAAGGGATATTGGTCTAGTGGGGAGCAAAGTATAGTTCTATATTCTAAGAGTGATTGTTTGGCCCCAGAGCTTAGGTGCATTTAGCATAGTCAATATATGCAAGCAAGTTGTCTAACTGGAGCTAATATATCATTTGTAACAGATCAGATACCTATTCAACAGGATAGGCCATTGAGGAATGAGAGTGGAGTCTACAGAGTTGGTGGCCCAGCAGTCATTTAAGACCAGTACAAGTTTGGGATCAGTTCTGTGCAGAAGACGGACTTCTAAGTAGACCGGATCTCTCAGTACTTTAACCACAGGGAAATCCTGATCAGAGAAGTAGGACGAGTAGCTCATATCTGCAAATATATCAAGAGGTGATAAAGACTTACATGCATTTACCATACATCTAAAAAGTGGGGTAGTTTGGCATTTGCAATGATCAGTACTATATTGCCAAGTTTATAAAAACAAATAAAAAAAAAAAGTCACCTTGTGCAATTCTCATTTCCATTAACAAAGGTCCAGATGTGGAGACAGGAAGCGGTGGCGGCAGAGTAGATACACCGGCTTTCACAGTAACAGTGTCGGTTTGTGAGTAGCTGCAGCGTACAGTCACCCTGGTAAAAAAAAAGTGTATACACATTTGTTTTTTTTTTTTTTAAGTCAGCACCGTCAATCCCTATGCTATACTCATGGGATCACTGGATGTTACCTCATTGTGCTGTCTCTAGTGATTGTGGATCCTTGCCATGATATTGTATTTCTTGCAGCTTCAATGGTGCTCTCATAGACTATGGAACTGCCAGGAACCTGCAGTAGGAGGTTTCGACATTACATGCCAGGTAGGGTCTAGCATCATACTGAACATATAGAAAGTCTAAGGCTATTACAAATCTGAGCCAAGATGCTAAACATTTACATACACAAACAAAGTGCCCTATTACATGGGACAGTATCAGCAAAATGGATCTGCATAAAACCACCACCATGGGTGATGTTTGGCAGACAAGAGCAAACTGGAAAGAGATACTGGAAGTACAGGTATTTTGGAACTTAGTCTCCTTCAGAACTGAATGCTCATGGACCCCAGTTCTAGTAATTTTATTAGGCCAAGTTTAGTGGTTGTAAATAACTGACAACAACTCCATTTGGAATCTACAGGAAAAAGCAAAGTAGTTATTTGCTATGCCAATCCAATAAGTGTTCCTGCCCCTTTTAGATGTATCCATTGGCATTCCATGAAAAACAGGATGCGTACACTTAACGTGGACTCCATGAGGGACATTTATCAATGTTTGCTTAGGTATTCTTTTTTTAGTACTTATTTCTTTACTTGTGTGACTTAACTGGTTTCAGCCTCTTGATATTTTCTTTCACGTAAGCAATTCTCTTTACTTTGGTAGTAGCTTTTTCTGCTCCATGTTTGAGCTGGAGTAAATTTAGTCAATTTTTAACCTTGTTGCGACTTTTTGTGCAGTTGTGACTGTCGCAGTTAATACCAGACTACCCGTAGTCCATTTTACAATTACTACTTTGTAGTTAAGTTTTGGAAGACTTGCTTTTCTCGCTTTCCAATCAAAATGTTGCACGAAAAATCACATAGTCGCAGGTGTGAAATTTGTGACATTTTTAGTCAAAAAAAAAAAATGTAATCGCTTGATAAATGCCTGTCCATTTACTTACAAGTCCACCTAAAGTGGTGGATGTCATGAGCAGAGTCACCAGGGGTGACTTGTTTGGCCATATAAGTGAATGGGGTCCACTGCCCCCATTATTTTACATCAAAGTTCTGTGGGATGCTTTCGGATGATTAATGGGGCAAGGGTGCAGTGGGTTTGCCTTAATTCCAATACATTTTTAAGGGTCTAGAAGAGGTGTGGGTAACTCAGCATGGCACATTTAATGCAAAGTTTGCTGAGGTTTCAGATAGTTCCTGAACACATGCTATTTTTTGTCAGCACAACCAAGTTCTCTTGAGTAAAATATTGGCCAAGTATTCTACTCACCTGTCTTGAGCTGACACAACCCAGAGGGAACTGGAAGACTGCAAAGGATGCGCTCATGGACATTGACATCCCTGCACATGTTGAAGAGTCCAGACCAACCACACGGACAGAAGACAAGTTTAACGATGGAATTGTCAGATCTTTGGAAACCGCAACCACCATGAGGTTGTCACTTGTGCACTGTGTGGTCACTGCAGGAAAGTTATGAGTCAGACATGAGGAGTTATAAAACAGTACGATGCAAGAGTAGTCTGTCAAGGCAATGGCATTTGACCTACTGTATGGGAACATTAAAGGTCAAAATAACCAAACTTAAGAGCACGTTTACACCTTTTCAGTAACATATATACAGTACACATTGGGGTATGCAGATACTTACATTTATTCCCATAGAAACAGGGCATTGTAAAGTCATTTGATGAGAAACAGCAGCCAACTTCTTCACAGACCACCTGAGACACTGGTGCAGATACACAAGGAAGCTTGTCCACTTGACTTACAGCAGAACATACACTCGGGCTTGGAGCATCCTTAGCTGGGGGTAGAGAAAGTTGTCATTAAGGTTGTACCCAGAACACAACATTTCTAGAGGTTGCCCAACTGGGGAGCCACTATTTGCAGCATGTGGACTATTCACTAGAGGGGCCAGGTTTTACATTATTTCCCACTGGAAAGTAAACACTGCTTGTCACAGTTCTTATCCAGGCCACTAAAACTTGATAGGTGTAGCTCCTTTGTATGAGAAGCATTTAACATGCTAACACTCTTAGGGTCAGTTCACAAGTGCATAGTTTTGCTGCAGATCTGATGTAGCAGATTTTGCTACCCAATGAAGTCAGGGGGCAGCAAATACATGTACCCATAGGGTGAATTTGCATGCAGCGCCACATTCACTGAAGTTTGCTTAAGTCTATGCCCTCAAGTCACAAGCTTCAGTGCCAAGTGACTATACCCTAAACCTAGCTCACGTTACCTAGTTACCTTTGGCCCTATAGCATCCTTCTAAATATAGGGACATTGATAAGCCATGTTGTTTTATGGTAATGACCTTTATTTTGGTCTGTTGGCACTCCAGCTTGATTACCAAGCCTAACTGACCTTGAATGGGTTGAAGCTCAGCAGGCACCAATGGATCCCATTGACTTTGTATGGGGTTCATCAGGTATCCGTTATTTTGGAGAATACTGGACGTGCAGTAACTTCTCTCCAGCTAAACTCCTGTCATTTCAAAACAGAACTACTGGCAACTGCTCAGCAGTAGTGTAAAAGCAGCCTTAGAAGTTAACATTGCCATCCTAGCCTAGAACCTACAAGTATAAGGTAGGTCTCAGCTGTGTTGTGACACTTCCTGTTTGGAACAATCACGAAAGATTTTTAGGCTGGCATTTAGCATTGTGAATTTACCTGTATAGTTATTTTGGGAAAGTCATTCCAGACTATATGAAAAACCAAATCTATATAATAAGTGGTTTACCAGTCATGACAGGACAGCGCTTCTCCACTTTGTATTGTTCAACTCCCCCATTTGTTACCTCCTCCAAGAAGAGGGTCATCACATATTCTCCGTTCTGTAAAGACAATTACAGATATAGGTTATTCAGATTGCTTACAAAGTATTCTGGCTATACAGTACATGAGGCACTACTTAAAGTGTTACCATCCTTAGAAACTGGACATGTCAAGAGTAGTTGATCACACCAGATCTTATTCCTTAGACCTGCTGCGATTGTGAATTTGCTGGGGGAAGTGGGCAGCATTGTGCTCTTCTCCCTGGCTTGGAAATCTGTCTATTAGGGCAGATAGGTGATTATTCCATCATGTAGTTTACAGTGTTCTGTAATTACATCACCCAGTTACATTAGCTTCTTTTCTACCACCATGTTTAGAGCATGAGCCAAGCAGATTGATACACCTGGTCTCTTATCTTTAGGCTAAGCAGGGATTTCAATCGGTACATTTTAGTTTTGAGGTTAGGAGTCCATTGGACATTTTCTCATCCTCAGTACATCCTGCCTCTTACTAACTGACACTGTAGCTACAATACCATTCAACTGACTCATGGTTAAAGGGGTACACCAGAGTGAGAAAAAAAAAAAGTTTTCAAAATCAACTGGTGCCAAAATGTTAAACAGATTGGTAAACTGCTTCTATTTAGAAGTCATAAACCTTAAAGGGGTTCTCCGGTGCTTAAACATCTTATCCCCTATCCAAAGGATAGGGGATAAGATGCCTGATCTCAGGAGTCCCTCCGCTGGGGACCTCCGGGATCATGCACGCGGCACCCCATCTGTAATCAGTCCCTGGAGCGTGTTCGCTCCGGGTCTAATTACGGGCAACTACAGGGCAGGCGGCGTGTGACGTCACTCCTCCCCGCAATGCAAGCCTACGGGAGGGGGCGTGCTAGCTATCAAGCCCCCTCCTGTAGGCATGCATTGAGGGGCAGAGTGTGACATCACACCGGCGCAGGCGTGATGTCACACACCGCCCGCCCTGTAGTCACCGGTAATCAGTCCCGGAGCGAACACGCTCCGGGGACTGATAAACTGGCTGCCACGTGCATGATCCAGGGAGTCCCCAGCGGCAGGCATCTTATCCCCCATCCTTTGGATAGGGGATAAGATGTTTAAGCACCGGAGAACCCCTTTAATCTTAAGTAGTTTAGTTCTTTCTAGTGTGACCAGTGCCCTCTGCTGCCACCCCTGTCCATAGGAGAGGTTTGCTTCTATGGACAGCTCCCGACACATGGCAGTAGAGAGCACTGTGGTCAGTCTGGAAAGAACTACACAACTTCCTCTGTAACCTACAGCAGCTGATAAGTACTGGACAGATGAAGTCATGTACAAGTCTGTTAAGTTTCTGGTGTGGTAGCCCGGGGGCGGGGGGGTATAGTAGTGGGGATGTTGTATCGGTATATGAGGGGTTAATGTTAACCCTATAGTTAGTGATGCCAGGCTGAGTGCTAGTATGCTGAGGCAATTCTCCAGCCTATCGCCGCCCTTCCCAGTAATGATAGGTGCATGAAATGACTGAAGGTCCACAAGGAGATTTAACTTGAACAACTTTACTTAAGTGCTTACGGTACATCCAAGGCACAGTAACAGTCTAATATAACAGTCCTTCTATTGCTCAGTGACTGAGTTGTTGCGGACCTTGAGCTATTTAGAAAGTCTCTGAATTTATGGTAGATATTGCAGATCCGTATGGATTTAGGGGTTATATTAGGTCCGGCGATGCTGGGGATTGATCCACTCGATTTAGTATTGATCAGCCGTCGCCGCAAGGCTCAGGCCTAACTCACTGTGAGAATAGCTGCGCAGGTCCTTCTCAGTTGACAGCCCAGGAACAAGAGAGAATAATGGCCGCCGCTCCCTTATATGGGCAGGGGCAGGGTGAATCTGATTGGTCCGAATACCTGTCATTCACAGAATGATGGTATTGCATACGTCATAGGGACCTCCACAGGTCCTCAAGCAGAAATACCATAGAGTTCACCTAGTCACGTGACCTGCAGGTCCTGGTATGCTACCTATTCATTTACATTTATATAACTATATTTACATAAACCTTGCATAAGTTACTGGTTTACTAGATGAATAGAGGCGACAAGGGGTAGACTATAAAACATGGACCCCCACGTCCTAGGGATTCTGGCTATGGGGACCCATACAGGGACCGCATAGGATGCGGTACCAAGACACCACACTGGCATGAGGTGATTTGAAAACATTTTCCACCGGAGTACCCCTTCAAGAAGGGAGATCAATGGAGACCTAACAATGCAATGGCCTACCCCATCCACACATGTTGCTGCACCATGCTTCTATAAGTTCTTACCTCCTCAGTTACATAGCATCCATTATAGGCAGCATTAAGCAGCATTATGTCATTTCGTTTGCTTGTCCAGAATCCACAGGCAGAGTTGTTGGTGAGGCTGTGAGGCTTCCCCTGAAAATCTGATTACAAGAGGCAATAAGCTTTAGAGCACATTCACACCTACACTAGAAATACTGAACCCAGGTCACAGCTGAAGGGGTGCTCTACAACTAACATTTGGATACAGTTTCTCAAATGAAGACTCCTAAATATTGTTAACACTAGGCTTTTGTGGCCATTAAAAAGGGACTATCCAAAAAAATAAGAGTTATATGGAATACACTACCAAAAAAAATAAATAAATAGCACCACACCAGTCAGGTTGCATGTGGTATTACAACTTTCTACCATTCACTTCAAAGGAAGAGCTGGAATCCCACAAACAACCCAAGGACAGATGTGGAGCAATTTTTAAAGAAATCAGCCCTTAACCTGGATAACACCTTTAACAGGGATTGAACACCCACATGGCCATGGATTCAAGACAAAGTAGTGTAAATAAAAAAAAAAAAAAAAAAGCTTAATGTCAACAGCCTTAGCAAAAAAAATTTTTTGGTTGAGACAAGAGAGTCAGCACACTATATATATATATATATATAATTTTACAGACCAAACATTTAGTTATCAGGCTTGCAATAGTCATGTTATACAGCACACAAGACTAGAGGTAGGGACAGGCCCAGCAAACTATACTTAAAGAGGTACTCCAGCAACAAGACATCTTATCCCCTATCCAAAGGATAGGGGATAAGATGCCTGATCATGTGGGTCCCGCTGCTGGGGACCCCAGTGATCTTGCACACAGCACCCTGTTATAATCAGTTCCAGGTCTGATTACTGGTAATCACAGGGGCCAGAGCATTGTGACATCACACTCAGCCCCTCAATGCAAGCCTATGGGAGGGGGCATGACATCACAATGCTCTTTCCCTCCCCCATGATCACCAGTAATCAGACTTGGAGCAAACCAGCACTGGGGAGCTGATTATAACACACACACCCCTTTCTAGTCACAGATCACTTACAGCTAGAAAATAGTTCCTTACCTAGAACCAGCAGTGAAAATGCAAGGCCCTCAAGTGACACAGGAAAGGACAGCACCATATTGTCAATGCCACATTGGAGATGTGAAGATCCGTCCCATAAATCCTTCCCATCACTCCAGAGCACACACCATGCCCAGAACACCAGTCCTAGCCTGAGACCCACTTCACTGCTCCCCATTTTGTGTTCTATGATGGTGCACACTGCCAGGTACTCTACACTGAGCATTTATATCCTGAACAGGGGAGGGCCACAAACCTGATAGGGCCACTACAAATGTGAGCACAGGTGATAGGAAGTATAGACTATCCATACGGCATGTGTGTTCAATCATTGCTCAGCTTTGGGATGGTTCCAATAATTAACCCCTTAAGGACTAGGCCAATTTTATTTTTGCATTTATGTTTTTTTTCTCCTCGCATTCTAAAAATCATAACTCTTTTATAATTTTATCCACAGTCCAATATGAAGGCTTTTTCCACGACCAATTATCCTTTGTCATGACATCACTCATTTCACCATAAAATGTATGGCGCAACCAAAAAAATGATATTTGTGTGGGAAAATGAAATAGAAAACTGCAACTTTGAAAATTTGGGAAAGTTTTGTTTTCACACTGGACACTTTATGATAAAAATGACATATTTTCTTTATTCTGCGGGTCAATATGAATAAAATGAGACCCATCTTTACATACTTTTCTATTATTGTACCGCTTTAAAAAAATCTCAAACTTTTTAACAAAATGTGTATGTATAAAATCCCTCTATTTTGACCACCTACAACGTTCTAATTTTTCCATATATAGGGGCTGTATGAGGGCTCATTTTTTGCGCCGTGATCTGTTTCTTTTTTTTTTATCGCTAACACTTTTTATCGCTACCACTGTTAATCGCTTTTAATATATATATATATATATATATATATATATATATTTTTTTTTTTTTTTGGAATGGGATGTGACAAAAAAGCAGCAATTTTGAACTTTGTTTGTTTTTTACCTTTACACAGTTCACCATACGGGATCATTAACATTATATTTTAATAGTTTTAATACGCAATACCAAATATGTTTATTAATTTATTTTTTTACGCTTTTTGGGCTAAAATGGGAAAAGGGTCCATTTACATTTTTCAAATTTTTTATTATTTATTTATTTATTTATTTATTTTTTTTACACTTTTTATGTCTCCATAGGGGACTATTTCAGGTCGGAACACACTATGTTTTGGCCCTGTTATCGTATCTGTCAGAATCCCGCCAAAAATGGGATGCCGATGTATACTGTTAATGGGAGCAGCGCAACCCATTCATTTCTGCTGCTGAACGGAGTCACCACTAGTGACTCTGTTTGGGACATAATGTGCTATTTTAAAGGGGTTATCCAGGAAAAAAATGTTTTCATATATATCAACTGGCTCCAGAAAGTTAAACAGATTTGTAAATTTCTTCTATTAAAAAAATCTTAATCCTTTCAGTACTTTTTAGCTGCTGAAGTTAAGTTGTTCTTTTCTGTTTAAGTGCTCTCTGATGACACGTGTCTCGGGAAACGCCCAGTTTAGAAGCAAATCCCCATAGCAAACCTCTTCTACTCTGTGCAGTTCCCGAGACAAGCAGAGATGTCAGCAGAGAGCACTATGGCCAGACAGAAAAGAACAAGTCAAATTCAGCAGCTGATAACTATTGGAAGGATTAAGATTTTTTTAATAGAAGTAATTTACAAATCTGTTTAACTTTTTGGAGCCAGTTGATATATAAAAAAAAGTTTTTTCCTGGAATACCCCTTTAAGCGCACTCATGACAGGGGCTGTTGCGCTTTTGAAATAGCGCACACGTCCTTAACTCCTTGGGGACGGAGGGCGTATGCATACGCCCTCGCATCACGTCACTTAAGGACGGAGGGCGTATCCATACGCCCTCCTTATTTCTGATCACCGCCGCTCGCCGGGCGGTGATCGGACCGGGATGACTGCTGATATCTATCAGCAGGCATCCCTTGGCAATGCCAATGCTCCCCCATGTCAGTGATCGTGGCAAATCGTTGGTCAATTCAGACCAGCAATTTGACCGCGATCCGGGCTAATCGGGTCACTGGTGACCCGATCTCCTGGAAAATAAGAATGATCGGAGGTGTCAGAGACAGCTCCGACTATCCTAAAGGATAGGAGCGAGGTGGCAATGCTGCCACCCCCTCCTATCCCCTGTAATTGGTCGGTCAGGTTAGAGTTCATTTCCCCCGCTCTACGCTCCGATCGAAGTTGGGGCAGAGCGGGGGGAACACGTGCGGCGAGGGGGGAGCATGGCCTGACTTACCCGGACTGGTGGAGGCATCCTGGAGCAGCGGCGGCGACGGCAGTTGGAGCAGCCGGAAAGTGCGGCAGAGAAGGCTGCAGTGAAGATCGCGGTAAGTGATCTTCTCTGTGGCCTTCTAAAAGCTGCAAAACTACAACTCCCAGCATGCCCACACAGCCAAAGGCTGCCTGGGCATGCTGGGAGTTGTAGTTTTGCAACATCTGGAGGGTCACTGTTTGGAGACCACTGTATAGTGGTCTCTAAACTGTGGTCCTCCAGATGTTGCAAAACTACAACTTTCAGCATGCACTGACTGTCTGGGCATGCTGGGAGTTGTAGTTTTGCAACATCTGAAGTGGCACAGTTTGGAGACCACTATATGGTGGTCTCCAAACTGTAGCCCTCCAGATGTTGCAAAACTACAACTCCCAGCATGGCCAGACAGTCAGGGATGCTGGGCGTGTAGTTCTGCAATATCTGGCCCTTCATATGTTGCAGAACTACAACTCCCAGCATGCCTGGACAGTCTGGGCATGCTTGGAGTTGTAGTTTTGCAACATCTGGAGGGCCACAGTTTGGAGACCACTACTTAGCAGTCTCCAAACTGTTCTTCCCCAGTTGTTGCATAACTACAACCAGCAGACTGTCCAGGCATGCTGGGAGTTGTAGTTCTGCAACATCTAAAGCGCCAGATATTGCAGAACTACACGCCTAGCATCCCTGACTGTCTGGCCATGCTGGGAATTGTAGTTTTGCAACAGCTGTAGGCACACTGATTGGGAAACACTGAGCTAGAGTCTGTTTCCTAACTCAGTGTTTCCAACAAATGTGCCTCCAGCTGTTGCAAAACTACAACTCCCAGAATGCACTGACAGAACGTACATGCTGGGAGTTGTAGTTTTGCAACAGCTGGAGGCACATTGGTTGGAATCACTGAGCTAGAGTCTGTTTTCTAACTCAGTGGTTCCCTACCAGTGTGCCTACAGGGAGTTGCCATTTTGCCATAGCTGAAGGTCTAGGGTGCCCCCCCCCATGTGAATGTACAGCATACATTCACACGGGCGGGTTTACAGTGGGTTTCCTTCTACAATGTTGAGCTGCGGCAAATTTTCCGCCGCAGCTCAAACTCCCAGCGGAAAACATACTGTGATCCCCCGCCTGTGTGAATGTACCCTAAAAACACTACACTACACTAATAAATAATAAAAAGTAAAACACTACATATACACCCCCTTACACGCCCCCCCCCCCCCCAATAAAAATGAAAAACGTCTCAGACGGCAGTGTTTCCTAAACAGAGCCTCCAGCTGTTGCAAAACCACAACTCCCAGTATTGCTGGAAAGCCATAGACTGTCCTGGCAGGCTGGGAGTCTTGCAACAGCTGGAGGCACCCTGTTTGGGAAACACTGATGTAGGGTTTTACTGTAGGTAACCTGGTCCGCCCCTATTGCAAATTCCTTATTCAGGCCTCAAATGCGCAAGGCGCTCTCTCACTTCAGAGCCCTATCGTATTTCAAGGCAACAGTTTAGGGCCACATATGGGGTATTTCCGTACTCGGGAGAAATTGCACTACAAATTTTGGGGGAATTTTTCTCCTTTTATCCCTTATGAAAAGGTAAAGTTGGGGGCTACACCAGCATGTTAGTGTAAAAAAATAAAACTTTTACACTAACATGCTGGTGTTGCCCCATACTTTTCATTTTTACAAGAGGTAAAAGGAGAAAATGACCCCCAAAATTTGTAACACAATTTCTTCTGAGTACGGAAATAGCCCATATGTGTACGTAAAATGCTCTGCGGACGAACTACATGGCTCAGGAGTGAGAGAGCGCCATGTACATTTGAGGCCTAAATTGGTGATTTGCACAGGCTTGGCTGATCGTTACAGCGGTTCTGACATGAACGGAAAAAAAAACACCCACATGTGACCCCAATTTGGAAACTACACCCTCACGGAACGTAACAAGGGGTATAGTGAGCCTTAACACCCTTCAGGTCTTTGACAAATTTTCGTTAAAGTTGGACATGAAAATTAAAAGTTTTTTTTTTTCCTGAAATGCTGGCGTTACCCCAAATTTTTCATTTTCACAAGTGGTAATAGTAAAAAAGCCCCCCAAAATTTGTAACCCCATTTCTTCTGAGTATATAAATACCCCATATGTGGAAGTAAAGTGCTATGCGGGCGAACTACAATGCCCAGAAGAGAAGGAGCGCTATTGGGCTTTCTGAGAGAACTAGGCTGGAATTGACGGCTATTTGTGTTTACAAAGCCCCCATAGTACCAGAACAGTGGACCCCCTCCACATGTGACCCCATTTTGGAAACGACACCCCTCACGGAATGTAACAAGGGGTACAGTGAGCATTTACGCCCACAGGTGTCTGACAGATTTTTTGAACAGTCATCCATAAAAATTAAATATGTAATTTTTCATTTGCACAGCCCACTGTTCCAAAGATCTGTCAAATGCCAGTGGGGTATAAATGCTCACTGCACCCCTTGTTAATTCTGTGAGGGGTGTAGTTTCCAAAATAGTATGCCATGTGTTTTTTTTTTTTTTTTTTACTGTTCTGGCATCATGGGGGCTTCCTAAATGTTCATTTACACGTCCAACTTTAACGAAAGTTCGTCAATCAACTGTGGAATGTTAAGGCATTTTACACCCTAACATGGGGTATTTCCATACTCAGAAGAGATGGGGTAAAAAATTTTGGGGGGCATTTTCTCCCATTACCCTTTGTAAAAATGGTAAATTTTGGAAAAAAACTGCACTTTAGTGAAAATAAATTTTTCTTCATTTACACAACCCGAATTTAACGAAAAGTCGTCCAACACCTGTTGGGTGTTAAGGCTCACTGGACCCCTTGTTACGTGCCTTTAGGGGTGTAGTTTCCAAAATAGTATGCCATGTTTTTTTTTTTTTTTTTGCTGTTCTGGCACCATAGGGGCTTCCTAAATGTGACATGCCCCCCAAAAACCATTTCAGAAAATCCCAAAATCTCTCTCCAAAATCCCACTGTCGCTCCTTCCCTTCTGTGCCCTCTACTGCGGCCACCGAACACTTTACATACACATATGAGGTATTTCCTTACTCAAGAAAAATTGGGTTACAAATTTTGGTGTTTTTTTTTCTCCTATTACCCATTGTAAAAATTCAAAAACTGGGTCTACAAGAACATGCGAGTGTAAAAAATGAAGATTTTGAATTTTCTCCTTTACTTTGCTGCTATTCCTGTGAAACACCTAAAGGGTTAACAAACTTTCTGAATGTCATTTTGAATACTTTGAGGGGTGCAGTTTTTATAATGGGGTCATTTATGGGGTATTTCTAATATGAAGGCCCTTCAAATCCACTTCAAATCAGAACTGGTCCCTTAAAAATTCAGATTTTGAAAATTTTGTGAAAAATTGGAAAATTGCTGCTGAACTTTGAAGCCCTCTGATGTCTTCCAAAAGTAAAAACTTGTCAACTTCATGATGCAAACATAAAGAAGACATTTTGTATTTGTGAATCAATATGTCATTTATTTGGAATGTCTGTTTTCCTTACAAGCAGAGAGCTTCAAAGTTAGAAAAATGCAAAATTTTTCAATTTTTTCATGAAATTTTGGAATTTTTCCCCAAGAAATGATGCAAGTATCGACAAAAATGTACCACTAACATGAAGCAGAATATGTCACAAAAAAAACATCTCGGAATCAGAATGAAAAGTAAAAGCATCCCAGAGTTTCTAATGCTTAAAGTGACAGTGGTCAGAATTGCAAAAAATGCTCCAGTCCCTAGAGTTATAACGGGCTCCGTCCCCAAGGAGTAAAAAAAAAGTCACTAGGTGACTCCTTTCGGTCATAGAATTGAATGGCGTCCCCTGCGCAGTAAATGTCAGCGTCCTGTTTTCGGCGGGATGCCGGAGGATAGGATTAAAGGGGGCCAAAACATAGTAGGGGAGATTTATCAAAACCTGTGCAGAGGCAAAGTTGCCCAGTTTCCCATAGCAACCAATCAGCTTTCTTCTTACTTTCTTAACAAGGCTTATGCAAAATGAAAGAAGCAAGCTGATTGGTTGCTATGGGCAACTGCACAGGTTTTGATAAATCTCCCCCTGTGTGTTCCGACCCTTATAGCAAGCAATAGATTGTGCTATGCCCAGGTATACACTGATCAGTATTAGACTTCGTTCAGATTGCGTTTCAACATATGTTTAACACGGGTCCGTTGTTTAAACTGTAAATGTCCTGTTAAGCACATCTGTTACCGCACTCATAGAGTAACATGCAGTGACGGAAGTCTCCTATAATGTACTTTTCTGCAGGTTCCGTTCCCACATCTGTTTTTTTAATCGGATGCAGGACAGAGCCTGCAGCGCTTTTTTGTTTTGTTTTCCCTAACGCATCTGGTAACTGCTGTGTCCTCTCCTCATAGACTATAATACAAAAATGATCATTTCTCAGCATCCAGTAGCGGCAGGAAGGTGGGGTTACGTTATCCAGCCTTTGAAAGAGCAGCCAATCCACTTTTCTGTCAGCAAATCGCCCCTTTGGTTATACCTCCTCCTGCTGGACGGCTTAGAAAATCAAAACACTGCATTCCACGAGGTATGGTGAGCTGGCCAGTGCTAAATTCTTGATATTTTGTCCCCCCCCCCAGATTGCCCCACATGTACGGCATCCATTTTATGACATCGTCAGCCGTAAGTCCGTCCCGCGTCAGGCAAAACAGCGTCCCGCCTCCTCACTCACACCAATCGCCATCATCCATCAGCCAAAACTCCCTCCTCCCTCATCCAAAACTCCCTCGTCCAAAACTCCGTCATCCTTCAGACTATTCTCCCTCAGATGAAACTTTCTGCCGCATAGCAGAGCCAACGCTGCACAGCATGTATAGCAGAGCCGAAACTGTGAAACTTGCACCTGTGTACTACAGACCCTACATGTTTTACAGAGTCTGTATAGCAGAGCCGTCACTGAATAGCATTTACATTAGAACCTGTAGAGCAGAGACAACACTGATTCGGCACTGCTATATGGCAGGAAGTTTTTCATCTGAGGGATGACGGAGTTTCGGATGAGGGAGTTTCGGATGATGGAGGAGGAAGTTGTGAATGATTACTAACTGAGATTGGTCTGAGGGAGGAGGCGGGACGTTGTTTTGCCTGACGCGGGACGGAGTTACGACTGCTGATGTCCTAAAATGGACACCGCACACTTGTACCGCTCTCAATGCTGCACTGGGAGTACTGAACGACCTGGACCAAATTTGTAGAATCGGGGGGAGCTAACACCTCCCGCCTGTAGGGGGCGGCAATTTGAGAAGCAGCTTGCAGCACTACATTACAGTATAGAGCTCCAGTCAGCTCATACAGTGCATGGTGGGGCCCACACAAGTGATGGAAGTTGCTCGGCAGCTGATATGGGGAAAAGGAAGAAGAGCAGCACAATAAGCAGCCAGAGGTATGACCGGGAGGGTGAGGAGCTTCTGGACAGCATCTCTGCTCTGCTGAATGGTGGCTCTAGGTCTGTCTGTGTTACAGTAGATTTATTAACAGCAAGAGGGGGCTCCATGGTACTGCTGGTAATAAATCTATCAGGACATGAGGGGGAACAAGAGTGGAGTTTTGCAGCAGCATGGTCTGTAGGTGAGAGGTCCCAGGGTCCCTCCTCCCTTCACAGATAACATTGTTGGGACTCCTATGTGCCCTGTCTGCTTCCACTTCCTCTTGGTAACTTTACCTTCACTTTGCCTTGGACCTGTTAGTCATCCTTTAAAGGGGTACTCCGGCTCTAATACATCTTATCCACTTATCCCCACACCCCCTCCAATGGACTTGCATTGAGTGGGCGGGGCATGATGTCACATGGGGCAGAGTCGTGACGTCATAATACTCCGGCCCCGTGGTCGTCACACTGCACACTCGGAGCCTCCAGCGCTACATAGAGCTCACAAAGGTGGGTGCGCAATGACAGATTGCGGGGGTCCCCAGCGGCGGGACCCCCGTGATCAGACATCTTAGCCCTATTCTTTGGATAGGGGATAAGATGTATTCGGCCGGAGTACCCCTATAAAAAAAAAAAAAGAGCCTGGTCATAAAGGTAAAAAATGGGTCCGTCCTTAAGGGGTTTACCTACCATTCTCCAAGGTAAAGGGGTTGCAAGAGCCAAGCACCGGGTAAAGAGTACCTACAATGCCAGGTTAATGTAACCACTTGAACTTTACTCAGACAATTGCAGGAGAGGTAGTACAGACAGTACAGTTCAACAGATGTGCATTTGTAGTGAAGGATGCAGTAAATTTAAGGGTGCGTTTACACTACGGAATTCCTGCGGAATTCCACAAGCGGAACTCCGCGAGCAGAATTCCGCGGTGTGAACTTTACATTAGTGTGAATGGGTCTCCGCGAGACCCGTTAACACTGCGAAATTTCCGCGGCGGACAATTCTGCCGCTGAAATAGTTCAGCGCAAAGAAAGAACATGTTCATTCTTTGCGTGGATTCCGCAAGCACTGCATAGCCGTCAATGGTGACGGCTCAGTGCCCCGTGGCCCTAGCGTAGAAGCATCTTCGGCGGCGACCGCCAGGTGGAACCTCCGCTCGCGGAATTCAGCGAGCGGAGATTCCGTAGTGTGTTTGCTGGGACTTGACTAGGACTGGAGTAGACTGGACTTGCACAGACTTGACTAGACTTAACTTGAATAGACTTGGCTTGACTCGACTGTTTGAGAGCTGACTAGCACTGACTAAAGCTGCTTCACAATAGGCAATCCATGTGAAAGTGCGTAGTCGCTTTTAATCCACTAATCCAACATCTGGGTCTTGGGCCTGTCCCCATGAGGTAAGTGACAAGTCACACAGGAGAGGTCTTGCCTCCTTACACTACACTGACTGGACTAAAATCCTCTCTGTCTTGTCAGACCCAAGTAGAGGAGAACAGGAGGCCTTGATTGGCTGCATGGCTCATGTGGTTTCCCATGCATCCTCCTACAGAGACAATATTAATTATTTACATGACGATAGAATGCAATGACATTAGATATATGAAAATACAATAAAGCCAGTTGCAAATACATTATATTTTAACACAGAGCTGTGAACCTGAAGCAGACACATAAGGTGACATCCACCTGACAGGGCAGGTAGACAAGGGTGTTCTACATTGGGACACCACACAATCCTTGGCAGCGATGTGGAAATCCTATCACCCGATGCCCGGGACATGTAGTTTCGGGCGCCGGGCAGGTGAATTTTTCATAGCTTTAGCCCTGGGCAAGCAGCTCATAATGCCGGTGTGAGGTGCGGGAGCGGATGCAGACAAGCATGGGAAGCAAATCTGCACCTCACACCAGCGCTCAGGGTATATGTAGCGGGCTACTGACTCCTGCCCGCTCCATACTCGGCGGCCCCTGGCTGATTTCAGTAGCCGGGGGTCGCCGCTAATAGCCCTGCCTGCGACGATCGCCACGGCCGGCTATTAACTCTTTAGATCACTGCTGTGAAAGTTGACAGCGGTGTCTGAAGGGATCTTTCAACCATCCCTGGTGGTCTAGCGGGGTGGATGCCCCCCCCCCCCCGGAGCGCAGTCACATGGGGGGGGGGGCAATCCCCTGTGGAGGTAGCAGGAGGGCTTACCTCTGCATCCATGGCTGCCCCCATAGATCTGCATTTAATTGAGCCTGCCTTGAGCAGGTTCAATCAAATGAACACAGATGAAATGGAATTCAATAGAACTGCTTTGATCTGTATGAGGAATCTAAATGATTCCTCCTAAAAAAAAGTGTATAAAAAAAAAAGTTTAATAAAAGTTTAAAAACACCCATTAACCCCTTCCATATTAGAGGTATGTTCACTCATGCGGATTTATTTGTGGGTTTCCCGCTGCGTATTTGAAAGGGGGCAGGCTCTTTTCGGCTTTCCGCGGCGGAAGTTCCGCGGCGGAATTTCTGCTGCAGAAAATCTGCCGCAGACCCTTCTGACTTCAATGGGGCTTGCGGCCGATTTTCCACAGCGTAAATTACGCTTCGGAAAATCTGCTGCAGACAGCTGAGAAGAATTACGCAGCAGGAAACCCGCAAATAAATCCGCCCGTGTGAACATACCTTAAAAGTTCATATCACCCCCCTTTTTTCCATATAAAAATATGTACACATAATAAAAATAAACATATTTGATATTGGCGTGTGCATAATTGACTGAACTATTGAAAAATAAAATGTTATATCCCGTACGGTAAATGGCGTTAACGTAAAAAACAAAAAACAAAATCACAGAATAGCGTTTTTTATGTTTATAACATCATATCCCAGAAAAAATGAAGTAAAAAAGTGTTCAAAAAAGTCTGATCAATACCAAAATGGTACCGATACAAACAGCATATTACGGCCCAAAAAATTAGCCCTTATACAGCCCAGTTTACAGAAAAATAAAAATATTATAAGGGTCAGGGATTTATTAAAACATGACGGAAACTAAACAAATTTGATATTGGTGTAATCAGGCCGACCTAAAGTATCAAAATAACATGTAAGTTTGACCACAAGGTGAATGGCAAAAAAAATAAAAAAAGGAAATCCCAAAATTAGCATTTTTTCAATTTCACCTCACAAAGAATTTTTTTTTGTTTCAGAGCATAAGTTATGGAAAAATGAAAGGTGTTATTACAAAGTATACTTCCCCTCAATAAAACAAGCCTCATATGGGTCTGTAGATGGAAAAATTAGAGTTATGGCTATTATAGGACGAGGAGGAAAAAACGAAAGTGCAGAAACTAATAAAGACCTTATTTCCTACTATTTTGGTTGAATTTATTTTATCTACCTGGACAAGTGGATCATCATGAGGGACAAGTAGATTGTGTTCCGCTTTAGTCCCTTGGACAAGTAGTATTTTTTTTAATTTCCACACCCCTGCTTAGTATCTGCCCTTATTCTGTATACATGGAAACTGCACAGGATAACTACTCGTGTCTTGTATATACCTCTGGAAGATAATTCTCTGAAAAGAGGGGGACATAGGAAAGCAGGTTGTGCTTGAGAAAGAAGGGGACATGGTAAGTAATCTGTGTGATGGCTGAAAGCACCAAAGAGCGCAGTGCCCTGGAGGTACCTGAGAGCTGTGGGATGAAGTCATTGTGGTGGCCTAGGCCAAATAGAGGAGAAAAAAAGAGATTTAATGACTCCAATCAGATGTCACTTGTGAGTTCAAACCTGTTCCAGTGGGGGCGCTGTTACCCAATGCATCGTTGTATATTTTGAATAGTGCTAAGCATCATTGACCAAAACTATAAAACACGAATGCCTTTTCAAAAACGCACACATTTTTACGTGTGGTTTTCCAAATGTGTTTGTAATGGGTTATCAATGCAATACAAAGCAATGTGTGTAATTGTGTTCTAAGTTCCAGTTATCTCATAAAATCTGCTGTGGACATTCCGTTTATTATCCCTGCCGTTTGTGGGCTGATTGGTGGCAGGATCTTCAATACTAAGCAAACTGCACCCTGGCATCATGACAAGTAAGGGTTAATACCACCAGACCCTGTAATATCATTGCAACACTCTAGACACCACACCTGCTTGTCCTCAGGTACAGAACCCTGCTTGTCCTCAATGTACAGAGCCCTGCTTGTCCTCAGTGTACAGAGCCCTGCTTGTCCTCAGTGTACAGAGCCCTGCTTGTCCTCAGTGTACAGAGCCCTGCTTGTCCTCAGTGTACAGAGCCCTGCTTGTCCTCAGTGTACAGAGCCCTGCTTGTCCTCAGTGTACAGAGCCCTGCTTGTCCTCACTGCACAGAGCCCTGCTTGTCCTCAGTATACAGAGCCCTGCTTGTCCTCAGTGTACAGAGCCCTGATTGTCCTCACTGCACAGAGCCCTGCTTGTCCTCAGTGTACAGAGCCCTGCTTGTCCTCAGGTACAGAGCCCTGCTTGTCCTCAGTGTACAGGGCCCTTCTTGTCCTCAGTGTACAGAACCCTGCTTGTCCTCAGTGTACAGAGTCCTTCTTGTCCTCAGTGTACAGAGCCCTGCTTGTCCTCACTGCACAGAGCCCTGCTTGTCCTCAGTGTACAGAGCCCTGCTTGTCCTCAGGTACAGAACCCTGCTTGTCTTCAGTGTACGGAGCCCTGCTTGTCCTCAGTGTACAGAACCCTGCCTGTCCTTAGTGTACAGAGCCCTTCTTGTCCTCAGTGTACAGAACCCTGCTTGTCTTCGGTGTACAAATCCCTGCTTGTCCTCAGAGTACAGAGCTCTGCTTGTCCTCAGTGTAAAGAGCCCTGCTTGTCCTCAGGTACAGAACCCTGCTTGTCCTCAGTGTACAGAGCCCTGCTTGTCCTCAGTGTACAGACCCCTGCTTGTCCTCAGTGTACAGAGCCCTGCTTGTCCTCAGTGTACAGAGCCCTGCTTGTCCTCACTGCACAGAGCCCTGCTTGTCCTCATTGTACAGAGCCCTGCTTGTCCTCAGTGTACAGAACCCTGCTTGTCCTCAGTGTACAGAGCCCTGCTTGTCCTCAGTGTACAGGGCCCTGCTTGTCCTCAGTGCACAGAGCCCTGCTTGTCCTCAGTGTACAGAGCCCTGCTTGTCCTCGGTGTACAGAGCCCTCCCGAAGAAGTGCCCTGATCTCTCTGCTGGCCTAGTCAGTCGACAGCTGCATGGACCCAAAACAGGGTAGCCTGGCCAGGTGGGTGGCTTATGAATTGTTTAGTTGTATGTATCTTCTACCTGCCTTTCACCGCTCCCTACATGATGGCACAGTCTGACTTATAAGTTATGTGGTATCCCGGTACAGGACTTTGTCCTGTTCCTGTCCTGGGTCCCTCAGTTGGAGTTCCTCCATTCCACAGGGTTCTCCTGCAGGGCTTACCCATTGCTCAACTCCTATAAATGGATTGTAAGTGTGTTGTGTATATGGTTAATTATATATAAAGTTGACCTTCCTGGGTCATGTGATATTGTCATGTGATGTACCCAGAGTTCTCTGGGTTCAGGACCTACAGGCTTTTCCACCAATGGGCTGTAGTTCAGCCTCCTTAGTATATAAGGGGCTGTAGTCTCTAAATTCGCTCTCTTTCCTCTTGGTTCCTGCTCATCATCCTTTACACTTCAGCAACACCAATTCAAGCACAATTTCAACTAGGCCAAAGCCTAAGGAACCTGCAGTTACTACAAAAACGTGAGTTATCAAGCTCCTTCTACAATTCCTAGTGACTACTATTCAACTCAAAGCATATAATTAGTAGCACAGTGGCCTGCATAAATCTCAAGACTACTAGTCCCAGCAATGCCTGTGAGGTATACTGCATCCAGGTTACCTCAAGAGAAACTGCATAACTGTAAAGACTTAAAAGTTTAAGTAAAAGTTCCAGTTATCTCATAATCCTCCTGTGGACATTCCATTATTTATTTCCTGCCGTTTTTAGGCCAGTTGTCAGCACGGCCTCATTCAGAAAACAACCGCACCCTGGCTTCCCAACAAAACAAGGGTTAATACCACCAGACCCTGTAACACCATTGCCTCACTCCGTCACCACAGTTATATGTGAAATATAACTTATATGTCTGACTGTACCATCATGTAGGGTGCGGTGAAAGGCAGGTAGAAGATGGAGTAGGCTTCCCAGCAACACAGAGTATTTCTGGCAGGAACTGTAGTGAAGCAGACAGTCTGCCTAACTACAGTTAATAAGTACTGGAAGGATTAAGATTTTTTAATAGAAGTAATTTACAAATCTGTTTAACTTTCTTGCACCAGATGATTTAAAAAAAAAAAAAATGTTTTCCACGGGAGTTCCCCTTTAAGGTGAGTGAAGGCTGGAGCCAAGTTGGACTGGGTATGGCTGGGTTCACACTACGTTTTCTCCCATACGGGAGCGCATACGGCAGGGGGAGCTAAAACCTCGCGCTCCCGTATGCCTTCGTATGCGCTCCCGTGTGTAATTCATTTCAATGAGCCGGCCGGAGTGAAACGTTCGGTCCGGTCGGCTCATTTTTGCGCCGTATGAGTTTTCCCCCGGACCTAAAACTGTGGTCAACCACGGTTTGAGGTCCGGTCGTAAAAGCGCATACGGCGCAAAAATGAGCCGACCGGACCGGACGTTTCACTCCGGCCGGCTCATTGAAATGAATGACACACGGGAGCGCATACGAAGGCATACGGGAGCGCGAGGTTTTAGCTCCCCCCTGCCGTATGTGCTCCCGTATGGGAGAAAACGTAGTGTGAACCCACCCTATCACAGACAGAGATCCCAAGTTGGCATAAAAAGGAGGAGGATAGTTCAGTGTTTTTAAGTGCTTGGTGTAGTTGAGGTGATTGGCATTGCCATCCCTTAAAGTACACCATAGCCTCAAGCGCACTGCACCCCCTATTCTATGGCAATGTACATACTGTGTGGGAATAGGGACGGGGCATATGTGGGTGGGGCCAGGGGTGGAGTCTTGCTTGGGGCCCTTGCTTTATTTGGTCCGGGGGCCATGAGTGGTGTCAGTCCGCCCCTGCTCACAGGGGAAGGAGTTGCGGCTGATGACTGACAATGTCCTAAAATGGACACCGTACATGTGGAGCAGTCTGGGGGGGAACAAAATATCAACACTGGCCAGCTCACCATACCTCGTGGAATGCAGTGTTTTGATTTTCTAAGCCGTCCAGCAGGAGGAGGTGCAGCCAAAGGGGCGGTTTGCTGACAGAGAAGCGGATTGGCTGCTCTCTCAAAGGTTACATAACGTAACCCCGCCTTCCTGCCGCTACTGTATGCTGAGAAATGATCATTTTGGGGAAGGTTTTGTATTATAGTATAGGAAGCAGCAGTTACCAGATGCTTTAGGGAAAACAAAAAAAATTTTTTTTTTTAAAAGCGCTGCAGGCTCCGTCCTGCATCCGGTTAAAATAAAAGATGTGGGAACGGAACCTGCAGAAAAGTACATTATAGGAGACTTCCGTCACTGCATGTTACTCTATTAGTGCAGTAACAGATGTGCTTAACAGGACATTTACAGTTTAACCCCTTAAGGACACATGACGTTCTCATACGTCTCCATTTCCGAGTCCTTAAGGACACATGACGTATGAGAACGTCATGTGTTTTACCGGCCCCCCGCAACCATCTGGGGCGGAGCCGGTCCCCGATGCCTGCTGAAATCGTTCAGCAGGCATCGGGGCATATCGCCCAGGGGGGTCATTATGACCCCCCATGTCGGCGATGGCCGCAGATCGCTGGACAATTCAGTCCAGCGATCTGCGGCGGATTCCGGGTCAATCGGGTCTCCAGTGACCCGGTGACCCGGAATTATTGGCTGATCGGGGCCGTCAGAGACGGCCCCGAACAGCCAGAGGCAGCAGGGGTGAGGTGGCACTGGTGCCACCTCACGATCGCCCTGATTCGTCGGCCGGATTACCGGCCGACCAATCAGGGCGCCTGCTGCGGGTGTCACTCCCGCAACCCGCTCCGCCCCTCTTCCGGAGGACGTGAGCGGGTGCGGGACGTGCACCCCGGGTGCTGGGGACCCCGATCCCCGGCGCCCCTGTTGGGATCGGGGCCCCAGGAGCAGCGGCGGCGGCGGAGACGACGAGGGACTGACCTGTGCGGCTGGATCGTTGGAGGTGAGTGACAGCCTCCTGCTGTTGCTTAGCAACAGCTCCCAGCATGCAAAAAGGGCATGCTGGGAGCTGTAGTTATGCAACAGCAGGAGGCAGACCACCACAACTCCCAGCATGCCCTTATGGGCATGCTGGGACTTGTAGTTTTGCAACAGCTGGAGGCACATTCTTTCTATGGAAAAGTGCACCTTCAGCTGTTGTGTAACTACAACTCCCAGCTTGCACAATCAGCTAAAGTGCATGCTGGGAGTTGTAGTGGTGCATCTGGTGGTTGCATAACTACAACTCCCAGCATGCCCGTTGGCTGTCGGTGACTGCTGAGAGTTGTAGTTTTGCAACAGCTGAAGGCACACTGAGTTAAGTAGCAAACCAGTGTGTCTCCAGCTGTTGCATAACTACAATCCCCAGCATCCCCAGCCAAAGTAGTATGCCTCCAGCTGTTGCATAACTACAACACCCAGCATGCCCTTCCGCTGTCCGTACATGCTGGGGGTTGTAGCTTTTGCAACAGCTGAAGGCACACTGGTTGCAAAACACTGAGTTTGTTACCAAACTCGGTGTTTCACAACCTGTGTGTCTCCAGCTGTTGCAAAACTACAACTCCCAGCATCCACTGATAGACCGTACATGCTGGGAGTTGTAGTTTTGCAACAGCTGGATGTCCCCCCCCCCCCCCCAATGTGAACGTACAGGGTACACTCACATGGGCGGAGGATTACAGTAAGTATCCGGCTGCAAGTTTGAGGTGCGGCAAAATTTCTGCCGCAGCTCAAACTGCCAGCGAGAAACGACTGTGAACCCCCCGCCCGTGCGACTGTACCCTAAAAACACTACACTACACTAACACAAAATAAAATAAAAAGTAAAAAACACTACATATACACATACCCCTACACAGCCCCCCTCCCCAATAAAAATGAAAAATGTCTGGTACGCCACTGTTTCCAAAACGGAGCCTCCAGCGGTTGCAAAACTACAACTCCCAGCATGCACTGATAGACCGTACATGCTGGGAGTTGTAGTTTTGCAACAGCTGGATGTTCCCCCCCCCAATGTGAACGTACAGGGTACACTCACATGGGCGGAGGATTAAAGTAAGTATCCGGCTGCAAGTTTGAGCTGCGTCAAATTTTCTGCCGTAGCTCAAACTGCCAGCGAGAAACTACTGTGAACCCCCCGCCCGTGCGACTGTACCCTAAAAACACTACACTACACTAACACAAAATAAAATAAAAAGTAAAAAACACTACATATACACATACCCCTACACAGCCCCCCTCCCCAATAAAAATGAAAAACGTCTGGTACGCCACTGTTTCCAAAACGGAGCCTCCAGCTGTTGCAAAACAACTACTCCCAGTATTGCCAGATAGCCACTGACTGTCCAGGCATGCTGGGAGTTTTACAACAGCTGGAGGCACCCTGTTTGGGAATCACTGGCGTAGAATTCCCCTATGTCCACCCCTATGCAATCCCTAATTTAGGCCTCAAATGAGTATGGCGCTCTCACTTTGGAGCGCTGTCGTATTTCAAGGCAACAGTTTAGGGCCACATATGGGGTATCGCCCTACCCGGGAGAAATTGGGCTTCAAATTTTGGGGGGTATTTTCTGCTATTACCCTTTTAAAAAATGTAAAATTTTTGGGAAAACAAGCATTTTAGGTAAAAAAAATATATATTTTTTTACATATGCAAAAGTCGTGAAACACCTGTAGGGTATTAAGGTTCAAATTACCCCTTGTTACGTTCCCCGAGGGGTCTAGTTTCCAAAATGGTATGCCATGTGTTTTTTTTTTTGCTGTCCTGGCACCATAGGGGCTTCCTAAATGCGGCATGCCCCCAGAGCAAAATTCGCTTTCAAAAAGCCAAATGTGACTCCTTCTCTTCTGAGACCTGTAGTGCGCCAGCAGAGCACTTTTCACACCCATATGGGGTGTTTTCTGAATCGGGAGAAATTGGGCTTCAAATTTTGGGGGGTATTTTCTGCTATAACCCTTTTTAAAATTGTAAAAATTTTGGGAAGCCAAGCATTTTAGGTAAAAAAAATATATATTTTTTTACATATGCAAAAGTCGTGAAACACCTGTAGGGTATTAAGGTTCACATTACCCCTTGTTACGTTCCCCGAGGGGTCTAGTTTCCAAAATGGTATGCCATGTGGGCTTTTTTTGCTGTCCTGGCACCATGGGGGCTTCCTAAATGCGGCATGCCCCCAGAGCAAAATTTGCTTTCAAAAAGCCAAATGTTACTCCTTCTCTTCTGAGACCTGTAGTGCGCCAGCAGATCACTTTTCACCCCCATATGGGGTGTTTTCTGAATCGGGAGAAATTGGGCTTCAAATTTTGGGGGGTATTTTCCGCTATTACCCTTTTTAAAAATGTAAACATTTTGGGAAAACA
Organism: Hyla sarda; assembly: GCF_029499605.1. Classification (NCBI taxonomy): domain Eukaryota; kingdom Metazoa; phylum Chordata; class Amphibia; order Anura; family Hylidae; genus Hyla; species Hyla sarda. Next base: position 380,416,483 of record NC_079192.1, on the reverse strand, counting down.
AGTATTTTAGGTAAAAAAAAAATATTTTTTCTTACATATGCAAAAGTCGCGAAACACCTGTAGGGCATTAAGGTTCACGTTACCACTTGTTACGTTCCCCGAGGGGTCTAGTTTCCAAAATGGTATGCCATGTGTTTTTTTTTTGCTGTTCTGGCACCATAGGGGCTTCCTAAATGCGGCATGCCCCCAGAGCAAAATTTGCTTTCAAAAAGCCAAATGTGACTCCTTCTCTTCTGAGACCTGTAGTGCACCAGCAGAGCACTTTTCACCCCCATGCGAGGTGTTTTCTGTATCGGGAGAAATTGGGCTTCAAATTTTGGGGGGTATTTTCTGCTATTACCCTTTTTAAAAATGTAAAATTTTTGGGAAACCAAGCATTTTAGGTAAAAAAAATATATATTTTTTTTACATATGCAAAAGTCGTGAATCACCTGTAGGATATTAAGGTTCACTTTACCCCTTGTTACGTTCCCTGAGGGGTCTAGTTTCCAAAATGGTATGCCATGTGTTTTTTTTTTGCTGTCCTGGCACCATAGGGGCTTCCTAAATGCGGCATGCCCCCCAAAAACCATTTGTCGCTCCTTCCCTTCTGAGCCCTCTACTGCGCCCGCTGAACAAATAACATAGACATATGAGGTATGTGCTTACTCGAGAGAAATTGGGTTTCAAATACAAGTAAAAATTTTCTCCTTTTTACCCCTTACAAAAATTCAAAAATTGGGTCTACAAGAACATGCGAGTGTAAAAAATGAAGATTTTGAATTTTCTCCTTCACTTTGCTGCTATTCCTGTGAAACACCTAAAGGGTTAATACACTTACTGAATGTTTTATTGAATACTTTAGGGGGTGTAGTTTTTATAATGGGGTCTTTTATGGGGTATTTCTAATATGAAGACCCTTCAAATCCACTTCAAAACTGAACTGGTCCCTGAAAAATAGTGAGTTTGAAAATTTTGTGAAAAATTTCAAAATTGCTACTGAACTTTGAAGCCCTCTGGTGTCTTCCAAAAGTAAAAACTCATAAATTTTATGATGCAAACATAAAGTAGACATATTGTATATGTGAACCCAAAAAAAATATATTTTGAATATCCATTTTCCTTACAAGCAGAGAGCTTCAAAGTTAGAAAAATGCTAAATTTTCATTTTTTTCATCAAATTTTGGGATTTTTCACCAAGAAAGGATACAAGTTACCATAAAATTTTACCACTAAGTTAAAGTAGAATATGTCACGAAAAAACAATCTCGGAATCAGAATGATAACTAAAAGCATTCCAGAGTTATTAATGTTTAAAGTGACAGTGGTCAGAATTGCAAAAAACGCTCCGGTCCTTAAGGTATAAAATGGCCTGGTCCTTAAGGGGTTAAACAACAGACCTGTTTGTAGGCCTCATTCTGTTTTTGGTAAACAGTAGAATGATGGGGGAGATTTATCAAAACCTGTCCAGAGGAAAAGTTGGCCAGATGCCCATAGCAACCAATCAGATTGCTTCTTTCATTTTACAGAGGCTTGTTAAAAATGAAAGAAGCAAGCTGATTGGTTGCTATGGGCAACTGTGCAACATTTCCTCTGGACAGATTTTGATAAATCCCCCCCGATGTGCTTTACCAAAAAGCTTTATCTTGGTCAGGGCCAGATTAAGACTGCCTGGAAGACGGAGCACTTCATTATGATGGGGCCCCCCACGCACCCCCCACCACCCCCCGATAGTCCCCCTTCCCTTCCACTGAGACCTGTTGCGGGGCTGTCAAGTAAGGAACAGATTGAGACCAAAAATAGGCCTGGGTATATTAGACTATGTCCCCCTTTTTTCTTTTGGTGGGTGTCACAGGAGTCAGGCCCCCGTTAAAATAAAATGGGCTGCATGGTCTAAAATCACTTCAGTTCTGGTCACTCTTTCCAGCTGTTGCAAAGCTACAACCCCCATTATGTCTGGAGAGCTTCAGGCGTTATAGGAGTTGTAGTTTTGTAACAGCTGGAGCCTCAAATTGGGGTACAGTGTCATCCATTATTACTGCAAAACTTAGAAGTGAGGAGAGATCTAATGGGACAGTCAGGAGAATTCACAAACATAAAATGACTCACAGGAGACGTCTTCTCTGTTGTCTTTCCTTTTCTTCTTCATCTGGTCCAGACGCCAGGTCTTCTTCCAGCTCCATCTTCCTCTGTAAAGTTTGACGCCTGGACATCATTGGCTCCTCACTCTGCCAGCCGATCCTCATCCTCTGTATAAAGACAACAATCATTATAACCCTTCAAGAGACTGTGCTTCCTAAATATAATACTTCCAAACCCTGTGTATCCTGTATATAATACTGCCAAACCCTGTGCACCCTGTATATTATACTGCCAAACCCTGTGCACCCTGTATATTATACTGCCAAACCCTGTGTACCCTGTATATAATACTGCCAAACCCTGTGTACCCTGTATATTATACTGCCAAACATCATGCCCTCTACAAATAATACTACCACACACTGTGTCTTCCGTAGTGTGCACAGAGCAGCAGCATCCCATTGAAAACAAGCAAAATTCTGCTGGCGGAAGTTGGTAGTGTGGACGAGCCCTAATTCCCCCAGACCCCTCTGCCCCCCCAGACCCCTAAGTCCTCCTCCAGACTCCTGCTCCCAGAGACCCCTAAGGCTAGGTTTCCCCCTTTTTTTACCTGCAGAAAAACTGCTACGGCTTTTTCCTGTGTTATGGTAATTTTTTGGCATTTTTTTCTTGTGCTTTTGCCTTCTCTGGAAACTTAGCCTTAGTCCTCCCCTGGTCCTTAAAGGGGTACTCCATCCCTAGACATCTTATCCCCTTTAAGTCCCCCCCCCCTTCAATACTCCTGGTCCTCCTCTACTAGTCCACTTTTCTGAACCCCCTACCCCCCTTCAGTCCCCTTCACACTCCTCTGCCCCCTTTACCAAACCCACACTTACCTTACCTCACCCCCCCCCCCAAACAACCTCACTTCAGCCCCCCATGCACTCCTGGTCATTCTCCACTACACTTTTCTCCACCAACCCCACCCCCAGTTACCCCACATTAGGTTGTAGTTCCCCCCGAGTAGGTTGCAGTTCCCCCGCATTAGGTTGTAGTCCCCCCACATTACGTTGGCAGTGTCCCCCACAGACATACAGCCTCCAATCATATACAGTGTATGGCTGGAGGCTGTATGTCTGTGTACTGCCCCACTTCAGTGCTCCGACCACCGCTCCTCTGGTCCGGGGTCATGATCTACTGCTATGGCCTAGGGGCCATAGCAGCAGGTCCCGGGACCAGAGGAGCGGTGGTCGGAGCACTGAAGATGACGTGTAGGTAACTTACCATGCGTGCATCCTCGTTGCTCCGCTCCTATGGGCGCACGCACAGGACGTCAGTGATGTCCCTGCGTGCGCTACCTCCCTGTGTTTTTAAAGATACTGCGGGGCCACAGAAAGGTAACCGGGACATTCTTGTGTCCCGAAAAGATCTTCAGGACACAGGGATGTCCTGCTGAATGTGAGGGGGGGGGAGGGGGAATTACAGTATATATCTGCGTATAACACACACTGGCATATAACACGTACCCTCATTTTCACAGGAAAATTGAGGGGGAAAAATAAATGTAAAATAAATGACTATAACTCTGAACTATATGCCTCATCATACCCCCATCTTTGATTCCCCTTGATCCTCAGTCCCCCCCCCCTCCTTCCTCCCCCTTTTATCAGCCTCTGTGCCATATTTACCCCCCCGCATCCTTTCCCACATTTTCCCCTGCTCATCATTCTCCCCCCCTCCTGCTCATCATCCCCCCTACTCATCATTCCCTGCCCCTGCTCATCATTCTCCCCCCTGCTCATTATTACCCCCCCCTGCTCATCATTACCCCCCCTGCTCATCATTACCCCCCCTGCTCATGATTCTCCCCCCTGCTCATCATTTACCCCCTGCTCATCATTACCCCCCCTGCTCATCATTACCCCCCTGCTCATCATTACCCCCTGCTCATCATTCACCCCTGCTCATCATGACCCCACCTGCTCATCATTACCCCCCTTGCTCATCATTACCCCCCTGCTCCCACAGCTCATCATTCTCCCCCCTGCTCATCATTCTCCCCCCTGCTCATCATTCTCCCCCCTGCTCATCATTCCCCCTTGCTCATCATTCCCCCCTGCTCATTATTACCCCCCCTGCTCATCATTACCCCCCCTGCTCATCATTAAACCCCCCTGCTGATCATTAACCCCCCTGCTCATCATTCCCCCCTGCTCATCATTCCCCCCTGCTCATCATTAACCCCCCCTGCTCATCCTTCCCCCCCTGCTCATCATTCCCCCCCCTGCTCATCATTCCCCCCTGCTCATCATTCTCCCCCCTGCTCATCATTCTCCCCCCCGCTCATCATTCCCCCCTGCTCATCATTCCCCCCTGCTCATCATTCCCCCCTGCTCATCATTCCCCCCCTGCTCATCATTCCCCCCCTCCGCTCATCATTACCCCCCCTGCTCATCATTAACCCCCCCCTGCTCATCATTAACTCCCCCCTGCTCATCATTAACCCCCCCTGCTCATCATTAACCCCCCTGCTCATCATTAACCCCCCCTGCTCATCATTAACCCCCCTGCTCATCATTAACCCCCCCTGCTCATCATTACCCCCCCTGCTCATCATTAACCCCCCCTGCTCATCATTACCCCCCCCCCCACTCATCATTCCCCCCATGCCAATCATTCCCCCCATTATTGCTCCCCCCCCCCCTTCCTCCTTTTTCTATTTTTCATATTTCCTTACCTGGACGCGCTCGGCAGGATCAGGTGATGTGTCAAGTCTTGTGGGCTGTGATGTCGCCTGCGGCTCCTCTGCACAGCGTCAGGGACGTCACTCGTCATTTCCTGCAGTGCTGGGGTGTAATGAAGAAAACTGTGCCCTGCAGGAAATGACGAGTGACGTCCCTGACGCCGTGCAGAGGAGCCGCAGGAGACGTCACAGCCCACAGCCCACAAGACCCGACGCATCACCTGATCCTGCCGAGCGCGGCTAGGTAAGGAAATATGAAATATAGAAACAGCAGGAGGAGTCCGGGGTGGGCCCACAGGAGCCGCCGCTGGTCACTGTTTTAAAGTGGCCGCGGCCGGGCTATCGGGGGCCCCGATCCGCAACTCAGCAGCCCACAGGGATGTCCCGAATGTGACGGGGCCCCTGCGGGCACGGGGCCCGGAGCAGGTGCTCCATGAGCACCAATGATGATCCAGCCCTGATCTTGGTCTCATCTGTCCACAAGACGTTTTCCCAGAAGGATTTTGGCTTACTCAAGTTCATTTTGGCAGAATGCAGTCTTGCTGTTTTATGTCTCTTTGTCAGCAGTGGGGTCCTTCTGGGTCTCCTGCCATAGTGTTTCATTTCATTTAAATGTCGACAAATAGTTCGCGCTGACACTGATGCTCCCTGAGCCTGCAGGACAACTTGAATATCCTTGGAACTTGTTTGGGGCTGCTTATCCACCATCCGGACTATCCTGCGTTGACACCTTTCATAAATTTTTCTCTTCCATCCACGCCCAGGGAGATTAGCTACAGTGCCATGAGTTGCAAACTTCTTGATAATGTTGCGCACTGTGGACAAAGGCAAATCTAGATCTCTGGAGATGGACTTGTAACCTTGAGATTGTTGATATTTTTCAACAATTTTGGTTCTCAAGTCCTCAGACAGTTCTCTTCTCCTCTTTCTGTTGTCCATGCTTAGTGTGGCACACATAGACACAATGCAAAGACTTAGTGAACTTCTCTCCTTTTTATCTACTTTCAGGTATGATCACATGCTTAAAACAATCTTATTATTCCACAATTTTGAAAGGGTGCCAATAATTTTGTCCAGCCCATTTTTGGAGTTTGGTGTCGTTATGTCCAAATAGCTTTTTATGCTCCCATTTTTGGTTTAGTTCCAAGACACACAAAGGGAATAAACATGTGTATAGCAAAACATGTGTTACTGCAATCCTTTTCTGTGAGAAATACTTCATTTTCTTGACAAATTTCAGGGGTGCCAACATTTACAGCCATGACTGTATGTTTGTAGGCTATATGTTTGTAGGCTATAACATGCATTACATTGATTCCTAACACTGATCATCTGCCTGCGGATGATTAGTGTTATCGGGGCTTGACTTCTCTTGTCTGAATCTCAGGCATGGAGAAATTCTATCGCTTATCGGACATGCCAGAGGCAGGTAAGGGACCCTCCTGCTGTGTCCTAGCTGATCAGGACACCGTGGTTTCACCGCAGTGTTCCCGATCAGCCCGACTGAGCTGCCGGGATGTGTTTAAAGGTCTAAAGGGTTAATAGCGCCCGGCACAACGCACGCTATTAGCCCAGGGTCCCGGCTTTCAATATGGGTTTATTCTGGGACTGACACGTTATAGATCAGGACTGGGCGTAGGGCATACAGGTATGCCCTGCGTCCTTAAAGGGGTACTCCCGTGGAAAACTTTTTTTTTTTTTAAATCAACTGGTGCCAGAAAGTTAAACAGATTTGTAAATTACTTCTATTAAAAAATCTTAATCCTTCCAGTACTTTTTAGGGGCTATATACTACAGAAGAAATGCTTTTCTTTTTGGATTTCTCTGATTTCACGACCACAGTGCTCTCTGCTGACCTCTGCTGTCCATTTTTGGAACTGTCCAGAGCAGGAGAAAATCCCCATTGCAAACATATGCTGCTCTGGACAGTTCCTAAAATGGACAGCAGAGGTCAGCAGAGAGCACTGTAGTCGTGACATCAGAGAAATCCAAAAAGAAAAGCATTTCCTCTGTAGTATACAGCACATAAAATGAATTGGAAGAATTTATATTTTTTAACAGAAGTAATTTACAAATCTGTGCATGAGAAAACAAAGAAAAGTCGGCACTCACCGGATTTCCAATTCCGCAGATTTTATTGCACATTACTCATAGCCGTAGTACAATTCTCAGGGAGACGACGGATGGTACAAGGGGGGTACCACAGAGCCTCTCTGTGGTACCCCCCTTGTACCATCCGTCGTCTCCCCGAGAATTGTACTACGGCTGTGAGTAATGTGCAATAAAATCTGCTGAATTGGAAATCCGGTGAGTGCCGACTTTTCTTTGTTTTCTCATGCACTGATGGTATATTCTACGTGAGTCCGAGCACCACCGTATCCTCAATCCGCTACAGCGACTTAGTGTCCACTCGCCTTCAGGTACAGAAGTTAGCAGTGCCGAACTACTCATCTATACGCTAATTTACAAATCTGTTTAACTTTCTGGTACCAGTTGATTTAAAAAAAAAAAAAAAGAAAGTTTTCCACGGGAGTACCCCTTTAAGAAGTAAAAAAAAAAAAAAGTTAAAAAGCCCCTCCCACAATCTCCCCTCAAATCTGACATCTATCACTTTATGCATTAATAACTCTGGGATGCTTTTACTTATAAATTTGATTCTGAGATAGTTTTTTCATGACATATTCTCCTTTTTGTTAGTGGTAAATTTTCGTTGATACTTGCAAAAATTCCCGAATTTCAGGAAAAATGTGAAAATTTAGAATTTTTCATTCAGCTTCATCTTTGAAGCTCTCTGCTTGTAAGGAAAAGGGACATGTCAAATAAATTACATATTGATTCACATGTACAATATGTTTACTTTATATTTGCATCATAAAGTTGACATGTTTTTACTTTTTGAAGACATCAGAGGGCTTCAAAGTCTAGGAGCAATTTTCCAATTTTTTCACGGAAATTTCAAAATCAGAATTTTTCAGGGACCAGTTAAGTTTAGAAGTGAATTTGAGGGTCTTTATGTTGCAAATCCCCTATGATGGATCCCATAAAAATGGCACCCCTCAAAGTATTCAAAATGACATTCAAAAAGTTTGTTAACCCTTTATGTGTTTCACAGGAATAGCAGCAAAATGGAGGAGAAAAATCAAAATCTCCATCATTTTTACACTAACATGTTATTGTAGCCCCATTGTTTTCATTTTTACAAAGGGTAAAAGGTAAAAGACCCCCCAAAATTTGTAATTAATTTTCTCTCGAGTAAGGAAATACCTTATAAGTAAAGTTTTCTGTGGGTGCACTAGAGGGCTCAGAAGGGAAGGAGTAACAATGGGATTTTGGAGAGTGAATTATGCTGAAATGGTTTTTGGGGGGCATGTCGCATTTAGGAAGCCCCCATGATGTCAGAACAGTAAACAAAAACACATGGCATACTATTTTGGAAACTACACCCCTCAAGGAACATAACAAGGGGTAAATTGAGTCATTATACCCCACAGGTGATTGATGAACGTTCGTTAAAGTCGGACGTGAAAATTAAAAATGTGATTTTTAAAACTAAAATGCTGGTGTTACCCCAAACTTTTCATTTTCACAAGGAGTAATGGGAGAAAATGACACCCAAAATGTGTAACCCCATGTCTCACGAGTAAGGAAATACCTTATATGTGGATGTAAAGTGCTCTGTGGGTACACTAGAGGGCTCAGAAGGGAAGGAGCGACATTTGGCTTTTGGAGAGTGAAATTTGCTGTAATGGTTTTTGGGGGGCATGTCGCATTTAGGAAGCCCCTATGGAGCCAGAACAGTAAAAAAAAAATAAAACATGGCATACTATTTTAGAAACTACACCCCTCAAGGAAGGTAACAAGGGGTAAAGGGATTTTTCATTTGCACAGCCCACTGTTCCAAAAATCTGTCAAACACCAGTGGGGTGTAAATACTCACTGCACCCCTTATTAACCCCTTAAGGACTCAGTTTTTCATTTTTTGCACTTTCGTTTTTTCTTCCTTACCTTTTAAAAATCATAATCCTTTCAATTTTCCACCTAAAAATCCATATTATGGCTTATTTTTTGCGTCACCAATTCTACTTTGCAGTGACATTAATCATTTTACCCAAATATTCACGGTGAAACGGAAAAAAAAAACATTGTGCGACAAAATCGAAGAAAAAACGCCATTTTGTAAATTTTGGGGGCTTCCGTTTCTACGCAGTGCATATTTAGGTAAAAATGACACCTCATCTTTATTCTATAGGTCCATACGGTTAAAATGATACCCTACTTATATAGGTTTGATTTTGTCGTACTTCTGGAAAAAATCATAACTACATGCAGGAAAATTTATACGTTTAAAAATGTCATCTTCTGACCCCTATAACTTTTTTATTTTTCCACGTACAGGGCGGTATGAGGACTCATTTTTTGCGCCGTGATCTTAAGTTTTTATCGGTACAATCTTTGTTCTGATCGAACTTTTTGATCACTTTTTATTCATTTTTAATGGTATAAAAAGTGAAAATACGCTTTTTTGGAATTTGGAATTTTTTTGCGTGTACCCCATTGACCGTGTGGTTTAATTAATGATATATTTTTATAGTTCGGACATTTACGCACATGGCGATACCACATATGTTTATTTTTATTTACACTGTTTTATTTTTTTATGGGAAAAGGGGGGTGATTCAAACTTTTATTAGGGAAGGGGTTAAATGACCTTTATTAACCTTTTTTTTCCTTTTTTCCTTCATATCGCGGGAGCCGGCGCAGGACGTAAATATACGTCCTGCGTCGTTAAGGGGTTAAATTCTGTGAGGGGTGTAGTTTCCAAAATGGGGTCACATGTGGGCGGGGGGGTCCACTGTTCTGGCACCACGGGGGGCTTTGTAAACGCACATGGCCCCTGACTTCCATTCCAAACAAATTCACTCTAGGAAAGCTCAATGGCGCTCCTTCTCTATTGAGCATTGTAGTGCGCCAGCAGAGCACTTGACATCCACACATTGTGGATACTCACAAGAAATGGGGTTACAAATTTTGGGGGTCTTTTTCTCCTATTACCCCTTGTAAAAATGTAAAATTTG